>NC_141542.1:128874166-129203333 GCF_021556685.1 Rattus norvegicus | reverse complement strand
AAAATAATTGGCCTCAATTGCCAGTAGTTAGAAGTGAGCTTTACAACTACTGATTACTCCAAGTTCAGGAATTCTGAAGCCATTTTCTGACTACTGTGGGGATTAGGCATACATGATGTGCATATTCATTCATACAGGCAAAATATACATATTCATTAAAATAAATCAACACAAACACAACAGGTAGGAAAAATGTCATATATCTGCAATCCAATGACTCAGAAAGCTCAGGCAATATAGCCAGGCAGTATGAATGTCATGAATACATGCCACCTGAGAAACAGAATATGCTCTCTGTCAAATTTCAAAATTCATAACGTGGATGAAGATCAACACAGCAGCATATGCTTGACATGTGCCAAAACCCACAGTCCAACCCATCAGCCAATAATATAAAAACAAACAAACAAACAAACAAACAAAGAGAAAGCTGGGTATGTTGGCCCACATTGAATCCTGGCATCTGGAGCCAGAGGTGGTGGACCATTTACGTTTGAGGCCGCACGTTCTACATACCTACTTTCAGGACACCCAGGGCTACATAGAGAAACTTTCTCCTCAAAAAAACAAAAAAACAAAAAAATTAAAATTATAAAAAACACCAAGCTTGCAAAATACCTTAGCACTGAATAGCAATTGCTTCAACTGCATCTTATGTGATTTAGGGTTAGAGTCTATAATGCTGAAGGGAAGACAACACGTGAAGGAAGCTGACTAATCAGGTACAACCAATACACAATACACACACACACAAACACACACACACACACACACAAACACACACACACCACACAGGAAATGGGTTGAGTCTATAGACACTCAAATGCCATCCCCAGTAACTAATCATGTAGAAAGTTTCCTCCTACAAAAGCAGTTCTATTTAGAGAACTGAGTTCACCAGAGCAAGGCTGACTCCTCCATGACAGCTTGTAAACTGACAGGTTGGGAAACTAGGCCTAAGTTTCTGTTTCCCAGAACTGGAAAAGTCCAAACAAGTCAATTCTAGGAAAACCATCCCTCACAGGCAGCTAATCAGGAGCTTCCCATGACCCTAATAGCCTGCAGCAGCCCATACACTCTTCAAATGCCCCAAATCACTTCTGACACTCTTGATTGCCACATCTTGTAAAATCAGAAAGCAAGTTATATCTTTCCAACATACAAAGGCACAGAATACCCCTTCCCATTCCAGTAGAGAGGAATGTGTACATAGTGAGGGAAGATTGGACCAAAGCAAGAAACCCAGTAGGACAAACACCAAACCCTGCAGCTCTGTCTCAGACACAAGGAGCCTCCGTTTCAAAAGGCTTAGATTGCCCTATCCCTGCAACTTCTCATACATCTCTCAGTTTAGATCCTTGAACTCCCTATATGCAGCTCTCCATGACAGGTGTCTCATAACTTGGGTATCTCTATATCTTGTGGTCTCAAATGCAACTCAGGCTTCATCCTCAGATTCTTCCCATGCACTCTCACAGTGTCCTCCCTCACTGGGGCTCTGACTCTGCCAAACATAGATGGCTGGAACACTGCTGAACTGAAACCACGGGGGAAGAAGCCATAACCTTATTTTTCCATATTTCTTATTTCCAGAACTTGGGTGCCACGCTTGGACCAGTAGTAGCAGGTTTTATATGAAGTTCCTTCCTGGGTCTAGGAATGACTTTGCCAACTCCCCCTTCCATTAACTGAAGGCTTATCAGGAGGGACTTTTTCTGTTAATTCACCTTCTTAGGCTTCTGTAGTGAGCCATATTGGATTTGGGCCTGGCCATTTGTATAGCTCAAAGTGGCTATGTGAGTCTTGGCCACACATACTCCTCTAACAGCCTCTCCCATGAATTTACAGCACAGGAAGATAACATTCATGGGATGCTTCAGCCTAAGCAAAAATCAGTTATCTCCTCAGTCAACACCCACCTGACCTCATCGCCTGACCTCTTTGCCTCCAGCTATCACTGCCTATACCCTCATCTCCCCCTCCTTCATGTTTCACAAAGGTCACTCCCCCTACCTGAAAGCCTTAAAAGCTGTAACATTCATCCCAATAAACAAGACCTTGACAATAGAATCTTGATTGGTCTCCTTCTTCTCCTCACCCTCATTTGGCCCACAGGTAGAAAGCCTCTTCTGGACCCTGAATAACTGGGTCCCTGCTGGTGGGTACAGGCTTCCAATCCTGAGCAAAGCCCTTCTCTTTAATGGTGATAATCTCTTTGAAAATTCATGCCTCTGTCTCAGCATTTGGCTGCCATGTGTAACTTCCCAGGGCTGCTTTTCTCTACAAACCACAGATTTTGCCTTTATTTCTGCTCAACTTGTTGTTTTTTTCCTGTAGTCCAGAATGAGTTACTAGTAATAATCATCTAACAGATTCAATATTTCACCTGAGAAATATAGCTAATGGTTTTTAAATTCTGCCTTACTCAATTTTTCAGAGCATGGGCGGAATAAGAAAGATTTGGGGTCAAAATACAGCATAAATGACCTCTATCTAAATTTGTCACGGAGTCTATTTTCCACTGAAATCCGATGACCTCAACTTCTGACTGCATTACTTGCATGACTCCAGTCTTCCAGGTGTACACCAACAGCCGACTAAGCTCTGAATACAGCTTTCTATGCTGATTGCCATCTCAAGCCTTGATATTTACTAGGTTCCTCCAAGGGAGAACATTTCTAGTTTCTCTAATTTCTGTCCAGCAACAAAATAACCTTTTTTTTTTCTTCTAACTTGCTACTCTCCTACTTTGATTCAATTCTCTAACCAAAAGCATCTCAGCAAATAAACCGGTTCACTTGTTTGGTCCAATAACATGACAGCCATCAGATTGGGAGCTTAGGATAGAAACTCAAACTTCAAGAAAAGGCAAAAACCATGAACAAATCTTGTTTCCTGCTTGGTCACTGTCTCAGACTTACCCAGCTCTCTTATCCAGCCCAGGCCCACTTGCTTAGGGATCCTGCCTAAGGGATCCTCAGTGTAGAGCCTTCCCACATCAATCATCACAACACAATCTCTCACTGATACAGCATCCAGACATTTTGATGAGGGCATGCCCTCAAGTGAGAGCCCGTCAGATGATTGTAGGCTCTAAAATGTTCACAACTGAAGCTAACTAGGACAAATATAGGCAATAATATATCAGAAAGTTTAAAAAACCCAAATCAAATGTGTTAACAATATCATTTAAGTAGCAAAAACCAACAAACAAACCACACACACACACACACACACTATAAGTGGTGAATAAAGCTACAGGAGTCTCTTCCGCTCTTTCTTCCTCTCTCTCTCTCTCTCTTTCTCTCTCTCTCTCTCTCTCTCTCTCTTCCTCTCTTCCTCTCCTGGCTTGACACGATAACCTGTATGTGTGTGTGTGTGTGTGTGTGTGTGTGTGTGTGTGTGTGTGTGTGTGTGTGAGTGTGTGTGTGTGTTTCATCCCGCAGGCTTTCGTCCGATTCTCGGTACCGTGTCAGTGCTGGCGCCGACAAAAAGTGACAAGTCATGCTGGTAAGGATGTGGAGAATGGGTAACAACTCTCCATTGCTAGTAGGGTACAAACTAATACTGCCACTATGGAAATGAGCATTTCCTCAGAGTCCTGGTGCCTCAGAACCCTGAGAATCCATCTATCTCAAATCTCAGGTATAAAGCTCTTGGGCATCTATCTAAAAGGTGCTCCACCCTACCACAAGGCCATTTGCTCAACTATGTTCATAGCACATTTATTCATACTTGCCAGAACCTAGAAACAACCTAAAAGTACCTCAACTGAAGAATGGGTTGAAGGACCCTGGTTCTTACTGAAGCCTAAGCGCTGTCAGGAGGCTTGGCCTGGTGGAAAGTAGGTAGGTTATGGGGACCCTAAGGGCTTTTGCCAGCTTTACATCAACTGCCTCTGGTCAAGGCTAGGACAAGTTCCACTCTCAACCCACAGTTCTTGGGAGAAGCAGGGACATTCTTGAAAATCCTGCAGAATGTACTGAGAGTAGCCTGACCCTCTGGTCCCAGATGAAGAGCTCAAACGCATGCCATATAAGTTTGAACTGTAAACCTGCTAATGTAACCTGTACCTCTGAAAGTATAAAAACTGCTTGTCACAGCCATTGGGGTCACCTTCCAGTCACTTCCTACGAGGGGCTGATTGAAGCTTGACCCTGACACACCCAAAAAGAAACTCTTGCCTTTGCATCGAACTCCATTCTCATGCCTCACTTGGGGGATCTCCTTGTAGTTAAGACTCACTTTGAGCCCTATGGGGTAAACAAAAAAACGTGGTGCATTTATCACTCATCTGTTTAAATGATGACATCATGAATTTACAGGCAAGTAAATGCAACTAAAGAAATCACACCCAGAATGACAAACATGGCATGCATTTACTTACAAGTGGATATTACCTATTAGGTAAATAAAATAAACCCAGACAGGCTAGTTAAAGAGGGTTAGGGTTAGCTCTAGGGAGGAAGCACAGATCTCTTTCTAGAGGGGAAATAGAATAATTTCTGTGAGTAGACCAGAGTTTGATGGGAACAGGAGTAGGGAGGATCAGTTGAGGGGGATGCAGGGGAAAGTACAATGCAGGAAGAAACAGCTGGAATTAGGGGTTATTTGGGAGTTAGTGTAGAAATCCAGTACAATGACAACTTCCTGGATGACCAGGGTGACCCTACTGAAAACTCCTAGTTATGAAGGATATGGAGTCTGAAGGGACCATCCTTTGACACCAGGCAGGGCTTCAATGTTCGTAATAAGTTACATTTGGTTGAGCTGTTGGCGAAGGAGGTCCCTTGAGCTCCTTCAACAATCCTTGCTGATGCAAGGACAAACTTTGCTCTCAGATAACTGACAGCAGGGACTGATCATTAAGGACGAATTCCACACAGTTCACTGAAGGCAGAGGTCAAGGGAGTACAAGCTTGGAGCCTTCACCCCTGTGTTGTAGTCTCTTTGAGAAGGCTAAAAGGAAGAGACACCTGGAAACTCCCCCTCTGCCCCCAACACCCACACACACCTACAATTGGTCCTTAGGTCCTTCCTAAGATGTGCTGGGGAATGATGGTAACAAACGTGTTTGAGTGGTCAACCAATGTTTGGTTTAACTTGAGGCCCTTGATATGAGAGGGAACCCATGACTAACACTGACTGGATTTCTAGGAATCTTACAGAAACTTAAATGGCAAGCATAGAGACAGCATGGGTCTATGCCAGGTCCTCTGCTGATATGTTATGGTTGTTAGCTTGGTGTCTTTGCGGGACTCCTAACAGTGGAAGCAGGTGTAACTCTGATTCTTTGGCTTGATCTTGAGATTTTTCCTATCAGGTTGCCTTGTCCAACATGAAGGCTTTCACCTTGTCTTTTTCCATCTTGTTTTGTCTGTTAGGTCTGCTCCTTTTTGAAGAGGAAATGGGTGGGGGGGGTGGACATTGGGGAAAGGATAGAAATGAGGGGTAGTTGGGAGTGCTGGTTGGGGAAACAGTGGTCAGGATATATTATATGAGAATCTACCCTCATATAAAAACTTAATTCAATATTGCTTAAATGAAAATGCAAAGAAGGGAAGCTATAGTGAACAAAGAAAAGCAAATTCGTAAAGATAGGGGCAGCAAGATTGTGATACACATAGTACTTGCTCTATTTTTGTAGACAATGACTACTACATAGGAATGTAAAAGTACCTGGAAGGCTTACTTCTTCCTTTTGATAATCTAGGCCTAGTCTTGGAAGCTTATAGCTTCTGTACAATCTTATCTAGGTCTAGAATGACTGGGCGTAGACCTGGGGGATTTAACAAAAGACACAGACTAGGGTCATTTGTGCTAAGAAAATGCCAAAGCTTTACTGAGGTTCACAGAATATACACCCCAAGTTCACTGGGTGGAGAATTCCTGGAAGCACAGTGGAAAAATAGGTTATGCCCTCAGGACAAAAACAGAAACAAAAATCAGGAACTGGGTGTTACAACCAGGTGCAAAACAGAAAGATAAAAATATTCCTTTGTTAGGAACAAAAGCTTCCATGCATCAGCAAGGCTCAGCACTGGGCAAACACTGAGGGGGCTCAGGAGGGTTGGGCACTTGAGTGTTTTGGGCATCTGAGACTTAACTGTTGAATAAAATCACCCTTTCTTCTTCTTTTTGAACTCTGGCTGGTCAACTCTGCTCTTCTAGCTCAAACTCTTCATGCTAACCAATTCAAATTGCTTTCACTTTCTTTCACTTCTATCTGAATTGCTGTGCTTGGCCTCAAACGAACTCTAGTAAACTGCTCTCTTCTCATTCTCTTGCTCATTTTCTCTTTTTCTGTCTTTAGCCTGCCTGTCTCTGTAAAATTCTCCAGGTAAAACTGCCTCCTCCTCTTACCCTCTGTGCTGCTTCCTCTTTACTTTTCCTTCTTTTTTCTCTCCCCTTCCCCGAGCTGGGGACCAAACCGAGGGCCTTTTGATTGCTAGGCAAGTGATCTACCACTGAGCTAAATCCCCAACCCTGCTGCTCCCTCTTATATTGCCTCTTTTCCCTCTTCTCTTGAGAGTTGAGCATATCCTATTCTGTCAGATCTTTCCCTGATCCATCTTTTTTTCGCCCACTCAATTATACATTACTTACGAACATGAGTGCTTCCTTCAAAAACGATGTTTACCTTCATCGTTTGATAGCAAAGTTGTGTAGTAATGGCTGAGCCCTACCAGTTAGAAACAGCTCCCCTGCCCCCCGCCCCCGCCCCCGCCAGTAAATTGGACAGTCTCTGGGTTCACAATGCGATCAAATACTCTGCAACACAGGAGTTCAAACAAGCTCATCTTGGGCCCAGTCTACATCTGTGAAATCAGAAGTTTTGTTCTCAGCAATGTGAAATATATATCACGCAGGAAACAAAAGCAGTTACTTTCTTGTGTTAGCTTTCACTAGTTTGGAATGTGGAATTACAATGCTTTTCATTTCATTCCAATGGAATACTCATAATTGTTCTTAAGAAAAACTAATGTTTCAATAACTATTAATATAGAAATAAATGAGATGTTGCACAAAATCGCTACATTAACTATATTATGCATTAAGCCTAAATAAACCAATGTATAAAAATATTAAATGTTTAAACGCTTTCTCCAAAGCAAAAATGAAAGTGATACCATCTAAGATAAGTTACTTAAGGCAGAGAAAAAAACAAAGAGCCGAGTCAGTTATCTAAGACTTTTACATGTTTGTTCAACTGTACTTATCGTTAGTATTTAAACTCCAACAAAACAGTCAATCTGTTTCTTTTTTTTTTTTTTTCTTTTCATTTTTTCGGAGCTGGGGACCGAACCCAGGGCCTTGCGCTTCCTAGGCAAGCACTCTACCACTGAGCTAAATCTCCAATCCCTTCAATCTGTTTCTTAACCTCGTTTTTACTTCTTCATGCAGTATGATTCATTGGCAGAGGGCTCTCATGCCATTCAAGTAAAGCCACTTTCTGCAGTTTTACCACATCCTATAACAGCACATTTGTTTCACATCTATAAGAACTCTTGCTACAGAAAGCTTGATTTTTCATTTCTCTTCTCCACATAATGTTCTAAATAAACATTAGGAAAAAATCCCTTTGGATTTTTTTTTTTTTGGTTCTTTTTTTTTTTTTTTTTTCCGGAGCTGGGGACCGAACCCAGGGCCTTGTGCTTCCTAGGCAAGCGCTCTACCACTGAGCTAAATCCCCAACCCCCGAAAAAATCCCTTTGAAGGAGATTGTTTCACCTGGATTCTCTGTTTTCTGCCCTTCTACAAGAATTTGGCAGGAATTTGACCTTGGACTAGGACTAAGGCAGTAGGTTCAGGTAAGAATATTTACATTTGAGCTAGTAACATTCCTTTTCTCTGGTCAAACTGATGAGCCCCTAGAAACAATGATCACAGGACTTTATGCCTTGTTTGTTCCTTGACCTAGAATTAACATTATTATTTGCTTGTACTAAAAATGGTAGAAAAGCAGACTGGGAAAAATAAACCTGCTTCAGCCTCAGCACTGGCTAGAATCATGTTATATATTGTCTAATTGTCTTTTTCTTTTCACTCCTCACTCTCGCCCTTGAGACCTTGTTGACTGAGTTGGCTTGGTCACCCTTAATTTTCGAGTGCTACCTGCAATGTTGACAACATGGTTCAAGCTCCTATATCCATCTGATAATAAGAGTGCATTAAAGGTTAAAATTATACGGGAGAAAGAAATGGGTTGATGATGCTTAAGCTATAATTACATGCTGTTTTATGACCAATAAAACAATGACTGTGAGAGTCTTTACAAGTGCATGATCCTTTATTCATTCCTTTAACCTAAGGTCCCCTAGAGGCACATAGCTTGTCCTCAACAAATGAGCATTGATGTTATTTTCATGTTTAGGCTAACATGAATACAACTGCAATAAACATGAGAATTCTGGTGCTTCTTAAAACTAATTTCAAGTGCATGGAAACTATACTGAGAAGACTGCTGGGATCCATGGCAATTCTGTCATTTTTATGACAACTTAGTCTTGGCATCAGGAACCGGCTTTATGGTTGCAGGTTGTCTCCAAACCCAGTGATAGCAGTGACGTCACCCAGAGGTGAAAGGGACCTGTGCATCTGTTGTCATATATTTCCAGTGTCCTCCTAGTCCATCTCCCACCCTCACCTGCAAGAGGTTATGTCCCTGCCCAAATAAAAAGCCAACCCTTCCTGACCTTCCCCCCTTCTTCTCTTTTCCTCCTTTGTCTCTTCCCTTCCTTTGTGCAACCCCCCCACCCCCACACCAATGAAAGTCTCTCAAGTGGAACCCTACTGGCCAGGTGTGGTCTGTCTGGGCACGAGCCTCGATTCCAATACAACACTGCGTAGAATGGGGTTTCTTGGGTGTAGGTATTATGTCCACATGTATCAGAATACATATATTAAATATGCACAATTTTATATCAAATATAGAGACATAGTCTTAACTAGTTTTCGTAGGTATCTATGGAAAATCCCAACCTACTGCTGGCAGAGTTTAGTGCTAAGACACAATCCTGTGTCACATCCAGATTCATTGTTCAATTCTGTACCATGCTTTATTTTCACTCTTTTGTTTTCTCAATTAAGTCATACTGATAAACATCTGGTCTACGTGACCCTAAGGATGTATTCTCTGTCACTAAAGTCTACACTAAAGTCCTCTTTCTATGGCTTTGTACATTATTTCACATCAATTTCAGTTTCACACATGGACTATATAGCTTACTAAATGAATTATTATGTAGAATATCTTTTACCAATTTATATAACTGTAAACAACACCATTATAGTGATGTTAAAAAAGCAATGTTCGGTATGTTAAATTTGCAACAAAAATTCAATACAATCTAAAGAAAACGTCTAATAATACATAACAGGACAGCTGATTTCAAAGCTATTTGCCATGTGAAAAAAATCTCAGAATCATCAACAGGATTATGAAGAAATAGTACACATTTTGGCACAGTGTAGATTCCATCTGTACTTAACAAAGTGCTACAGCGATCAAAAGTTTTAGCACATTTGTGAAAAAAGGAGATGTAGAGAAAAAAAGGCAAGAACATAAGCCCCAAATTATACTCAAGTTTTAATCAAAAGACCTAAGGAAACTCAGTCAGGAAAAATGTGAACTTGACCAATATTACCTATGATTGCATGTGTTTTCAAATGGAAAAAACAGATTTCCGAACTCCCACAAAAATGACTCGAACTGACCCTAAACTGCTATATTTCTGACCCTCTGGCCACTACTGACCCCACGAGCTAGAGCTCTGTGTGGAGGTGGTAAGAAAGGAGGGTTATGGCTCTGCAGCTCCCAATGCCCCCGTGTGATTTCACACAAACCCAGCCCCCCGAACCCACACACAAACGAAGGTTGAAGAATAATTTAATGTCTGCTTGCACATGATGCCATGTGGATTTTAGTAATGATGTAGAATCTGCCCCACCCACCTACACCCCACCCTGCACACCTAAGAAACCCCTGCTTCTCAGAAACTCCTTTTGGACTCTGGAACTGAATTTCCCTGAATCACTCCATTCACTGTGACTGCTGATAGTGGAAAGGTAAAAGGATTTTAACCAAGTATTGGCAAAGGATGATTCTCATAACCTCATCCCTCCCAGTTTCAAAACTATTTGTAAAATTTATCACACAAAATAAATTTGCAATACAATCTTCAGAACTTCTAGAAACCGGATTTTCAGTTTTGAAATCTGTCTTCTGCACACCAAGAGCAATGCTTGTGTGCACACTGGGCAGTGATATTATAATCAACACACCTTATAACCAGATGCAGAGCCCCCTCCCCAGGGAACCCACACTCAGAGAAGCTCAGAGGACACGGCCCTCTGCCCAGGACACCACATGTACCAACAGCACCACAGTCTGGTTCACAGTCCACATCAGTCCAGTCAGATTGGACTCTGATAGCTTAGCCAACCTGTTGTTCCTGGTGGCTGCAAAATCTCCCTCACAGCTCTGTGATGAACTACATCAGAGAATATGGAAAGAACCGTCAAGCTACCTCCCACTGGTGCTCCTCCTGATTGCTAGGCTCCCCAGAGAATGATAGCAGCCCCTCTATTGGAGGATTAGAGATTGCATGACTCAGCACAGGCCTTCCCAGCTCTGCCCTTCCACCCCACCCTAGGGGCACACAGAGGCCTAGTATGGTAAATTTGTATTTTATTAGAATCTTCAACTCTCCCAGGTGTGGAGAGCTCTTGGTACCACTTCTAGGAAAATGGCAAGTATATTTGCCACTGGGCTACGACAAGAAAGTATGTTCAAAAAAAAACACAGCTGAGGAATGAGGGAGCCAAATTGCCTGAGACCCCAATATTGAGCTAATTAGGACAGACAAAGGACACATGAAAGTTCATCTAATGGACAAGCTCAGTGGAAAAAAAAAAAAAAACAGTGTTCTAGGAAAGCTTACAGAAAGGCTGATACAAATCTGGTGGTCAGCTTTGCTTAGAAACCGCCTTGCCAAGTGGAGGCTCCTGACCTTTGAGGGGAAGTCAGCTTCCTACAGACCTAGGCCAACATCCCGCAGGTGTGAGCCAACTTCTTCATAGCCTAATACATCGAGGTCTCCCAGCCCCCTGAAGATTTCCTCCTCCCCCAGCCTTGCTATACTATATAACCAGAGCTTGCAATAATAAAATTGTCACCTTGATCAGACCCTAGTATTAGCGTCCTTCAAGTCTCTTGTCCCCCATTCTCTTCTCGGTACCCTGGACCCTCATTGACTGTTCTGTTGGATGGGACAGAGTAATGTGTTCCTGGTATCTTGGTCATCTTGATAAACCCAATACAGTGACCTCGGGAACTTTGTTTACACCTTTTTTCTTCCTTGGCTGTCCCATCCTGCAACAGGATAGTTGGCTCATTCCTGCAGGATGTTGGCCTAGGTCTGTAGGAAGTTGGGCCCTAGCAGAAGGTCACAATCTATGGGTCTGGAGGAAATTGGCTCTCAGCAAAATGTCACAGCCCTGGGTCTGTAGGAGTCTATAGGAAGCTGGTTCTTTTGCAAAGCTAGCTGTATGGAGCTAGCTCCCAACAAAAGGTCAGGAGCCTCCACTTGGCAAACCTGTTGGAACACCAGATTTGTGTCAGTGCTCCTGGCAAGCCTTGTTACTGAGCAATGCTGACCCCCAGATTGGTATCCGCACTTTAGCTAGAACCTTAGGTTTTTCCACAGAGCTTGTCCTTTAGGTGAGCTTTCCTATGTTCTTTGTCTGTCCTAATTAGCTCAATGTTGGGGTCTCAGGCAAGTCGGCTCCCCACACTTGGATACTTTGTTTGTGCCTTACAACTGACCCTATTCTTTGTATGTACCCAGGCAGTCAAAGTGGGTCAGGCGCTGTAGGCAAATTTATCAGCCTGCTGAGGCATGGAACGATTGGAGGGGCTGAAAGTTCTATCAACCTTGGTGGAAGGAACAGGGAGGTGCCTCTGGATAAGAACCGATATTCTGTGCATATTTTGGAGAATTGTTTGTTAACTTGTGGCTTTGCTTTCTGTGGCACTGTGGGGCATAAAAATTATGAAAAACAAACTCGAGGCAGCTGTATTAACCAGCAGTGCACTCAAATCTAACTCTTGGCTTTGCATCTTCACTCCCCCCAGCAGAGACTGTTCGACTCACGCTGCTGGGTCGAGTACAAGGAACTAGATTCAAGGATCTTTTTCTCCTCCATCCTTGTTTCTCTCCTATCTGGTGTTAGGGGGTGAAATGAGGGTGGGGGGAGGGGGGCTGAGGAGGGGTATTAAAAGTGGGGAAAAAGAAACCACAAAGTAGCAAAGACCAGCAAAGATCTAGTTAGCTGGGTCTAAAATGCTAAAAGAGAATCTAGCCTAGGTAGATTTTACATTCCATGTATGCTGTCACCCTTAGGTTTGTCTTAGGTTCAGGTTCCAGGTTAAGTTTTGAACAATTCAAATATAAACTGGAGGCTACAAGTCTGGCCACTTAGATAGGCCATTTACACAGCAAACATTTCCAGGATGTTTCTTAAGCACACCAGTGCCTTAAAACAGTAGGTTAGTGACAGTGTCCTAAATGGAAGGTCTCAGAGGAAGAAAAACATAGGAAAAGGAGAAGGTAGAAAGTATAAAAGCTGGGGGGTGGGGGGCGAGGGTCTTAAACTAAGTAAGCTTAAGAAGAATGTCACCTTGTATACAGTTTACATGAGGGAAATGGAAAGAAACGGGAGACATCTATGAAGTCAGCAGAAAGGTTAAACTACGAAGTTAGCAGAAACATCATATAATAGGACACACTCAGGAAAACTCTAATCAAACAGTGATGCACAAGGAACTCAGTGTATTTCAAAAATATTCCTTACCAAGCACATAGTGGCCTAGGGACCCATAGCCCATATTGTGGCAAGACTTGTATTCTCAGAATCTTAAGCAACCCCTCCCAAATGCGCTGGCCCCAGGCATATTCCTGGTTTTAGTGGAGGTGTTTGATCTCTATACTCAGGGCTCCAGGGAAAGCTCCCAAGGACTAGGCCCTAGATGGTTACTGGCTCTGCCAAGCATGTCCCTGAGTCTCAGAAGGAGCTCAAACACAGGGACATCAGTAAAAGGAGGGAAAGCATAGCTTGATTAGGCCAGCACTCAATACAACAGTGTTTGTTGTTGTTTTACCTTTTCTAATGGTTGTCACTGAAAGGAGAATTATAAGAATTCTAGGTTTGGAGATACAAAATTAAAAGAATAAACCCCAAAAGGCCACAGACCCAGGGCTAAGCCCTGTAGCCAGGACTAGCAGGCCATAAAGATAAAGGAGCACAGGAAACACTGTCCAGGCAGGACTGGCAAGCCATAAAAATAAGGAAAAGGAATGCAGGAACCAGCCTGATTCCTGGGAGACTGATTCATGGGACGTCTAGCAGGAAGACATCTCCCCCCAGCTCACTCCGGGCCATATCTCAACTAGGTGTCCTCCAGCCCCTGATAAGCCCCTGACTTATAGCACGTACTCTTTCTGCTTTGTTCTCACTTCTATGTTTGAATGAGCCAATTGTATGTAACCACGCCAAAACCCCCTAGCTTTCTCTATATAACCCTCTGACTTTTGAGTTTCGAGTTCAACTCCTCTGTCTCTTGCGTGAGACACGTGTTGGCCTGGAGCTTAGTTATTATTAAACGACCTCTTGCTTTTACATCAAGACCGGTCTCTCGTGTTACCTGGGGTGCGCCATCCTGAAACTAGAGCGAGGGTCTTACAGTCACCAGGGGTCATCTTGCCCATGTGGCGAACAATGCTTTTTTTCAAGAAGAAAACTAAACCTTTATGGCACACCAGGCCTTACTGTTGACTGTGATCCTGTAATGCCCCACTGATCAGCTTGTTAGAGGCCTGCTCTTTGATATGGAGATGGGCCTAGTGGCTGGTTGCTAATCGGGGTCTGGTGCCATATTTCTGGACAATCCTGGTGAACAAACTTGTGTATCCTAGCATCCTAATCTCTAACAGGCCTGGTTAGCTTACTACTTATACGTGTGGGGTGTTTTGCAGGCAGTCCTCTCTCAGCTAAATTCTACTTAGTGTGCCTTGCTATCTCCTAACCTTTAGCAAATCCTTTACATCATCAATTCTACTCTTACATTACAGCTTGATATTGGATTGCTACCCAGCACATGAGATGCCTTCCACAACCTCCACAAAATAACTCCAAATGGATCTTACACCTTCATGTTAAATGCTAAGAACAGAACTGTAGAAACTAGGCTTCTGAGTTTTGGATCACGCCAAGGATCTTTCCATACACAAGCCAAATGCTCTGCAGAGTTGCAGCCCCTACAAGGAAGTTATTCAGAAACTGCCTCTAGGGAGTGGCTAAGACCTCACGGGTAGCCGCGGATTCCAACTCAGCCCCAGGAAAGACCCACCACACCAGCTCCTACTGCTCAGTCCCCTGCCCGTCCGCCCGCCCCCCCTGCCCCTGTGCTCACCATGTCGCAACTTGGGAGCTTGCCTGAACACGCCTCAGAGAATCCAACGGCAGGACAGAGAGCTCAGCAGCCAGAACCAGTTAAGACTGTTTAACTACTAAGCGAATCCTACAACGAGGCACCCGAAAAAGCCCGCCTTCCCTTGTGATTGGCAGGTCCATTTAAGACTCTGAATGGCCACTAGTCTTGAGTGATGAGCACCTCCGTAAGTGTGGGGGGGCTGAACGTACAGTGTAGGTACACAGTTGCCGGCCCAAGCATCAAGCCTGAAGCCAGACCTTTTCCAGATCTACAGGGATTTGCATTTCAGTAGCACTTGTGCCTGTCCTCCAATAGCTACTCATCTGTCTCCCCGCCCAGCCCCAGGAAGGACCCACCACACCACCTACCACTGCCCAGCCCCTTGCTCCTCCCTTTCGTGGGCGGTGACCCTGTGCTCACCAGGTCCTCACTTCAACCTGCACTCAGCTCACAACACTCAGTAGTCTCTTTCCCTTCAGCCTCCAGGAATCAAGGTATACAACTTGCATAACCCCTGGTACTCAACTTGCACTGGGGTTAATCTGTCCCACAAGGGGAAGGGTGCCCAAGATATTAGCAATTAAAGAGAGATTTGATGAAACAAGAGTTTTGCTTTGTGGCTCTTGGGATTCAGACCCAACAATCAGCTGACCTTCATATATTTAACACACCAAAGCTGTCTGGGCCTCCAGGTTCTCCCAGCACTCCTCAGTCCCCACCTGTAACAGGGCCTGTCTGGCATACCCCACCTTGTACCTTGAACTTTACACTGCAGGGGCCGAGGTTTCCCTTCCCCAGAAGCTCTTCCTATATCATCCAGAAATTTTGTACTCTTTGTCTTTCTGTTTCTCTGCCTCTCTCTCCCTCCCCCTCCCCTTTCCATCCTTCCCTCTCTTCCCTCCACCTTCCCTCTCACCCCCCCTCCCTGCCTACTGCATTTTTCTCTCCCTACTTGCCTTGCTTGCTTTTTCTCTCTTTGTCCCCACCCCTGCTCATTATCCTCACTCCCCCATATCTGGGGGACTTTTTGACCTCTCTGGGACTAGTGAACTCTATCCTTGGGATCAGTGAGCCCACTAGAGAATTGCCCCCAATAAACACTGTCATTTGGCTTGGGTGGAATCCTTCGTGCTGGGCTTAGGTAAACTGCAGCTAGTTTTCACTGGTAGGTACTGGAACCCTGGGAGACAAACCTTGTGGAACACTAGTGTTAGCCAGCACATCCTCTTCAGTGGGAAGATAAGCACACATTCACACACAGAACTGTTTTAGTAAAGGTTCTCTAGATGAACAGACCTGATAGGATGAATCTCTGCAGATTGAATTTTCACATCGTTTAGTCCAATGATGGCTAACGTGGCATGTATAGGGGTGGGGAAACCTATATGTGAACATAGCCAGACTCCTTCAGTAAAATCCCAGGGCTTCTTTTCTTGAAGGAAATCATTGCTTTGGAAATGACTCCTATCCTCTCCTTTCCTGCCACAGGGGGGAAATCTTTCTCATTTCTTCTGTCTTGTCTTACATGATGGCTATTCCTTGTATTCAAACTGACTACATGTGGAATTAACTAAAACTGAAAGTTTAGGTACTGTGGGGGGATTTCTCTTAATTATAGCTTTTGAAACGTGAAAACCCTTCTTTAATCTAGATTTTTTTGAGTTGTTAAGATCCACCTTTACTCTAGGCCACAGCTTTTGGTGGCAGCCTACATATATAAAGAACACTGAAGATGGTAACTCATTCTCTGTGTCTACTTACCTTACCTCTGGCTAGCAAGTTCTTTCTTGCCTTTTCTCCTTTCTTTCTTTGCTTTTCTGGCATTAAAAAGCCTACTTCTTTGAAACTCTGGTATATACTGAAGACAGACAGACATCCAGCCACATGGACTGAACCACACTGGATTCTTCAACTTTCCATTGGTAGACAGCCACTGTTAGTGAGACATTCTAATAAATCCGCTTTCAACGTACATACAGAGATTCATTCTATCAGTTTTGTTTATTAATAGAATATTTAGTTGTTGTTGTAAAAATATGATAACAAGAAAGGTATTGGTGTCTCTTACCCTGCTGGGTCCGGCACCTCAGTGCCCCAAGATATCTGCTAGATATCTTGGTGGAAACACATACCAGCCGCACGCTTTCCTACACTCAAACCCTCACATAAAAGAAGACACAACACAATAATCTTTGACTCAATTGGTAAGATATAATTGCCCTCTTAAACATACAAAGCCCGGTACCATCCATCCCTTAAGAACATTGATAACAACCTGTAAATACACAGAGCAGGATCTTAACATCACCTGCCATGGCTTCTCCCCTTGCGCCTTCTCTCTCCTCCTTTCTCTCCTCCTCTCCTCCTTTTCCTTCAAACTTCTCTCCAGCCCATCCTTCCTTCTCCTCCAATGACAGGCCTCCTTCTATCCTGTACCTGCTCCTCACCTGTACTTTACAGATTCAATGGAGAGGTGGTTCTGGTGAAGTCACCTGAGTTCTGAGTCCTTGACTAGGCAGCTGTCCTTGGGGCAGTGGAATTAGCATCAAAATACGTAACTTCAGGGCAAACCATAACACTTAGTAATATAGCCGCGTGTGCATACAAGGTTTTTGTTTTGTTTTTCCACCATTCCACTGAGGAAGATGTCCCAGCTAACAACTGTGCTCCACAGTGTTTGTCCTCTGTTTCCTGCTTTTCCCCAGGCTTGTCTCAGACCTACCAGGTGAGAAGTAGCTGCAGTTTACCTGAACCCAGATGAAGTCACAAGGCAATTGCAATGCTAGAGTAGATAGGTTGTGTAAAACCTAATACTCCACAATGGGAAGGCCCAGAATATATGCCCTTCACCACTCCTATAAGACGCAAACTGGTGAGAGGGGCAGCACACATTTGAAAAGTGTTGTTCTTGCCCTTTTCTGTGTGCCAGACCTTAGGGTTGGAGATGTTGCTCAATTAGATGAATTAAATTCAATGCTGCTGGGGTTGGGGATTTGGCTTACTGGTAGAGCGCTTGCCTAGCAAGAGCAAAGTCCTGGGTTCGGTCCCCAGCTCCGAAAAAAAAAATTCAATGCTGCCACCTGGCCCTAAGGTACCAAGTGAGAGGTGGCAGCATTGAATCAACAGAGACAAGGAGATCGTACTTATTATAATAGACAGAGTAGACAAACAACGTTTATAATGACATAGCCTGTAGTGATCAGCACAGGAGAGGTGAAATTTATAATGGCATGACTTGTTCGGACCTTTGGTACTGGCTGGTGTTGTCAGGCCCAAAATAGATAAAAAAAGCCTACTACATATCTGTTTTATCTCTATAAGCAGACAAATTCTCGAACAAATGAAAGAGAGGCTACATTGGATCCTGGCAAAAGGCAATCTTGGCCAGTGAATCAATTTCCAGACTTGAGTCAGTTTGCAGACCCAGAACCACTTGAATGAAGGGGTGACCAGGTTCCCCAGAGGAAGGATCTTGATAAGACACCTAAAATATTTGCTATTAGCCTCTTTCCAGTTCTTCCCCAGAGAGACCTGTAGCCTTTTACAAGGGTAACTGTACACTGGGGAAAGGAAATAATCAGGCTTTCCAAGGTCTATCGGATACTGGTTCTGATCCCAGGAGATCCCAAGAAATGCTATGGCCCTCCAGTTAAAGTAGGGGCTTATGGAGGACAGGGGTTGAATGGAGTTTTGACTGATGCCTGACTCACAGTAGGTCCAGTAGGTGCCTGAACACATCCTGTGGTCATATCCCCAGTTCCAGAATGTATAATTGGGATAGATATACTTAGAGATTGGCATTCACAGTCACAGACCATATGAAGTTCAAGAAGAAGGAAGACCAAAATGTGGATGCTTCAGTCCTTCTTAAAAAGGGGAACAAAATACTCACAAGAGGAAATACAGGGACAAAGAGTGGAGCAGGGACTGAAGGAAAGGTCATCCAGAGACTGCCCCACCTGGGGATCCATCCCATATGAAGACGTCAAACCCAGTCACTATTGTTGTTGCCAAGAAGTGCTTGCTGACAAGAGCCTGATATGATGTCTCTAAGAGGCTCTGCTAAAGCCCTACTGATACATATGAGGATGCCTGCAGCTAACCATTGGACTGAGCATGGGGACCCCAACACAGGAGTGAGAGAAAAGACTGAAGGAGCTGAAGGGGTTTGTAACCCCATAGGAAGGACAACAATATTGACAAACCAGACCTCAGAGTTCTCAGGCACTAAACCACCAACCAAAGAGTACGCAAAGAGGGACCCATGCCTCCAGCCACATATGTAGCAGAGGACTGCATTGTCTGGCATCAGTAGGAGGAGAAGCACATTTAGTGGGTCTATTTAGATTCTGGACACAGCACATTCCTTACTTGGGTGTGTTACTCAGGCACATTTACCAAGTGACTAGGAAAGCCACTGGCCTTTTGTGGGGCCTGGAACAGAAGACTCTTCAACAGGTCCAGGCTGCTGTGCAGGCTGCCCTACTACTTGGACCATATGATCCAGCAAACTCTATGGTACTCGAGGTTTTTGTGGTAGATAGAGTTGCCGTTTGGAACCTCTGGCTGGCCTCTGTAGATGGATCACAGAAGATACCTTTGGTATTTTGGAGCAAAGCTATACCATCATCCGCAGACAACAGTTTTCCCTTTGAAAAACAGCTCTGGGCCTGCTATTAGGCCTTAGTAGAAACTGAACATTTGGCAATGGGACACCAAGTTACCATGTGACCTGAACTGCCCATCATGAGCTGGGTGTTATCACAAGGACAGCTTGGAAGTTACCAGGAATTCTGGGGTTGTTGGCTCCTGCACAGCTCCAATGTGAGGTCTGGCTAATGGTGGGACTGGCAGTCAGCCAGCTACCACTAACTCTATCAAGCTGTCAGTTCTCATGGCTGTCAGAGTGTCCGCACTGGCTATGTCTCAGTTTCCTACCACTAACATATTTGAGCTGAGACATTGAGTGGAGACATTAAATATTGGAAACTCATACAAACAAGGACTGGTCTATCTACCGTACCTCAACCCATTTCCTGATTGTTCAGAAACACTGAAGTTTCCAGAGTGGAGTCTGTGACTCTATTCTGGTTCGATGCTGCATACCTACAATAACAGCAATCAAGAGGCTGAGGAAGTAGGACTGCAAGCTTGAGGCTAGGCTGAGGTAAGTAGTGATACTCTGTCTCAAAAAATAAAATAAAGGAAAAGGTAAGAGGCCCACCTGCCCTGAGAATTTTCCTAGGCCCTCAGTTGGGATCCCAGGAAAACCTAACTAAGAAGGTCTCCCAAATCAAATGGGTAGTGTCTTAGTTGGGGTTTCTCCTGTTGTGAAGAGACACCATGGCCATAGCAACTCTTATAAAAGAAAACATTTTGTTAGGGCTGGCTTACAGTTCACAGGTTTAGTCCATTATCATCATGGTGGGAAGCACGGTGGCATGCAGGCAGGCATGGTGCCTGAGAGGTACCTGAGACTTCTACATCTGGATTTGCAGACATCAAGAAGAGAAAGGGAGCAACTAGGCCTGGCTTGAGCATCTGAAATCTCAAAGCCCACCCAACAGTGACAAACTTCCTCCAAAAAGGCCACACCTCCTAATAGTGCCATTCCTTAAGAGCCTATGAGGGCCATTTTCATTCAGACTGTCACAGGTAGAAAGAAACTGCACAGCTTCAAACTGTGTATGTGATCATTAGCCACTGTCTAGGTAGGGGAGGTGGAGGGAGGCACGGTGTAGAGTATATGCAGAATGAATGTTTCTGGGAAGCATGACTTCAAGACTAGAAATACTTTCTTACATAAATAGTTTGCTCAAATGCCCACAAGTCAATTCCTTTGTCCCTATCCTTTACAATGCAGAGTTGACATTTAATCATGATTCTAGAGAAAATAAAGCCCCCATACTGCTGTGCTGGACTTGTGGTAGATGCTTCTCTAGCGTATTCTTTTTCTCTTATTCTTTCAACCACAACCTTTAATCGCATCTTCTGAGAAAAGACTTATGCATTTGATTCTTCTGATATCACACAGGCGCAGGCAGGAAGGAGGAAGGGCCATGGTGGCTGCCAGTGGAGAACAGGCATGTTATTGACGACAGGAGTTGTGGGACTTAGTTATTTCTGTTGCTTCTGAGGATGATATTTTAAAGGAAACTCTTCCTCATGACTGAAGGAGATTTTCACACATAAGACATAGACCAGCAGCCGGTGTATCAGTGACGTGTCATGGCGTCACTCTGCACATAGGTATAGGGGAGTTACAGGTTGTGGATGTGCAGTAGGGACTGTTGGTAGGTAGTGGTCATGAGAATCGCAGTCTCTTGTTTCCACCAGGATCTCTATTTCTATTTTTCTTCCACAGCACTGAACGACTCATCCGACTGTCATTTCCTTTGTTGAAGTTTATGTTTTTCCCTGTTGAACTAGTCTAATAGGATGCAGCATTTCTAGAGACTTCAATTTTCTAGCGTCACCTGGTGTCCAGGACACCATAAGTAGGACACAACTGGAAGACAGTGCTGAGGGTGCCCCCTGGTGGCTTCTACTGAACCAATCTCATATAATGAGTTGATAAAAGTCTGAGAAAGGTGCTATAATGTGTACAGTGAATTTCCTTTAAATAAATATTCATGTGTGATGCTTATTTTATTAGAAAAATTTATAATAGTTTTCATAAATAATTAGTTGTATATTCTAAATAAATACATTAAAAATAAAAGATTTAAAGTAAAAATTAAATTTAAATGTTTTTATGATTTTTAGTTTTAAAAGAAAAATTAATTCTAGGTGAGTGAATCTTTGAATCACACTTCAGTAGCCTATTCCCAGTGTGATCAGGACTCTAGCTGGAGGACAGGATGTGCAAAATTGCTCAACTACATGCATTTTATATGACTGTCCTCCTACACAAACGGGAATATTCTGATCTGTAGTTTAGGTGCTAATTAAAGCATCTAGTTAACACACCCTCTTCTTCAAATAGGCCATAGAGCCCTTTCTCATCTCAAATAAATTTCACCTACCTTCTTAAGGAGGGGAGACAAAAATTCTTCTCCCTTTTTTTGGGAAGGGTTTTGTATTTTTATTCTTAATACAATTTCCCAGTATCACTATATCCATAATTTAGTTAATGT
The DNA here is from genome assembly GCF_021556685.1 of Rattus norvegicus. Lineage (NCBI taxonomy): Eukaryota > Metazoa > Chordata > Mammalia > Rodentia > Muridae > Rattus > Rattus norvegicus. Next base: position 129,181,703 of record NC_141542.1, on the reverse strand, counting down.
ACTTAAATTTAATTTTCCAATAATGAACAAATTTATAGTAGATCAAGATGACTAGATGGAAGATTATGCTTCACACTTCACAACAGTTTTCAAAAGCAGACTCTGTTAACTGTGAATGTGTGCATCTGAAAGCTGCTCTCCTAATTCGCTGATGTTGTTGTAAAAATATAAAAATAAAAAAGCATAGTTGTCTTTTATCCTGCTAGGTCCACACAGCGGTGCCCACGATGTCTGCTAGATATCTTGGTAGAAACACATCCCCATTCCTTGACAACCCAGTGTCTCTTACTGCCACACTCTTTCCGATACTCAAACCCTCACATAAAAAAACACACAGTACAATAATCTTTGACCCAATTGGTAAGATATAATTGCCCACTTAAACATACACAGCCCGGTACCATCCATCCCTTAGGAACTTTGATAACGACCTGTAAATACACAGAGCAGAATCTTAACATCACCTGCCATGGCTTCTCCCCTCTGTCCTGTCTCTTCCTTTCTGTCCTGGTCTCCTCCACCTCCTCCTCTTTCTTTTTTTTTTTTTTAAAGATTTATTTATTATATGACAAGTACACTGTAGCTGTCTTCAGACACAGCTGTCTTCAGAAGATGGCCTCAGGTCTCATTACAGATGGTTGTAAGCCACCATGTGGTTGCTGGGATTTGAACTCAGAACCTCTGGAAGAGCAGTCAGTGCTCTTCACCACAGACCCATCTCTCCAGCCCCCTCCTCCTCTTTCAAACATCTCTCCTGCCCATCCTTCCTTCTCCTCCAATGACAGGCCTCCTTCTATCCTGTACCTGCCCCTCACCTGTACTTTACAAATTCAATGGGGAGGTGGTTCTGGTGAAGTCACCTGAGTTCTGAGTAGGTGACTAGGCAGCTGTCCTTGAGGCAGTGGAATTAGCATCAAAATACAGATAACTTCAGGGAAAACCACAACTTTGCTGATACAAAACTAATTGCTGAGCATACACCAGAGATATGACACTTTTTTTAAAAAAAGACTTTATTTCATGTACACAATAAGTACACAATAGCTATCTTCAGACACACCAGAAGAGGGCATCAGATCTCACTACACATGGTTGTGAACCACCATGTGGTTGCTGGAATTTGAACTCAGAAACTCAGGAAGAGCAGTCAGTGCTCTTAACCACTGAGCCATCTCTCCAGACCTGAGAAATGACAGTTTTTAATGTAATGTTTGCTAGTGCAAATTTCATGAAATGACAGTATAATGTGCTTCCTGTGAGGTAGATGGTCAAGAAGCAATACGGAGCAGTAACAACAACACAGTTGACTTAATCTATGCTCAATGCATATAAAATTGTTTAGAAACAGCATAGAACCCAGACACATCTTTCTTACACTGTAAATCAGCTTAGATGTTTTACAATACTCGATAAAATGTTGATTGATGAGAACACATTGAATTACTAGGAAATGATCTCTGCATGCACATCAAGAACCAGAATTTATTACCTGTTCATCATACAACATTACCAGAGAGAAGCGGCGTGAGACGTCAGAGACCAAGCACAGTTCATGCTTCGCATGATGTAAAAGAACACAGGAGGGAAAGCTTTAAGGGAAACCCGTAGGACTTTTCTTTCCCTGCCCATCACTAACATAGCCATATGCACTTGTGTATTCTTCCTATGAACCTTTCAAATTCTGAATACCTTGGAATTAAACATTTTGAAATCTAATAGTCACATAAAAGGGATCTCTCTGGAACTGCTTCAAAGTGTCAGCAGCAGATCCCATGTTCTGATGCTCTGTTGAATGGCAAGGAGGTGGACATGGAGGTTGGTCTGGAAAGACTGCCATGTGAATCATAAAGATACTCATCTCTACCCTGTCCAATACGTGTCTGTGTGTAAATAAATACTAGTGTTTAAATAAAATAAACACTGTGAGAAGACAGAAGGAAGCACCTTGGAACCCTCTCTTACAGCTTTTCTCTCTGGCCAAGAATCATTGAATCTGTTAGACTATCTCCTGGTGTCCTTGTCTGGCTTGAGAGGGCCTTTATGGTGCTTTAAGCTCTAGTCTCTCTTGGTCATTTTGGTGCTTCTTATTGTCTCAAGTGAAATAGACTGCTTTAGAACTAATTCCTAGGATTATTCTATAACCCTACATTAATGTGCTTCCAGGAGTTAACAGAAGTGGAGGCACGGCTGTACCCTCTGAGTATACTCCTCAATATTGTCATCACCTTACCAATTTCCCAAAGATTAGACAGTTAATATGTAGCTCAGGGTTCCACATCCATGGATTTCTGCTTGAAAATCTTAGGCACGACATACACACCTATAACTCAGCCTTCAAGAAGTAGATGTAAGAGGATTTTCAATTCAAGACTACCCTGAGCTACATATGAGATTCTATCTTAATACATCAATGTCCTCATGGGGAATAAAGAAATGGAAAGGAAAGGTAGATATAGAAGGATATAAATGAGACAAAATGAAAGGAGAGAGGAGAAGGAAGAAGAGACTATTTAAAAGATGTTATTTCTGTACCAAACACGCAGAGTCTATCTGCCTGTCACAATTTTCTAATAATTCAAGATGTTTTCTTAGAAGCAACATTGTATTGAATATTGTAAAATATCTAAATTGATTTATGGTGTAAGGAGGGGGTGTCTGGGTCTTATGCTATTACTACACAATTTTACATAGGAGACCTGGCCCTTCCTAGATGTAATATTGATGAGGTGACCTTGAATACAAATCCCAAGTATACAGAGAACTGACTGTATCCTGACTGTAACGACACCTTATGGAAATTGTTGAGGTGATAATCAAACTCTAAGGGGAGAGTCATTAATACAAACGAGTCTGGCCCATGTATGGTTAGACAGGGTCAGTGTGAGGGAGATGGCACGGAGTCAAACAGTGATCATCAAGAGCCTTCCCATCTTGTCTCTTCAGTAGCCTGCTCAATGACAAGAGTTGTCCAGAGAGAAAAAGGAGGCAGAATCCAGAATAATAACCTTGATTGCTCTCTGCTTTTTTTTTTTTTTCAGAGCTGGGAACTGAACCCAGGGCCTTTCCTTTGCTAGGCAAGCGCTCTACAACTGAGCTAAATCCCCAACCCCGCTATTTGCTTTTTAATTTCTCTCTGAAGATATCTGTTGGGAGGCCACCTACAGGAAGTACATTAAACACCATCTACCATAAACCTGACTGATCTCCCCCCCTTCTATGCACAGCAAGTACCCATTACTCACAGGCACAATAGTACTTTTCAAAGGAAGACATAGGGGGCAAGGTGGGATCCACTTCTCATTTTGTCATGGGCCAGCCTATTTGTGGTTTGATGAAGCAAGATTTCTTCTTTTCAAAACAATAAAACATTTTTTGCTGTGTGCTAAGAAGCAGAACTTTTCCTCAGTGTCTTCATTAACTTGAGTTTAGATACGACCACGAATAGAATCCCCATGATGGCACAGTGGCTGTATAAGGACAAGTAGAGAAACCTCATTATCACATCTGCCCTGTCTCACTAGTGATGCCCTCATCATGTTATGATGTAGCAAGAAGGCCCTAATCAGACACTGTTGCTGTGTTCTTTAAACCCCTGTCTCCACAGTCAAGAGCCCAACAAACCTATTTTCTTTAAAAAAAAAAAATTGACCAGGCTTTGGCCAGAAAGTGAACTAAGATAGTAGTATCTTTTGTTTTGTTTTCTTGTCAACTTGAGTATAGAAACTTTGAGGGATGTAAATAGAGATTTAAAGGGTTTATTTAGGGCCAGTGAGATATCTCAGTGGGTTGATGATCTGAGTTTTAGACCCAGAATAGATATGGAGGAAGGAGAGAACTAACTTCTGAACGTTGTCCTCTTGTCTCTACATGTGCACTGTGGCACTCACATGTGTGCAAGTAGGTACATGCTCCCACACGAGTCAATAAATATTTTAAAGTTATTTTATTTTGCAATATTTAACTCAAAAATATTAATAAATATATTTATTGATTTCTACACTGTATCAAAAACACATGTAATACTGTATTCATTCAGTAAGATTTAATTATTCTACTTCAGTTTCCAGTTTTGTATTAACTTTTCATCTGACTATTGGCTATACGTATTTTTATAATTTCTACTGTTAATGTTGAGCCCCTTACAAGCATTCTAAAGTACATGGCTTTTGGTTCTGACCTATTGAAGGCTGTGACCATACCAACTAGAAAACAAGTTCAAACCACAGGCTTCCATTGACTGGGAAATGAGTCAAATCATAAACTTCTCCCTTATGATTGAGTAAGAAATACATTTCTTCATTGATCCTATCATAACCTTCAGAATTTGAACAATTACCACTTTCTTAATTGATGTTTAAAGTTGGTGTACAGTGACTTTCAACAGTTCCAACGTATGTTCCTTATACCTACTTATTAACCCTTTCTTAAGTGGATTTCCTTGTTTTGGTTTAAAATGATTTCTGAAGTGGCCTGCTTCTGTTAGCACCCTAAACTGACATTATTGAAGGTGTTTCCAGAAAGACCTATTCTGAAAGCTATTTGGTGTCTACTAATGGACTTAGTGCAGTTCTTTCTGTTTAGAAACACTCTACACCTGATCTTAAAGAAAAACAAAACAAAACAAAACAAAAACAAACCTGCATTAATACTTAGCCATTGGTAAGCCACTGAGCTGATGTGCAGCAGTGCAGGGCAGAATATGATAGGGGTGAATGGAATTTCCCCTCTGCCCTCTGAAGATTTTCTGGAATAAAATGATTAAAATAAATTACATGGGAGAAAAGTGTGTTAATGCATTACTGTCCTTAAGTACAGCCCAACATGGTTCAGAAGCATTGGGCCCCGGTCTTTCTAGGGGAAATGAAATACAGAAAATGTCAGGAAACAGCATGCTGGGGCTTTTCTTGTTGTTGTTGAGCTTTTTTGTTTTTTAGAACAAATAGTAAAAATGATTTATGGCAAGTTGGAAGTTTGAAGGCTATACAATAGTTTGGGATAACATGTATTTACTCTGCAAACATGGTAGGAAATATTGTGTCCAATGTTGGAGAACCACTCACCCGAGGCTCCATTACTACATCTGATGCAAATCTGACAGAGGCTGAGGTCAGTTAGAGGGACACTGGTTGCACTGTGCCTGTCTTCTAGCTCTTAATTGCTAAATCACGACCTGTATTTTTTTTTAACAGCATCTGTTGTTTGTGATAGTCCTTACCAGGTAATGTGATACAATTTTAAAACATGTGTTCCTTTCTTCAAGAGAAGCAGTTTTGGGGCTGGAGAGAAGGCTCAGTGGTTAAGAGCACAGACTACCATTGAAGAGGACCAAGGCCTGGTTTCCAGCATCCAGATTGGAAGGTTCACAGCTGCTTCTAACTCCAGCTCCAGGGGACCAGACGCTTCTAGTCTCTGAGGGTGCCTCACACTCCCACACATACTAAAAATAAATATTAAAAAAAAAGAAAAAGCGGGATGGTGAGATGGCTCAGCGGCTAAGAGCACCGGACTACTCTTCCAGAGATCCTGAGTCCAATTCCCAGCAACCACATGGTGGCTCACAACCATCTGTAAAGAGTTCTGATGCCCTCTTCTGGTTTATCTGAAGACAGCTACAGTGTACTTATATATAATAAAATGAATAAATCTTTAAAAAAAATTTAAAAACAAAAAGAAAAGAAAAAGCAGTTGTCAGCTTGCCTTAAAAGTCCATTTTATATATTTTTGTTTTTAAAAACAGATAAAAACAGTGTGTGTGTGTGTGGGGGGGTAGGGATCGTGTTTACCAGTGCACACTTACCTTTGTCCCCTATCCTGCATAGGTTCTCTAATAACACAAACACCAGTGACAGAAATACTAACTAATGTTTATTTGGTGTCCATTAGGTGACAGGGCCTGCACAGTCTTACACATTTCACCCCTAGTTTTACAGTAATCCTGAATGGTATGTGCTATTTAGTCAGGTTTAGAGTTGAAGGTTCTAAGATGCTGTCTAGCACTCCATTGGTGTGGGACTCAGAGCTGGAATCTGTGTCGCTCAGTATTAAATGCTAAGTGTTGTGTTGTTTACTGCTTATTCTGTCTCGAGGAGGCTCGCCATCCTAGGAGTAATAAACTGATATTTGTTACACAAAACTTTAGTCTAAATATCTAAAGAGGCATTGAGCTTATGCCAGCATGAATTTAAACATCTCTCGACAGCCAAAATTGACACAAATATTTAGTGAAGAAAAAAAAAAAATCCTTGCATGTTGCAGTCCGCCACCACTGCAGCCGGGGGTATGGGGTGGGTTGGGGTGTTCATGTAACATGTACCCTAGCCTCAGTGACATACCTTTAAAAAAAAAGACATTTGAGGACAAAGGAAGCATCTAATGCTGACTTCTTGTGAAAGTACATGTGGTTAATCAACCAGATAGGCTTAAAATTTCATTCTGTAAAGTTTTATAAAGGAAAGTAAACTAAGTACTGCCTGGGAGTTAGTGCTGTGCAGAGCACTCAGGCTTCTCTGATTCTGCCTTCTTCTCAGCACCTCACAGCCAACAGCTGCCTCCATTACACCAAGTCATTAAAAGGAGTTTCCTTTGAGATTTCAAGATACCTCAGAAAAGACCTTGGTAGACATTTTAACGTTACTTTATTTTCAAGATACAGGTATCTAAATGCACTGAGACCATTAAGAAACTTACCAACGTAGATTAACATTCCTGTTACTGAGTTGCAGCTATACAAGGCCCAACCTCCTTAGCACTTTATGGCGATGGAGGACTTTTATTATTCTTGTAAAATATACATAATATGAAAGCTATCATTTTTATCTAAGTTGATAGTTGAGTGGCATGAAGTACATTCACTGGATTGTGGGATTATGATTCCCATGCATCACAATTCTTTTACCATTTCAAACTGAAATTCTATATTCAGTAAATACCAGCTCTTCACTTCTCCCTCTCAAAGCCCTTGGCAACCACCATGCTGCTTTCCATTGCTTCCAATTTGTTGTCTCTAGGCTCCTTGCACAAATAACATCATATAGTATTTGTCTCTTGGCAACTGGGTTATTTCTTTTTGTGTAAATTCCTTGGGGCATCTATGTTCTGGCATGTGCCACAGCTTTTAGTCTGAATTATGTTCCATTTGTATATAGTGTGTTCATATATGTTTGCATGTATTTCTTGAACAATTGTTGACCTCACGTAATATCTCCCTTGTTTTTGAAGATGGGTCTCTCACTTGAGATCAATAATTTAGGCTAAGCTGTCTTGACAATGAATCCCAGGCACCACCTCACCAGAGCTGGGTTTACTGGCAGAACATCATTATGCCTGACTGGTATTTTGCAGTTTTGTCATGTGCATATGTGTGACTGTGTGTGTTCCTAAAACCAGCTTGGATCTAAAGCTTTCAAAAATTCCTTCATACTTATTATACAGAATAATGGGATTATAGGGTTTTCATGCATTATGTAATATATTTTGACAATATTCCCCCTTAATTTCTCTTGGGATTGCATTGAATCTGCAGATTGATTTTGGAAGTATGGCCATCCCATGAGCATGCAAGGTCTTTCCATCTTCTAGTGTCCTCTTTTAATTTTATTCAGTATCTATAAAGTTTTCATTATAGAGGTCTTTCACATCCTTGGTCAGGTTTAATTCAAGAGATTTCGGGGTTGGGGAGCTCGGAGTTTTACGTTGTTTTGAATGGGATTATTTCCCAGATTTCTTTCTCAATATATTTTTACTGGTTGATAAGGCTACTGCTTGACATATATATTATTATGGTGAGATGTGTTTCTTATATTCTGAGTTTCTATGGGATATTTGACATGATTGAAATGTTATGATTTCTATTCTATCAAAAAACAAGAGATTAGAGAAATTTATAAAGTTTATTGACCTATTGAGCCAGCACTACATGTCTGGAATAAACCAGTTTGATCATGGTAATTTTTTGATTTATTTTTGAATAGTTTGCAGGATTTTTTTTTTTTTTTGGTTTTTTTTTTCGGAGCTGGGGACCGAACCCGGGGCCTTGCGCTTCCTAGGCAAGCGCTCCACCACTGAGCTAAATCCCCAACCTCTGCAGGTATTTTTAAAAAAATTTTGCATATATTTATGTTAGAGATTGGTCTGTGTTTATCTGGTTTCAGTATTAGGCTAATACTAACTTCATAAGGAGTTTGGTAATGTAACCTTCCTTTGCTATTTAACAGCATAGTTTGAGAAGCATTTGTGTATTTCACTGAAGGTCTGGTAATTTTATTTGGTAAATATTTGACCACAACTTGACTTGTACTGCTTTCTACAAAGCTGCTCAATTTTTTTTTTTTTAGATCTTCACAATTTACTTTTGTTAGGTTATATACATCCAGAAATCTATGTGCTTTATTTTAGAGTTTTCTATTTATTGGAATAAATGATTTCTAAGATAAGACCTAATGATTTTTCTGAATTTCATTAATGTAGTAACAAGTGTCCTTACCCCTCAATCTATTTAAGTTGAAGCTTTTCAACTTGATTGTTTTTGTAATTGAGGATTTTATGAATACTATATATCATTTTCATCCCTCCCTGTACCACAGCCAACCTCCTCCCATTTCCTTCCCCAAATTCACACTTTTTCCTAACCCCCTAAAACTAAACGACAACCTAACCCTACCCGTCCAGTCCCTAACCTTAACCCACACCGCTCCCCAACACTTTAACCCTAAGCCCTAACTTTCTAGCACTAACTGCACACCCAACCACACTATTCATAATCCCTACCCTTCTAACTCAGCTCGTTTCCAATAGACTCCTGGCATTTACTTTGACCATGTTTTTGAATTGTTAGGTATTTATGCAGATTTCACAAAGACTTTACCGCACTGAGCCCATTTATAAGGCTTTTCTCAAGAATGTTATTTTCTGCATTCACAGGGTTTCAGGAATACTTTTGTTATAAGGAGATATAGAAATGTGCAAAGGCTTCACCATATTTAGTACATTCATAGTTTCTCTCTAGTGTGGTATCTTTTATGCTGTTTGTGTTAATTTGGGTTTTAATGCTGTGAAAAGATACCATGACCAAGGCAACACTTAGAAAGGATATTTAATTGGGGGGAGGGGAGGTATACAGATTCAGAGGTTCAGTCTATTATCAAGGTGGAAGGAATGTCTGTCACCAAGCAGACATGGTGCTGGAGGACAGTTCTACATCTTGATCAGAAGGCAGCCAGAAGACTCTTCTGCCCTGGGCAGAGTTTAAGCATGGGGTCTCAAAGCCCATCCCCCCTCCACAGTGACATACTTCCTCAAAGGCCACATCTACTCCAAAAAGGCCATACCTCCTAACACTGCCACTTGCCATGGGCCAAGTATATTTAAACCACCATACCTTTGAAGATCACAGTAAAGGCTTTACTACATTGGTTGAATTCATAGGGTTACTCTTCAGTATGTATGTGTTCTTTTATGTAGTTGGAGATGGCTTGATCGTGAAAAGGCTTTACAACATTGACTACATTTGTGAGGTTTCTCTACAGTATCAATTCTTTCATGTTGTCAAAGTTGATCATGAGAGGCAAAGAACTTACTAAATTTCTTATATTCATAAGGTTTCACTCTAGTATGTGTTGCTTTATGGTTTCGGAGACTAGCATCAAATACAAAGGCTTTACCACATTCATTACATTTGTAAGGTTTCTCTCCAGTATGTGTTCTTTTATGTTTTCTAAGATCATTCTGAACTACAAAGTCTTTACCACACCGATCACATACATAGGGCTTCTCTCCGGTATGTATTCTCTTATGTACTTGGAGATGACTACAACGTATAAAGGCTTTACCACACCAACCACACTCATAGGGCTTCTCTCCAGTATGTATTCTTTTATGTACTTGGAGATAACTATGAGATGCAAAGGCTTTACCACATTGATTACATGCATAGGGCTTCTCTCCAGTATGTATTCTCTTATGTACTTGGAGATGACTACAACGTATAAAGGCTTTACCACACCAATCACATTCATAGGGCTTCTCTCCAGTATGTATTCTTTTATGTACTTGGAGATAACTATGAGATGCAAAGGCTTTACCACATTGATCACATTCGTAAGGTTTCTCTCCAGTATGTGTTCTTCCATGCCTTTTGAGATGACTGTGTCGTGCAAATGCTTTACCACACAGATTGCATTTGTAGGATTTTCTTCCAGTATGTATTAGTTTATGCCTTCCAAGATTACAACGACGTTCAAAGGCTTTACCACATTTATTACATTTGTAGGATTTTTCTTCAGTATGAATCCTTTCAAGAGTTTGAAGCTGAGAATCGTATGTAAAGGCTTTATCACGTGGCTTACATTCACAGAGTTTCTCTCCAGTATGTGTGCTATTATGTCTTTGGAGATGACTATGTTGTGCAAAGGCTATACCACACTGAGTATATTCGGAGGGCTTCTCTCCTGTATGACATCTTTCATGCCTGCAAAGATAGATAGATGGCACATGGGAAAGCTTTACCACATTCACTAAACTAATGAATCTAATAAATGGAAATTAATTTTATAATTTGGTCTAATTGTAAAGAAGAATCACATCTTAAGGTTGTATCACTTTGTTTACACTCATGGTTTCCCATAGACTATGGGTTGGTAAAAGTGTTATTACATGGCTCACATTTGTACCATCCTTTTGCTCTATGAGATTTCTCATATATTTGAAGAGAAATGGAAGAGCTCAGAGCTTTACCACACTGAGTACATTCATATGTTTTCCTTTATTGTGAAATACACTACATTTGCATAGCATATCGGCCAAGTGAACCAGGACAAACAGAAAGCGATTTCCACAATCCTAGTATTCCTAGGGATTTTCTGCTATGTGAGTTTATGGATATATTCCCAATGAAGTTGGGAAACCAACTAATTATAAACTTGTATCACACTGAGAAAGTCTGCTCAAATGTGGACTGCTACATATATCTTAATTGTTCTGGGGGTAGAGGGCATTGCTCCTTTCAATATCCTTGTGCTCACATGGCTTGTATCCATTGTGACACAGAATATACCTGTTAAAATAACAAATGAAATATTTCCACATTGCATCATTCATACAGTTTGATTTTTTGTTCATGATAGACATATGGTATAAGAATTAAGTTTTCTCTTCAAAAACATTCTTGACTCTCATAAACTGTCCCTCTCACTTAAACTTAACAATGTAACTATATGAGTAATTACTATGATATATTTGCCTATTAGAAACATAAACTTATCACCTACTCTCTCTCTCTCTCTCTCTCTCTCTCTCTCTCTCTCTCTCTCTGTGTGTGTGTGTGTCTATGTGTTATGAGACTAAACAGATTGGCAGGTATACAGAGTAGCTCTAATGTGGCTATGATTCAAATGGTAATATTTGTTAAGGCATTGTTTCCTTCTCTTCTTTCAAGTGAGACACATGATATTGAGGTACATGGATTTGTGAGAATTTAATAATCAATACACTTAAAGAAGTGCTTTTCTTTTTATACTGTTGCGTTTCTTTAAAAGTTCGAGGACATACTAACATTTCTTCAGAGGCATATTCATACCAACTTGCACATGAAAATTACCTTCCATGTCTTCTGAAACTTTGACAATGTTCTTCAATAGTATGGTCTTCCCAATTGTAACCTAAAATACAGTACCAGAATATGTATGATATATTATTGGAAATTAGGCAACATTTAAGTTACTATCTTCAGTGAACCTGACCTTTTCACCTCATTCTTCTTTATTGTCAATTGAAGTTACAGAAAAGCAACCGTAACAAAGGAACATTTGTTTTCTTATTTTAAAAACTGAAAGAAAATTCACTGTCTTACCTATAGCGGTGAGGTTCCTGTAGGTCTCCTGCATCACATCTTTGTAGAGACTCTTCTGTGAAGGATCCAGCAAAGCCCATTCTTCTTGGGTGAAGTTCACATGTACATCATCATAGGTCAATGCATCCTGAAATATCCCATACATTAACAACAGAAACCATGATACAGATGTCACTGTAAATGTATGCTTCTGGTGCTTCCCCCACTTATTTCTTGACGCAGATGTTCTAATGTAATTACCAAATCATCTTAGAAGAAAACTGAGTAATAAGGTTCACCTCTGTCATTTCTTTGCTCATTGAGTAGGACATAGCCTTGCAAAAGAAATGCTAATTAATGGAGAGAGAGGGAGAGACAGAGAGAGAGAGACAGAGAGAGACAGAGAGACAGAGAGAGAGACAGAGAGAGAGGCGCGCAGTACTAAGCACACAGAGAAATTGTATGAACAATTTCTAACTGAAAAAAATATCAAGTGAGCATATAGGCTCATGTCTTTAATCAAAGCACTGAGGAGGCAGAGGCAGGTATATCTGAGGTCTATCCAGGACAGACAGAGGTACATATTAAGACCCTGTCTCCCCTATGAAAACTTAATCCAACAAACAAGAAAGATAGAAAGGACTCAGAGGTTTTTACTAGAGTTCCTAAAAAGAATTACATTCACTGCAGTTCTGTATTCATATTCCAGAATCTTGAGGTGGCCCAGTTTAAACTGTAACAATAGGGATAAACAGTTCTCTGCACCCAAATCCCGTGGGAGGGAGAGCTGAACCTTCAGAGAGGCAGACAAGCCTGGGAAACCAGAAGAGACTGCTCTCTGTAGATACATCTCGGACGCCAGAGGAAAACACCAAAGGCCATCTGGAACCCTGGTGCACTGAAGCTCCCAGAAGGGGCGGCACAGGTCTTCCTGGTTGCTGCCGCCGCAGAGAGCCCTTGGGCAGCACCCCACAAGCGAACCTGAGCCTCGGGACCACAGGTAAGACCAACTTGTCTGCTGCAAGAGAGCTGCCTGGTGAGATCGGGACACACAGAGGCAGAGTTCATCTAGGACCGGGCACGTCCTGTGTTTGCCGGAGGTCCCACGCCCGCGGATCCCGGCCCACAGCAGCTCTCTGCTCCCAGACCTTGTGGGAAAGAGACCTCACCGCCTGATCAGGTGGGCACTCCTGAGGCTGCAGAGCGGAAGAGACCACCAACACTGCCCACCCCTGCCCACATCCCTGGCCCAAGAGGAAACTGCATAAGGCCTCTGGGCTCCCGTGGGGGAGGGCCCAGGAGCGGCAGGACCCCTGCCTGAGACACCGCCAGAACCTGAGGGAAACAGACCGGATAAACAGTTCTCTGCACCCAAATCCCGTGGGAGGGAGAACTGAACCTTCAGAGAGGCAGACAAGCCTGGGAAACCAGAAGAGACTGCTCTCTGTACATACATCTCGGACGCCAGAGGAAAACACCAAAGGCCATCTGGAACCCTGGTGCACTGAAGCTCCCGGAAGGGGCGGCACAGGTCTTCCTGGTTTCTGCCGCTGCAGAGAGCCCCTGGGCAGCACCCCACGAGCGAACTTGAGCCTCGGGACCACAGGTAAGACCAACTTTTCTGCTGCAAGAAACCTGCCTGGTGAACTCAAGACACAGGCCCACAGGAATAGCTGAAGACCTGTAGAGAGGAAAAACTACATGCCCGAAAGCAGAACACTCTGTCCCCATAACTGACTGAAAGAAAGGAAAACAGGTCTACAGCACTCCTGACACACAGGCTTATAGGACAGTCTAGCCACTGTCAGAAATAGCAGAACAAAGTAACACTAGAGGTAATCTGACGGCGAGAGGCAAGCGCAGGAACCCAATCAACAGAAACCAAGACTACATGGCATCATCGGAGCCCAATTCTCCCACCAAAACAAACATGGAATATCCAAACACACCAGAAAAGCAAGATCTAGTTTCAAAATCATATTTGATCATGATGCTGGAGGACTTCAAGAAAGACATGAAGAACTCCCTTAGGGAAACACAGGAAAACATTAATAAACAAGTAGAAGCCTACAGAGAGGAATCGCAAAAATCCCTGAAAGAATTCCAGGAAAACACAATCAAACAGTTGAAGGAATTAAAAATGGAAATAGAAGCAATCAAAAAAGAACACATGGAAACAACCCTGGATATAGAAAACCAAAAGAAGAGACAAGGAGCTGTAGATACAAGCCTCACCAACAGAATACAAGAGATGGAAGAGAGAATCTCAGGAGCAGAAGATTCCATAGAAATCATTGACTCAACTGTCAAAGATAATGTAAAGCGGAAAAAGCTACTGGTCCAAAACATACAGGAAATCCAGGACTCAATGAGAAGATCAAACCTAAGGAAAATAGGTATACAAGAGAGTAAAGACTCCCAGCTCAAAGGACCAGTAAATATCTTCAACAAAATCATAGCAGAAAACTTCCCTAACCTAAAAAAAGAGATACCCATAGGCATACAAGATGCCTACAGAACTCCAAATAGATTGGACCAGAAAAGAAACACCTCCCGTCACATAATAGTCAAAACACCAAATGCACAAAATAAAGAAAGAATATTAAAAGCACTAAGGGAAAAAGGTCAAGTAACATATAAAGGCAGGCCTATCAGAATCACACCAGACTTCTCGCCAGAAACTATGAAGGCCAGAAGATAGTGGACTGATGTCATACAGACCCTAAGAGAACACAAATGCCAGCCCAGGTTACTGTATCCTGCAAAACTCTCAATTAACATTGATGGAGAAACCAAGATATTCCATGACAAAACCAAATTTACACAATATCTTTCTACAAATCCAGCACTACAAAGGATAATAAATGGTAAAGCCCAACATAAGGAGGCAAGCTATACCCTAGAAGAAGCAAGAAACTAATCATCTTGGCAACAAAACAAAGAGAATGAAAACACACAAACATAACCTCACATCCAAATATGAATATAACAGGAAGCAATAATCACTATTCCTTAATATCTCTCAACATCAATGGCCTCAACTCCCCAATAAAAAGACATAGATTAACAAACTGGATAGGCAACGAGGACCCTGCATTCTGCTGCCTACAGGAAACACACCTCAGAGACAAAGACAGACACTACCTCACAGTGAAAGGCTGGAAAACAATTTTCCAAGCAAATGGTCAGAAGAAGCAAGCTGGAGTAGCCATTCTAATATCAAATAAAATCAATTTTCAACTAAAAGTCATCAAAAAAGATAAGGAAGGACACTTCATATTCATCAAAGGAAAAATCCACCAACATGAACTCTCAATCCTAAATATCTATGCCCCAAATACAAGGGCACCTACATATGTAAAAGAAACCTTACTAAAGCTCAAAACCCACATTGGACCTCACACAATAATAGTGGGAGATTTCAACACCCCACTCTCATCAATGGACAGATCATGGAAACAGAAATTAAACAGAGATGTAGACAGACTAAGAGAAGTCATGAGCCAAATGGACCTAACGGATATTTATAGAACATTCTATCCTAAAGCAAAAGGATATACCTTCTTCTCAGCTCCTCATGGTACTTTCTCCAAAACTGACCATATAATTGGTCAAAAAACAGGCGTCAACAGGTACAGAAAGATAGAAATAATCCCATGCGTGCTATCGGACCACCACGGCCTAAAACTGGTCTTCAATAACAATCAAGGAAGAATGTCCACATATACTTGGAAATGGAACAATGCTCTCTACTCAATGATAACCTGGTCAAGGAAGAAATAAAGAAAGAAATTAAAAACTTTTTAGAATTTAATGAAAATGAAGGTACAACATACCCAAACTAATGGGACACAATGAAAGCTGTGCTAAGAGGAAAACTCATAGCGCTGAGTGCCTGCAGAAAGAAACAGGAAAGAGCATATGTCAGCAGCTTGACAGCACACCTAAAAGCTCTAGAACAAAAAGAAGCAAATACACCCAGGAGGAGTAGAAGGCAGGAAATAATCAAACTCAGAGCTGAAATCGACCAATTAGAAACAGAAAGGACCATAGAAAGAATCAACAGAACCAAAAGTTGGTTCTTTAAGAAAATTAACAGGATAGATAAACCCTTAACCAGACTAACGAGAGGACACAGAGAGTTTGTCCAAATTAACAAAATCAGAAATGAAAAGGGAGACATAACAACAGATTCAGAGGAAATTCAAAAAATCATCAGATCTTACTATAAAAACCTATATTCAACAAAACTTGAAAATCTTCAGGAAATGGACAATTTCCTAGATACCAGGTACCGAAGTTAAATCAGGAACAGATAAACCAGTTAAACAACCCCATAACTCCTAAGGAAATAGAAGCAGTCATTAAAGGTCTCCCAACCAAAAAGAGCCCAGGTCCAGACGGGTTTAGTGCAGAATTCTATCAGACCTTCATAGAAGACCTCATACCAATATTATCCAAACTATTCCACAAAATTGAAACAGATGGATCACTACCGAATACCTTCTATGAAGCCACAATTACTCTTATACCTAAACCACACAAAGACACAACAAAGAAAGAGAACTTCAGACCAATTTCCCTTATGAATATCGACGCAAAAATACTCAACAAAATTGTGGCAAACCGAATCCAAGAGCACATCAAAACAATCAATCACCATGACCAAGTAGGCTTCATCCCAGGCATGTAGGGATGGTTTAATATACGGAAAACCATCAACGTGATCCATTATATAAACAAACTGAAAGAACAAAACCACATGATCATTTCATTAGACGCTGAGAAAGCATTTGACAAAATTCAACACCCCTTCATGATAAAAGTCCTGGAAAGAATAGGAATTCAAGGCCCATACCTGAACATAGTAAAAGCCATATACAGCAAACCAGTTGCTAACATTAAACTAAATGGAGAGAAACTTGAAGCAATCCCACTAAAATCAGGGACTAGACAAGGCTGCCCACTCTCTCTCTACTTATTCAATATAGTTCTTGAAGTTCTAGCCAGAGCAATCAGACAACAAAAGGAGGTCAAGTGGATACAGATCGGAAAAGAAGAAGTCAAAATATCACTATTTGCAGATGATATGATATTATATTTAAGTGATCCCAAAAGTTCCACCAGAGAACTACTAAAGCTGATAAACAACTTCAGCAAAGTGGCTGGGTATAAAATTAACTCAAATAAATCAGTTGCCTTCCTCTATACAAAAGAGAAACAAGCCGAGAAAGAAATTAGGGAAACGACACCCTTCATAATAGACCCAAATAATATAAAGTACCTCGGTGTGACTTTAACAAAGCACGTAAAAGATCTGTACAATAAGAACTTCAAGACACTGAAGAAGGAAATTGAAGAAGACCTCAGAAGATGGAAAGATATCCCATGCTCGTGGATTGGCAGGATTAATATAGTAAAAATGGCCATTTTACCAAAAGCGATCTACAGATTCAATGCAATCCCCATCAAAATACCAATCCAATTCTTCAAAGAGTTAGACAGAACAATTTGTAAATTCATCTGGAATAACAAAAAACCCAGGATAGCTAAAGCTATCCTCAACAATAAAAGGACTTCAGGGGGAATCACTATCCCTGAACTCAAGCAGTATTACAGAGCAATAGTGATAAAAACTGCATGGTATTGGTACAGAGACAGACAGATAGACCAATGGAATAGAATTGAAGACCCAGAAATGAAGCCACACACCTATGGTCACTTGATTTTTGACAAAGGAGCCAAAACCATCCAATGGAAAAAAGATAGCATTTTCAGCAAATGGTGCTGGTTCAACTGGAGGTCAACATGTAGAAGAATGCAGATCGATCCATTCTTATCACCCTGTACAAAGCTTAAATCCAAGTGGATCAAGGACCTCCACATCAAAGCAGACACATTCAAACTAATAGAAGAAAAACTAGGGAAGCATCTGGAATACATGGGCACTGGAAAAAATTTCCTGAACAAAACACCAATGGCTTACGCTCTAAGATCAAGAATCGACAAATGGGATCTCATAAAACTGCAAAGCTTCTGTAAGGCAAAGGACACTGTGGTTAGGACAAAACGGCAACCAACACATTGGGAAAAGATCTTTACCAATCCTACAACAGATAGAGGCCTTATATCCAAAATATACAAAGAACTCAAGAAGTTAGACAGCAGGGAAACAAATAACCCTATTAAAAAATGGGGCTCAGAGCTAAACAAAGAATTCACAGCTGAGGAATGCCGAATGGCGGAGAAACACCTAAAGAAATGTTCAACATCTTTAGTCATAAGGGAAATGCAAATCAAAACAACCCTGAGATTTCACCTCACACCAGTGAGAATGGCTAAGATCAAAAACTCAGGGGACAACAGATGCTGGCGGGGATGTGGAGAAAGAGGAACACTCCTCCATTGTTGGTGGGATTGCAAACTGGTACAACCATTCTGGAAATCAGTCTGGAGGATCCTCAGAAAATTGGACATTGAACTGCCTGAGGATCCAGCTATACCTCTCTTGGGCATATACCCAAAAGATGCCCCAACATATAAAAAAGACACGTGCTCCACTATGTTCATTGCAGCCTTATTTATAATAGCCAGAAGCTGGAAAGAACCCAGATGCCCTTCAACAGAGGAATGGATACAGAAAATGTGGTACATCTACACAATGGAATATTACTCAGCTATCAAAAACAACGACTTTATGAAATTCGTAGGCAAATGGTTGGAACTGGAAAATATCATCCTGAGTGAGCTAACCCAAACACAGAAAGACATACATGGTATGCACTCACTGATAAGTGGCTATTAGCCCAAATGCTTGAATTACCCTAGATGCCTAGAATAAATGAAACTCAAGACAGATGATCAAAATGTGAATGCTTCACTCCTTCTTTAAAAGGGGAACAAGAATACCCTTGGCAGGGAATAGAGAGGCAAAGATTAAAACAGAGACAGAAGGAACACCATTCAGAGCCTGCCCCACATGTGGCCCAGACATATACAGCCATCCAATTAGACAAGATGAATGCAGCAAAGAAGTGCAGGCCGACAGGAGCCGGATGTATATCGCTCCTGAGAGACACAGCCAGAATACAGCAAATACAGAGGCGAATGCCAGCAGCAAACCACTGAACTGAGAACGGGACCCCTGTTGAAGGAATCAGAGAAAGAACTCGAAGAGCTTGAAGGAGCTCGATACCCCTTATGAACAACAATGCCAACCAACCAGACCTTCCAGGGACTAAGCCACTACCTAAAGACTATACATGGACTGACCCTGGACTCTGACCTCATAGGTAGCAATGAATATTCTAGTAAGATCACCAGTGGAAGGGGAAGCCCTTGGTCCTGCTAAGACTGAACCCCCAGTGAACGTGATTGTTGGGGGGAGGGCAGTAATGGGGGGAGGGTGGCGAGGGGAACACCCATAAAGAAG
The DNA here is from genome assembly GCF_021556685.1 of Rattus norvegicus. Classification (NCBI taxonomy): domain Eukaryota; kingdom Metazoa; phylum Chordata; class Mammalia; order Rodentia; family Muridae; genus Rattus; species Rattus norvegicus. The sequence continues at coordinate 129,162,447 of NC_141542.1, read as the reverse complement.
GGGAGGGGGAGCGATTAGGGAGATGTTTCCCTGGAAACTGGGAAAGGGAATAACACTCGAAATGTAAATAAGAAACACTCAAGTTAATAAAAAAAAAAATAAAATAAACTGTAACAATAATGAGATCTTACCAAAAGGGAATTAATGTTTAAACAGATACAAACAGATAGCTCAAAATATTGGCAATGTAAATGTTGATCCTAAATAAGCAACATAGGACAGGAGCTGGCTCATCAGTGAAGAACTCTTGCTGGTCTTAAAAATAATTGGCCTCAATTGCCAGTAGTTAGAATGGAGCTTCACAACTATTGATTACTCCAAGTTCAGGAATTCTGAAGCCATTTTCTGACTACTATGGGGATTAGGCATACATGATGTGCATATTCATTCATACAGGCAAAATATACATATTCATTAAAATAAATCATCACAAACGCAACAGGTAGGAAAAATGTCATATACCTGCAATCCAATGACTCAGAAAGCTCAGGCAACATAGCCAGGCAGTATGAATATCACGAATACATGCCACCTGAGAAACAGAATATGCTCTCTATCAAATTTCAAAATTCATAACGTGGATGAAGATCAACACAACAGCATATGCTTGACATGTGCCAAAACCCACAGTCCAACCCATCAGCCAATAATATAAAAACGAACAAACAAACAAACAAACAAACAAACAAAGAAAAACCTGGGCATGTTGGCCCACATTTAATCCTGGGACTCTGGAGCCAGAGGCAGGTGGACCATATACGTTTGAGGCCACATGTTCTAAACAGCTACGTTCAGGACACCCAGGGCTACATAGGGAAACTTTGTCCTGAAAAACAAAAACAAAATTAAAATTATAAAAAAAAACAGTGTTGCAAAATACCTTAGCACTGAATAGCAATTGCTTCAACTGCATCTTATGTGATTTAGGGTTAGAGTCTATAATGCTGAAGGCAAGACAACATAAGAAGGAAGCTGACTAATCAGGTACAACCACTACACAATACACACACACACACACACACACACACACACACACACACACACACACACACACCACGCAGCAAATGGGTTGACTCTATAGACACCCAAATGTCATCCCCAATAACTAATCATCTAGAAAGGTTCCTCCTACAAAAGCAGTTCTATTTAGAGAACTGAGTTGGCCAGAGCAAGGCTGACTCCTCCATGACAGGTTGTAAACTGACAGACTGGGAAACTAGGCCTAAGTTTCTGTTTCCCAGAACTGGAAAAGTCCAAACAAGTCAATTCTAGGAAAACCATCCCTCACAGGCAGCTAATCAGGAGCTTCCAATGACCCTAATAGCCTGCAGCAGCCCATACATTCTTCAAATGCCCCAAATCACTTCTAACACTCTTGATTGTCACATCTTGTAAAATCAGAAAGCAAGTTATATCTTTCCAACATATAAAGGCACAGAATACCCCTTCCCATTCCAGTAGAGAGGAATGTGTACATAGTGAGGGAAGATTGGACCAAAGTAAGAAACCTAGCAGGACGAACACCAAATCCTGCAGCTGTCTCAGACACAAGGAGCCTCAGTTTCAAAAGGCTTAGATGGCCATATCCCTGCAACTTCTCATACATCTCTCAGTTTAGATCCTTGAACTCCCTATATGCAGCTCTCCATGACAGGTGTCTCATAACTTGGGTATCTCTATATCTTGTGGTCTCAAATGCAACTCAGACTTCATCCTCAGATTCATCCCATGCACTCTCACAGTGTCTTCCCTCACTAGGGATCTCACTCTGCCAAACACAAATGGCTGGAACAGTACTGAACTGAAACCACCGGGGAAGAAGCCATAACTTTACATTTTCCATCTTTCTTATTTCCAGATCTTGGGTGCCACGCTTGGACCAGTAGTAGCAGGTTTTATATGACGTTCCTTCCTGGGTCTAGGAATGACTTTGCCAACTCCCCCTTCCATTAACTGAAGGCTTAGCAGGAGGGACTGTTTCCCTTAATTCACCTTCTTAGGCTTCCAATCCTGAGCAAAGTCCTTCTCTTTAATGGTGATAATCTTTTTGAAAATTCATGCCTCTGTCTCAGCATTTGGCTGCCATGTGTAACTTCCCAGGGCTGCTTTTCTCTACAAACCACAGACTTTGCATTTATTTCTGCTCAACTTGTTGTTTTTTTCTTGTAGTCCAGAATGAGTTACTAGTAATAATCATCTAACAGATTTCAATATTTCACCTGAGAAATATAGCTAATTGTTTTTTAATTCTGCCTTGCTCAATTTCTCAGAGCATGGGTGGAATAAGAAAGACTTGGGGTCAAAATACCACATAAATGACCTCTAGCTAAATTTGTCACGGAGTCTATTTTCCACTGAAATCGTATGACCTCAACTTCTGACTGCATTACTTGCATGACTCCAGTCTTCCAGGTGCTACAACAACAGCCGATTAAGCTCTGAATACAGTTTTCTATGCTGTTTGCCATCTCAAGCCCTGATATTAACTACTTTCCTCGAAAGGAGAACATTTCTAGTTTCTCTAGTTTCTGTCCAGAAACAAAATAACCTTTTTTTTGGTTTTGTTTTGTTTTGTTCTAACTTGCTACTTTCCTACTTTGATTCAATTCTCTAACCAAAAGCATCTCAGGAAATAAACAGGTTCACTTGTTTGGTCCAGTCACATGACAGCCATAAATCCTGGAGCTTAGGATAGAAACTCAAGCTTCAAGAAAAGGCAAAAACCATGAACAATTATTGTTTTCTGCTTGGTCACTGTCTCATACTTACCCAGCTCTCTTACCCAGCCCAGGCCCACTTGCTTAGGGATCCTGCCACCCTCAGTGTAGAGCCTTCCTACATCAATCATCACAACACAATCTCTCACTGATACAGCATCCAGACATTTTGATTAGGGCATGCCCTCATCTGAGAGCCCCTCAGATGATTGTAGGCTCTAAAATGTTCACAACTGAAGCTAACTAGGACAAAAAGGCAATAATATATCAGAAAGTTTAAAAAACCCAAATCAAATGTGTTAACAATATCATTTCAGTAGCAAAAACCAACAAACCACACACACATACACACACACACACACACACACACACACACACACACACACACACACACACACACACACAATCAAAATTAATGATTACGAAAACTAGAATACATAGATTTGCCAAGAAATGAGGAGAGGCAAGCCTTTAGAAGAGGACACTAAAACTGTTTCCCAAACTATCAAAACTTCAAGAAACTCATAACATAGTAAATTTTCAGAAGATAAAGGAGACAGAAAGACAGACAGAAAGTGTTTTAAACATGAACTACAAGAGTGTAATAACAAATTTATGAAATTACAGGCCAATATTCATCCTGTGTATTCTGTTTCTCATCTTTGTCAATAAATAAATATATATATATAAATGGGATTAGCTGTGGCAAAATCCCAGTGAATTGGACATAGTGGCAGCCTAAGGAATGGGAAAATTTTTTTAAAGAAATCCATATCTTATAGAGGCCTAATATATAAAATACATAAAGACCTCAAGAAATTAAACTTTCAAAGTAAAAACTTCAATTAAAAAATGGAGTAAATGGGCTGGAGAGATGGCTCAGCGGTTAATAGGACTGACTGCTCTTCCAGAGGTCCTGAGTTCAATTCCCAGCAACCACAGGGTGGCTCACAACCATCTGTAATTGGATCTGATGCCCTCTTTTGGCTTGTTTGAAGACAGCTACAGTGTACTCACTCACATTAAATAAATAAATCTTTAAAAGAAAAGGGGGGGGGGGTATAAATCTATACAGAGAATTCTGAAAAGAGGAATCTCAAAAACCTGAGAAATACTTAAAGAAATCATTATCATCTCAGCCATCAAGGAAATGCAAATCAAAACTACTTTGAGAATCTATCTTGCACATGTCAGAAGGGCTAAGATCAATACAAGTGACAAGTCATGCTGGTAAGGATGTGGAGAATGGGTAACAACTCTCCATGCTTGTAGGGTGCAAACTAATACTGCCACTATGGAAATGAGCATTTCCTCAGAGTCCTGGTGCCTCAGAACCCTGAGAATCCATCTATCTCAAATCACAGCTATAAAGCTCTTGGCATCTATCTAAAAGGTGCTCCACCCTACCACAAGGCCATTTGCTCAACTACGTTCATAGCATATTTATTCATACTTGCCAGAACATAGAAACAACCTAAGAGTACCTCAACAAAGAATGGGTTGAAGGACCCTAGTTCTTATTGAAGCCTAAGAACTATCAGGAGGCATGGCCTGGTGGAAAGTAGGTAGGTTATGGGGACCCTAAGGGCTTGTGCCAGCTTTACATCAACTGCCTCTGGTGAAGATTAGGGCACGTACCAGCTTCACGCCTCGGGCCAAGGCTAGGACAAGTTCCACTCTCCACCCTGAGTTCTTGGGAGAAGCAGGGACATTCTTGAAAATCCTGCAGAATGTACTGAGAGTAGCCTGACCCTCTGGTCCCAGATAAGAGCTCAAACGCATGCCATATAAGTTTGAACTGTAAACCTGCTAATGTAACCTGTACCTCTGAAAGTATAAAAACTGCTTGTCACAGCCATTGGGGTCACCTTCTAGTCCCTCACTACGAGGGGCTGACTGAAGGTTGACCCCGACACACCGGAAAATAAACTCTTGCCTTTGCATCGAACTCCATTCTCATGCCTCACTTGGGGGATCTCCTTGTAGTTAAGACTCACTTTGAGCCTTACGGGGTAAACAAAAAATGTGGTACATTTATCACTCAGCTGTTTATAAAGATCCCATCATGAATTTACAGGGAAGAAAATGGAACTAAAGAAATCACACCCAGAATGACAAACATGGCATGCATTTACTTACAAGTGGATATTACCTATTAGGTAAATAGTAATCAAACCCAGAGGGGTAGTTAAAGAGGTGGGCTCTAGGGAGGAAGCACAGATCTCTTTCTACAGGGGAAATAGAATAATTTCTGTGAGTAGACCAGAGTTTGATGGGAACAGGATTAGGGAGGATCAGTTGAGGGGGATGCAGGGGAAAGTACAGTGCAGGAAGAAACAGCTGGAATTAGGGGTTATTTGGGAGTTAGTGTAGAAATCCAGTAGAATGACAACTTCCTGGATGACCAGGGTGACCCTAATGAAACTCCTAGTAATGGAGGATATGGAGTCTGAACTGACCATCCTTTGACACCAGGCAGGACTTGGATGTTGGTAATAAGGTACATTTGGTTGAGCTGTTGGCCAAGGAGGTCCCTTGAGATCCTTAAACAATCCATGCTGATGTTAGGACAAACTTTGCTCTCAGATAACTGACAGCAGGGACTGATCATTAAGGACAAATTCCACACAGTTCACTGAATGCAGAGGTCAAGCTAGTACAAGCTTGGAGCCTTCACCCCTGTGTTCTAGTCTCTTTGAGGAGAGAAGGTACGCTACAGGCTAAAAAGAAGAAAGAGAAACCTGGAAACCCCCCTCCACCCCCAACACCCACACACACCTACAATTGGTCCTTCCTAAGATGTGCTGGGGCATGATGGTAACAAATTGGTTTGAGTGGCCAACCAATGTTTGGTTTAACTTGAGGCCCTTGACATGAGAGGGAACCCATGACTAACACTGATTGGATTTCTAGGAATCTTACAGAAACTTAAATGGCAAGCATAGAGACAGCATGTGTCTATGCCAGGTCCTCTGCTGATATGTTATGGCTGTTAGCTTGGTGTCTTTGAGGGACTCCGAACTGTGGAAGCAGGTGTAACTCTGATTCTTTGGCTTGATCTTGAGATTTTTCCTATCAGGTTGCCTTGTCCAACATGAAGGCTTTCACCTTGTCTTTTTCTCTCTTGTTTTGTCTGTTAGGTCTGCTCCTTTTTGAAGAGGACATGGGTGGGGGGGTGGACCTTGGGGAAAGGATAGAAGTGAGGGGTAGTTGGGAGTGCAGGTTGGGGAAACGGTGGTCAGGATATATTATATGAGAATCTACCCTCATATAAAAACTTAATTCAATATTGTTTAAATGAAAGGCAAAGAAGGGAAGCTATAGTGAACAAAGAAAAGCAAATTCGTAAAGATAGGGACAGCAAGATTGTGATACATACAGTACTTGCTCTATTTTTGTAGACAGTGACTATCACATAGGAATGTAAAAATACCTGGAAGGCTTACTTCCTCCTTCTGATAATCTAGGCCTAGTCATGGAAGCTTATAGCTTCTGTACAATCTTATCTAGGTCTAGAATGGCCTGGGGGATTTAACAAAAGACACAGACTAGGGTCATTTGTGCTAAGAAAATGCCAAAGCTTTACTGAGGTTCACATAATATACACCCCAAGTTCACTGGGTGGAGAATTCCAGGAAGCAGAGTGGAAAAATATGTTATGCCCTCAGGACAAAAACAGGAACAAAAATCAGGAACGGGGTGTTACTGCCCAGGTGCCAAACAGAAAGATCAAGATGTTCCTTTTTTTAGGAACTAAAGCTTCCACATGCATCAGCAAGGCTCAGCACCGGGCAAACACTTAGGGGGCTCAGTAGAGTTGGGCACTTGAGTGTTTTGGGCATCAGAGACTTAACTGTTAAATAATCACCCTTTCTTCTTCTTTTTGAACTCTGGCTGGTCAACTCTGCTCTTCTAGCTCTTACTCTTCACTCTAACCAATTCAAATTGCTTCTTTCACTTCTGACTGAATTGCTGTGCTTGGCCTCAAACGAACTCTATAAAACTGCTCTCTTCTCATTCTCTCGCTCATTTTCTCTTTTTCTGTCTTTAGCCTGCCTGTCTCTGTAAAATTCTCCAGGTAAAACTGCCTCCTCCTCTTACCCTCTGTGCTGCTTCCTCTTATATTGCCTCTTTTACTTCTTCTCTTTAGAGTTGTGCATATCCTATTCTGTCAGATCTTTCCCTGATTCATCATTTTTTCACCCACTCAATTATAGCGCTTCCTTCAAAAACGATGTTTACCTTCATCGTTTGAGAGCAAAGGTGTGTACTAAGGGCTGAGCCATACCAGTTAGAAACAGCTCCCCTCCCAACCCTGTCTCCAGCAAATTGGACAGTCTCTGGGTTCACAATGCGATCAAATACTCTGCAATACAGGAGTTCATGACAAGCTCATCTTGGGCCCAGTCTGTATCTGTGAAATCAGAAGTTTTGTTCTCAGCAATGTGAAATATATATCACGCAGGAAACAAAAGCAATCACTTTCTTGTGTTAGCTTTTGAAGGGTTAAAATTTCTAAAAGTTAGTCCTGAACAAAGTCTGACTATGCCTAAAAGAATTTGAGATAGGGCTCCAAGGACACTGGCCATCTGGAGCTACCCCTGGAGCTACCTCCCTTCCCTTCCTTCACTCCCTGATACGAGTCATCCCTTAGCTGAGCGAGATAAGACACCTTGCCCATACTGCCAAGATGCTAGAATGCTTTGTTAATACAATTCCGCACAGAAAAAAAAAATAACTGTACACCCTTTGTACTAACCAATCTGTTTTCCCTATATAAGCTCCGGCCTAGAGAGGCTCTGGGCTGGACTCAATCTCCTGTGTGAGATATGTGTCAGCCTGAGATCTCGTAAATAAAACTGCCTCTTGCTGATTACATCAAGACTGGCTTCTCGTGTTTCCTGGGGGTACCCCAACCCGTGACTGGAGCGAGAGTCTCCCCAGAATCTGGGAATCTTTCATTGGGGGCTCGTCTGGGATAGGAGCGTAACCCCCGGAGATCCGAATGCCTCTTGGAGGTACGTTAGTGTGAGTGCTGGAAAGCGGCCGCTGTGTGAGTGTGAGACTAGTGTGTGTGTGAATTAAGTCCTGTAGTCTGTGTTTTTCAGTACCGGTTTAAGGTCTTGGTGCACTGTCTGGGCAGAAGAAGATTCCCCACTCCATTGTTTTTGAGTGCACTCGAGTGGATGGGCTTCCCACTCTGTTGTTTTTGAGTGTACTCGGGTGGATGGGCTTCCCACCCTGTTGTTGTTGAGTGCACTCAGGTGGATGGGCTTCCCACCCCGTTGTTTTTGAGTGCACTCGAGTGGATGGGCTTCCCACTCTGTGTTGTTTTTGAGTGCACTCGAGTGGATGGGCTTCCCACTCTGTTGTTTTTGAGTGTACTCGGGTGGATGGGCTTCCCACCCTGTTGTTGTTGAGTGCACTCAGGTGGATGGGCTTCCCACCCCGTTGTTTTTGAGTGCACTCGAGTGGATGGGCTTCCCACTCTGTGTTGTTTTTGAGTGCACTCGAGTGGATGGGCTTCCCACTCTGTGTTGTTTTTGAGCGCACTCGGGTGGATGGGCTTCCCACCCTGTTGTTTTTGAGTACACTCGGGTGGATGGGCTTCCCACCCCGTTGTTTTTGAGCGCACTCGGGTGGATGGGCTTCCCACCCTGTTGTTTTTGAGTACACTTGGGTAGATGGGCTTCCTACCCCGTATTTAAGTGTGCTTGGATGGAAGGGCTTCCCACCCCGGACAGACGCCTGTGAGTAGGTACTGGGTTTCTACTTCGAATAGCTGTTTTCTTTTTGTTCTTTTTTTAGATAGCGGAAGTGAGGACGCCCCAGCTCTGGGAGACGTCCCACGAGCCGACTTTTGTCGGGAAGACCCGGCAGGTGACAGTCAAAGAGATCAGACTGTGACTTTTCGTAACCAAGGAGACGGAGAACTTCTCCTACCTGGGCGGTGGATTCGAGACCCAACGCCGTCCGAGGTTGCGTTTGGCTGGATATATCAGTCCAGGCGCGGACGAGTGTGTGTAGACGCACTGCTTTTTCTTTTTGGGGTTTCATTTTTTTGTCTAGTCCTTTTTTTCTTCACCATGGGACAGTCTGTGTCCACCCCGTTGAGTCAAACTTTGAATCATTGGTCAGAGGTTAAAACTAGAGCCCCAAATTTGCTCGTGGAAGTAAGAAAGGGACGTTGGCAAACTTACTGCACTTCTGAATGGCCAACATTTGGAGTAGGTTGGCCACAAGAGGGCACTCTAGACCAAGCTATTATTTCATCAGTCAAAAAGATTGTCTTTCAGCCTGGGCCTGGATCTCACCCGGATCAGGTCCCTTACATCGTAGTATGGGAAAACCTCGCCTCTGACCCCCCCCCCCCCCCCCCCCGTGGCTGAAGGCCTGGTCCCGACCATCCCCATCCCCGGCTTCACACGTATTGGTAGCACAGGAGCTACAGACGGAGAAGAAGACAACCCCCCGGATTTATCCTGACATCGAGGGGCCTCCAGATGAAAATGAGCCCACACCGTCGGCACCCAGTCCTCCTCCTCCCCCTTATCAGCATGGCAAACCTGAGGGTCCTGCAGCCGGTACCAGAAGCCGGCGCGGGACCGGTCCAGAGGGTCCTCCTTCAGCTCCCACCTTCCCACTTAGGGCCTATGGCCCCCCTGTAGATCCTCCTGAACTCCAACCCTTACAGTATTGGCCTTTCTCCTCAGCTGACCTTTATAACTGGAAAACTAACCATGATTCTTTCTCTGAAAATCCTTCCAGTTTAACTAATCTCATAGAGTCCCTGATGTTCTCCCATCAGCCCACTTGGGATGATTGTCAGCAGCTTTTACAGGTTCTTTTTACCACTGAGGAGAAGGAGCCGATTCTCCTAGAGGCTCGGAAGCATGTTCCAGGACCAGACGGAACTCCGACCAGGATGCCCAACCTCATTGACGCTGCCTTCCCCCTTGATCGCCCCCCCTGGGATTATAACACGACTGAAGGTAGGGAGAGGTTGACCACTTACCGCCGGGCTCTCGTGGCAGGTCTCAAGGGGGCACCTCGTCGCCCCACTAATTTGGCCAAGGTAAGAGAGGTACTTCAGGGACCCACGGAGGTCCCCTCCGTGTTCTTAGAGAGGCTTCTGGAGGCGTATCGAAGGTACACTCCCTTTGACCCTTTGTCTGAGGGACAGCAGGCAGCAGTAGCCATGTCCTTTATAGGTCAGTCCTACCCGGACATCAAGCGCAAGTTACAAAGACTAGAAGGCCTACAAGATCTTACAGTAAAAGACTTAGTTAAGGAAGCGCAAGGTCCTGGGTTCGATCCCCAGCCCCCCAAAAAAAAGAGAAAAAAAAAAGACTTAGTTAAGGAAGCAGAGAAAGTATACATAAGAGAGAGACAGAAGAAGAGAAGGAGAGGGAGAAAAAGGAAAGAGAAGAAAGAGAAGATGAGAGAGATAGACGTAGGGACCAGAATTTAACACGAATACTGGCCGCAGTAGTACCTGAAGGAAACAGGAATGTAGGGAGAAAGATAGAGAATCTGGGCAACCCACGCCACCGGAACAACTGGGCTTCACAAGATCGGAGACTTTCACAGATGGATAAAGGACGTTCACAGGTAGATAAAGACCAGTGCCGTTATTGCATGAATAAAGGACATTGGGCCAGGGATTGTCCGAACAAGAGGGAAAAGATGCGGAGTCCCAGGACCCTTGTCCTGAGGAACGAAGATGATTAGGACAGTCAGGGCTCGTACTCCCTCCCCGAGCCTAGGGTAATTTTAGATGTGGAGGGAACCCCCGTGGACTTCCTAGTAGATACGGGGGCAGAGTTTTCAGTTTTACAACACCCTCTGGGGAAGCTTACTGACAAGACCAGTTTGGTGGTGGGGGCAACCGGCATGAAAATACACAAGTGGACAACAGCTCACCGTGTCAATTTAGGGGCTGGCCGGGTATCCCATTCTTTCTTAGTAGTGCCTGAGTGTCCCACTCCCTTGCTCGGTCGAGACCTGCTGACTAAAATGAATGCCGAAATACAGTTTTCACCGGAAGGACCCCGAATAAAGTGGCACCCCCCCAGGCCAGTATGGACTTTGACTTTCAATTTGGCTGACGAGTATCGCATACATGAAAAAGGTAAGAAGATGGACAACCCGCAGTGGTGGCTTTCCAGGTTCCCCGAAGCCTGGGCGGAGACTGGGGGAGTTGGAATGGCCTCCCAAGTTCCCCCTATAGTGATTGCAGTCAAGTCAGGTGCTACTCCCATCAGTGTGCGCCAGTACCCTATGGGCAAGGAAGCGAAAGAAGGCATTCGGCCTCATATAAACAAATTTTTACAACTGGGCATCCTAACCCCATGCCGGTCCTCCTGGAACACCCCACTATTACCAGTAAAGAAGCCTGGGACACGAGACTATCGACCCGTTCAGGACTTGAGAAAGGTCAACAAAAGGGTAGAAGATGTACATCCCATAGTACCTAATCCCTACACCCTCCTCAGCACTCTGCCGCCAGAGAGGATATGGTACACTGTCTTAGACCTCAAAGATGCTTTCTTTAGCCTGAGATTACACCCCACCAGCCAACATCTGTTTGCCTTTGAGTGGAAGGACCCGGAAACCGGACATTCTGGACAATTGACTTGGACCAGACTACCACAGGGGTTCAAGAATTCACCCACCCTCTTTGATGAGGCTCTACATCGGGACCTGACGATTTTCAGAACCAATAACCCACAGCTGACTCTTCTTCAATATGTTGATGATTTACTTTTAGGTGCTGAAACCCAGGATGAGTGCCAAAAAGGGACTGAACAATTACTATCTGAATTAGGTCGCCTAGGATACCGGGCATCAGCGAAGAAAGCGCAGTTATGCCACACAGAGGTGACTTACCTGGGCTACATCCTTAGGGATGGTAAGCAATGGCTCACAGAAGCCCGGAAAAAGACTGTGCTTCAGATACCTGTACCTCAGACGCCTCGACAGGTGAGAGAATTCCTAGGCTCCGCCGGGTTCTGCCGGCTGTGGATTCCTGGGTTCGCTGCACTGGCTGCCCCCCTCCACACCTTGACCAGGTTAGAGACTGAGTTCCAGTGGAAGCCTGAACATCAAATGGCCTTTGATGCCATCAAACGGGCCTTATTGACTGCACCTGCTCTAGTCCTGCCTGACCTAACCAAACCTTTTACGCTGTTTGTAGATGAGAGAGCGGGGGTAGCAAAGGGAGTGCTGACACAGACCCTGGGTCCCTGGAAGCGGCCTGTAGCGTACCTCTCCAAGAAGCTAGACCCAGTGGCTAGCGGTTGGCCGTCCTGCCTCAAGATCATTGCAGCAGTAGCTACTCTGATAAAAGACTCTGATAAACTAACCCTAGGTCAGCCAGTAACGATTATAGCCCCACACGCTCTAGAAAGTGTTATCCGGCAGCCCCCAGACAGGTGGATAACTAATGCCCGCCTGACTCACTACCAGAGCCTGCTACTGAATGATAGAGTTTCTTTTGGCGCTCCTGTCATTCTAAATCCAGCCACGCTGCTCCCAGAGACAACAGGTCAGAACCCAATACATGTGTGTACAGACATCTTGGCCGAGGCCTCTAGTACCAGAGAAGAGCTGACAGATGTCCCCCTACCTGGCTGCCCCTCCTGGTTTACACACGGCAGCAGTTTCCTGGTAGAAGGAAAGAGGAAGGCGGGAGCGGCAGTGGTGGATGGGAGAAGGACCATTTGGTCCAGTGGACTGCCAGAGGGTACCTCAGCCCAGAAGGCTGAATTAATAGCCCTCACTCAGGCTTTGAGGCTGGCTGAAGGAAAAAACATTAACATTTACACTGACAGTCGCTATGCTTTTGCCACTGCACATGTCCTTGGGGCCATCTACAGGCAGAGAGGACTCTTGACGTCCATGGGAAAAGAAATTAAAAATAAAGATGAGATTCTCAGCCTCCTAGAAGCTATACACCTCCCAAGAAAGGTAGCCGTCATCCACTGCCCCGGACATCAGGGGGGACAGGATGCTGTGGCAAAAGGCAACCGTATGGCAGATGCCACTGCCAAACAGGCCACACTCGGGGCTGTAATTCTGACAGTGGTAAATAAAGAGCTTCCCCCAAACCTAAAAGACTCCAGCTTCCAATACACCCAAGAAGAGCTAGAGGAATTTCATCGGTCTGATTGGGTACAAGGGTTTTCTCCCTGCGGTGCGGCTGAGACAGCAGATGGCAAACAAGTCCTCCCAAACAAGGAAGGACGCGACTTCATTACCAACCTCCATCGTCTGACCCACCTGGGTACACGGAAGTTAACAGAACTTGTGAAATCCTCTGGATACTATGTTCAGAGATTACCAGACTTAGCCCAAGAGGTTGTACAGAGTTGTCAAGCCTGTGCTCTCGTCAACTCTAATAGACCCCCGTCTCTCCATGGCAAGAGACTTAGGGGAGATAGGCCGTGGGCTCATTGGGAAATTGACTTTACAGAAATAACTCCAGCCAGGTATGGTAATGAATATCTACTAGTGTTCGTAGACACCTTCTCAGGTTGGGTAGAAGCATTTCCTACCCACTCAGAAACAGCTCAAGTGGTGGCTAAGAAGATACTGGAAGAGATCTTTCCACGGTTTGGACTCCCCAAGGTAATCGGGTCTGACAATGGACCTGCTAAGGTAAGTTGCCCAGGTAAGTCAGGGGCTGGCCAGTCAGCTGGGGATTAATTGGAAATTACATTGTGCTTACAGACCCCAGAGCTCAGGACAGGTAGAAAGAATGAATAGAACCCTTAAAGAGACCTTGACTAAATTGGCCTTAGAGACCGGCGGGAAAGATTGGACAGCCCTCCTTCCCTTCGCTCTGTTCCGTGCTCGGAACACTCCGGGAAGGTTTAAGCTGACACCGTATGAGATTCTACGGGGCAGTCCGCCACCTATAGGTGAAGCCGGGGGAATACATGATCCTGACCCTCCTCTTTCTCAACCCCTCCTCACCCGCCTTAGGGCTCTTGAGATTGTCAGACGCCAGGTGTGGGACTTGCTGAAGGAGACCTACCGGACAGAAAGCCCCAACATCCCACACGGATTTCAGGTCGGAGATCTGGTTCTGGTCAGACGACACCGAGCCAGTAACCTTGAACCTCGCTGGAAAGGACCTTATTCAGTCCTACTCACCACCCCGACAGCTATAAAGGTCGACGGAATAGCTGCCTGGATCCACGCTTCACACGCTAAGAAGGCTCCCAAGACCCCTGAAGATGAATGGACGGTGGAAAGGACTCCTCACCCTCTTAAGCTTCGCCTCCGCCGCCGCCTCACCCCGGGAGATGACATCGAATAAGGATCCACATTCCCCCCAACAACTAACTTGGCAGGTTTTCTCTTCAACAGGAGACCTAGTGTGGTCCGTCACTGGTAAACATCCCCTCTGGACCTGGTGGCCACCGCTGTACCCGTCCTGGTGTAAGCTGGCTGCGGGAGCACCAGGGTGGGGCTTAGAACATATGGCCCCTGACGAGGTGAATGACATGCTAGATTTCTCACCACACTTATACACTTCCCCCCGGTTCGGAGGACCTGGAGCTGTACGTGCTCCACCCCCGAAACCCGATGCCGGCTGCCGGACTCCTGGGGCTAGGACAGAACTCACTAAGACCCCCTTCTATGTCTGCCCGAAGAACAGGCCCCTCAGGTCTGATATGTGGAAATGTGGAGGAGAATCACACTTTTTCTGTTATTATTGGGGCTGTGAGACTACAGGGCAGACAAGCTGGAATCCCTCGTCCACTTGGGGTTCTATAGACGTCAAATGGGCCAAGGGTAGAGTTGCCACCCTCAACATCACCTTTACTCAAATGGGAAAAAAATACACCAAAGACTGGTTCCAGACCCGACGATGGGGACTGTGCCTCTACGTACCTGGAACAGATCCTGGAATTCTCCTAGATATTAGACTTAAGGTAGAATCTATTAGCCCCAAAATTATAGACCCAAGCGCTGTTCTTAGGAATAGACGACCCCTCACCAAACCTAGGCCCAAAACTACTACTACTACGACTACTACTACTTTAAAACCTGAGGTTTCTACACTTGCCGGGGACATGACCACGGGAAATTACCTGGCCCCTCACTTGCCCGGTGCCCAGGAACGCATGTTTAGGCTGGTCCAAGGTGCTTTCCAGGCCCTTAATTACTCCAATCCCGATCTGACATCAGAATGTTGGTTTTGTCTTTCCTCGAGCCCCCCTTATTACGAGGGGATAGCAATCTCGGCCAACTTCACCATAGACTCTAACCCTGAAGTTTGCCTTTACACCAACAAGCCCCGGCTAACTTTAACTGAGGTATCGGGAGAAGGAACATGTGTGGGAAAGGTTCCCCAGTCTCACAGACACTTATGTCGCTATGTTGTCCCGGTTGACACCACCCCCTCCGATATTGCTTCTTACTTAATTCCTCCTTCTGGGTTTTGGTGGGCCTGTGCCTCTGGCCTCACCCCCTGCTTGGCTGACTCGGTGGTCAATAGGCTTTCAGATTACTGTGTAATGGTACAGTTGGTCCCAAGAATCTATTACCTTCATTCTGAAGAACTCTTGTCTCTATATGGTCAGAACCCCAGGACCAAAAGAGAGCCCATCTCCCTAACGGTAGCCATACTCCTGGCCTTGGGAGTAGCCGCTGGGGTAGGTACCGGATCAGCCGCTTTAATTACAGGACCACAACAATTACATCAGGGGCTAACAGCTTTAAACACTGCCATTTCTGAAGATATAGAGGCGTTAGAAAAATCCATCAGTCATCTAGAAGAATCCCTGACTTCCTTGTCAGAGGTGGTGCTTCAAAATAGAAGAGGGTTAGATTTACTATTCCTTAAAGAAGGAGGGCTGTGTGCTGCTTTAAGAGAAGAGTGCTGTTTTTATCTTGACCACTCCGGGACCATTAAAGATTCTATGGCTAAACTTAGAGAAAGGTTAGATAAGAGACGACGAGAACGAGAAACCACTGATAACTGGTTTCAAAGCTGGTACAATAGTTCCCCATGGCTTACCACCCTGTTGTCAGCTTTAGCTGGTCCCTTGATTATCCTCCTCCTTTTGCTCACTGTTGGGCCCTACATCATTAACCGCCTTTTTGCTTTTATTAGAGAACGGATTAGTGCTATACAAGTCCTTATGTTGAGACAACAGTATCGGGCTATATGGAGTGAAGAGCCACTAGACGCTAGATTCATCATAGAGTCCTAGGATTAGGACTACTTACTAAGAGCAGAGGGGAATGAAGGGTTAAAATTTCTAAAAGTTAGTCCTGAACAAAGTCTGACTATGCCTAAAAGAATTTGAGATAGGGCTCCAAGGACACTGGCCATCTGGAGCTACCCCTGGAGCTACCTCCCTTCCCTTCC
The DNA here is from genome assembly GCF_021556685.1 of Rattus norvegicus. Lineage (NCBI taxonomy): Eukaryota > Metazoa > Chordata > Mammalia > Rodentia > Muridae > Rattus > Rattus norvegicus. The sequence continues at coordinate 129,146,346 of NC_141542.1, read as the reverse complement.
TTCACTCCCTGATACGAGTCATCCCTTAGCTGAGCGAGATAAGACACCTTGCCCATACTGCCAAGATGCTAGAATGCTTTGTTAATACAATTCCGCACAGAAAAAAAAAAAATAACTGTACACCCTTTGTACTAACCAATCTGTTTTCCCTATATAAGCTCCGGCCTAGAGAGGCTCTGGGCTGGACTCAATCTCCTGTGTGAGATATGTGTCAGCCTGAGATCTCGTAAATAAAACTGCCTCTTGCTGATTACATCAAGACTGGCTTCTCGTGTTTCCTGGGGGTACCCCAACCCGTGACTGGAGCGAGAGTCTCCCCAGAATCTGGGAATCTTTCATTGGGGGCTCGTCTGGGATAGGAGCGTAACCCCCGGAGATCCGAATGCCTCTTGGAGGTACGTTAGTGTGAGTGCTGGAAAGCGGCCGCTGTGTGAGTGTGAGACTAGTGTGTGTGTGAATTAAGTCCTGTAGTCTGTGTTTTTCAGTACCGGTTTAAGGTCTTGGTGCACTGTCTGGGCAGAAGAAGATTCCCCACTCCATTGTTTTTGAGTGCACTCGAGTGGATGGGCTTCCCACTCTGTTGTTTTTGAGTGTACTCGGGTGGATGGGCTTCCCACCCTGTTGTTGTTGAGTGCACTCAGGTGGATGGGCTTCCCACCCCGTTGTTTTTGAGTGCACTCGAGTGGATGGGCTTCCCACTCTGTGTTGTTTTTGAGTGCACTCGAGTGGATGGGCTTCCCACTCTGTTGTTTTTGAGTGTACTCGGGTGGATGGGCTTCCCACCCTGTTGTTGTTGAGTGCACTCAGGTGGATGGGCTTCCCACCCCGTTGTTTTTGAGTGCACTCGAGTGGATGGGCTTCCCACTCTGTGTTGTTTTTGAGTGCACTCGAGTGGATGGGCTTCCCACTCTGTGTTGTTTTTGAGCGCACTCGGGTGGATGGGCTTCCCACCCTGTTGTTTTTGAGTACACTCGGGTGGATGGGCTTCCCACCCCGTTGTTTTTGAGCGCACTCGGGTGGATGGGCTTCCCACCCTGTTGTTTTTGAGTACACTTGGGTAGATGGGCTTCCTACCCCGTATTTAAGTGTGCTTGGATGGAAGGGCTTCCCACCCCGGACAGACGCCTGTGAGTAGGTACTGGGTTTCTACTTCGAATAGCTGTTTTCTTTTTGTTCTTTTTTTAGATAGCGGAAGTGAGGACGCCCCAGCTCTGGGAGACGTCCCACGAGCCGACTTTTGTCGGGAAGACCCGGCAGGTGACAGTCAAAGAGATCAGACTGTGACTTTTCGTAACCAAGGAGACGGAGAACTTCTCCTACCTGGGCGGTGGATTCGAGACCCAACGCCGTCCGAGGTTGCGTTTGGCTGGATATATCAGTCCAGGCGCGGACGAGTGTGTGTAGACGCACTGCTTTTTCTTTTTGGGGTTTCATTTTTTTGTCTAGTCCTTTTTTTCTTCACCATGGGACAGTCTGTGTCCACCCCGTTGAGTCAAACTTTGAATCATTGGTCAGAGGTTAAAACTAGAGCCCCAAATTTGCTCGTGGAAGTAAGAAAGGGACGTTGGCAAACTTACTGCACTTCTGAATGGCCAACATTTGGAGTAGGTTGGCCACAAGAGGGCACTCTAGACCAAGCTATTATTTCATCAGTCAAAAAGATTGTCTTTCAGCCTGGGCCTGGATCTCACCCGGATCAGGTCCCTTACATCGTAGTATGGGAAAACCTCGCCTCTGACCCCCCCCCCCCCCCGTGGCTGAAGGCCTGGTCCCGACCATCCCCATCCCCGGCTTCACACGTATTGGTAGCACAGGAGCTACAGACGGAGAAGAAGACAACCCCCCGGATTTATCCTGACATCGAGGGGCCTCCAGATGAAAATGAGCCCACACCGTCGGCACCCAGTCCTCCTCCTCCCCCTTATCAGCATGGCAAACCTGAGGGTCCTGCAGCCGGTACCAGAAGCCGGCGCGGGACCGGTCCAGAGGGTCCTCCTTCAGCTCCCACCTTCCCACTTAGGGCCTATGGCCCCCCTGTAGATCCTCCTGAACTCCAACCCTTACAGTATTGGCCTTTCTCCTCAGCTGACCTTTATAACTGGAAAACTAACCATGATTCTTTCTCTGAAAATCCTTCCAGTTTAACTAATCTCATAGAGTCCCTGATGTTCTCCCATCAGCCCACTTGGGATGATTGTCAGCAGCTTTTACAGGTTCTTTTTACCACTGAGGAGAAGGAGCCGATTCTCCTAGAGGCTCGGAAGCATGTTCCAGGACCAGACGGAACTCCGACCAGGATGCCCAACCTCATTGACGCTGCCTTCCCCCTTGATCGCCCCCCCTGGGATTATAACACGACTGAAGGTAGGGAGAGGTTGACCACTTACCGCCGGGCTCTCGTGGCAGGTCTCAAGGGGGCACCTCGTCGCCCCACTAATTTGGCCAAGGTAAGAGAGGTACTTCAGGGACCCACGGAGGTCCCCTCCGTGTTCTTAGAGAGGCTTCTGGAGGCGTATCGAAGGTACACTCCCTTTGACCCTTTGTCTGAGGGACAGCAGGCAGCAGTAGCCATGTCCTTTATAGGTCAGTCCTACCCGGACATCAAGCGCAAGTTACAAAGACTAGAAGGCCTACAAGATCTTACAGTAAAAGACTTAGTTAAGGAAGCGCAAGGTCCTGGGTTCGATCCCCAGCCCCCCAAAAAAAAGAGAAAAAAAAAGACTTAGTTAAGGAAGCAGAGAAAGTATACATAAGAGAGAGACAGAAGAAGAGAAGGAGAGGGAGAAAAAGGAAAGAGAAGAAAGAGAAGATGAGAGAGATAGACGTAGGGACCAGAATTTAACACGAATACTGGCCGCAGTAGTACCTGAAGGAAACAGGAATGTAGGGAGAAAGATAGAGAATCTGGGCAACCCACGCCACCGGAACAACTGGGCTTCACAAGATCGGAGACTTTCACAGATGGATAAAGGACGTTCACAGGTAGATAAAGACCAGTGCCGTTATTGCATGAATAAAGGACATTGGGCCAGGGATTGTCCGAACAAGAGGGAAAAGATGCGGAGTCCCAGGACCCTTGTCCTGAGGAACGAAGATGATTAGGACAGTCAGGGCTCGTACTCCCTCCCCGAGCCTAGGGTAATTTTAGATGTGGAGGGAACCCCCGTGGACTTCCTAGTAGATACGGGGGCAGAGTTTTCAGTTTTACAACACCCTCTGGGGAAGCTTACTGACAAGACCAGTTTGGTGGTGGGGGCAACCGGCATGAAAATACACAAGTGGACAACAGCTCACCGTGTCAATTTAGGGGCTGGCCGGGTATCCCATTCTTTCTTAGTAGTGCCTGAGTGTCCCACTCCCTTGCTCGGTCGAGACCTGCTGACTAAAATGAATGCCGAAATACAGTTTTCACCGGAAGGACCCCGAATAAAGTGGCACCCCCCCAGGCCAGTATGGACTTTGACTTTCAATTTGGCTGACGAGTATCGCATACATGAAAAAGGTAAGAAGATGGACAACCCGCAGTGGTGGCTTTCCAGGTTCCCCGAAGCCTGGGCGGAGACTGGGGGAGTTGGAATGGCCTCCCAAGTTCCCCCTATAGTGATTGCAGTCAAGTCAGGTGCTACTCCCATCAGTGTGCGCCAGTACCCTATGGGCAAGGAAGCGAAAGAAGGCATTCGGCCTCATATAAACAAATTTTTACAACTGGGCATCCTAACCCCATGCCGGTCCTCCTGGAACACCCCACTATTACCAGTAAAGAAGCCTGGGACACGAGACTATCGACCCGTTCAGGACTTGAGAAAGGTCAACAAAAGGGTAGAAGATGTACATCCCATAGTACCTAATCCCTACACCCTCCTCAGCACTCTGCCGCCAGAGAGGATATGGTACACTGTCTTAGACCTCAAAGATGCTTTCTTTAGCCTGAGATTACACCCCACCAGCCAACATCTGTTTGCCTTTGAGTGGAAGGACCCGGAAACCGGACATTCTGGACAATTGACTTGGACCAGACTACCACAGGGGTTCAAGAATTCACCCACCCTCTTTGATGAGGCTCTACATCGGGACCTGACGATTTTCAGAACCAATAACCCACAGCTGACTCTTCTTCAATATGTTGATGATTTACTTTTAGGTGCTGAAACCCAGGATGAGTGCCAAAAAGGGACTGAACAATTACTATCTGAATTAGGTCGCCTAGGATACCGGGCATCAGCGAAGAAAGCGCAGTTATGCCACACAGAGGTGACTTACCTGGGCTACATCCTTAGGGATGGTAAGCAATGGCTCACAGAAGCCCGGAAAAAGACTGTGCTTCAGATACCTGTACCTCAGACGCCTCGACAGGTGAGAGAATTCCTAGGCTCCGCCGGGTTCTGCCGGCTGTGGATTCCTGGGTTCGCTGCACTGGCTGCCCCCCTCCACACCTTGACCAGGTTAGAGACTGAGTTCCAGTGGAAGCCTGAACATCAAATGGCCTTTGATGCCATCAAACGGGCCTTATTGACTGCACCTGCTCTAGTCCTGCCTGACCTAACCAAACCTTTTACGCTGTTTGTAGATGAGAGAGCGGGGGTAGCAAAGGGAGTGCTGACACAGACCCTGGGTCCCTGGAAGCGGCCTGTAGCGTACCTCTCCAAGAAGCTAGACCCAGTGGCTAGCGGTTGGCCGTCCTGCCTCAAGATCATTGCAGCAGTAGCTACTCTGATAAAAGACTCTGATAAACTAACCCTAGGTCAGCCAGTAACGATTATAGCCCCACACGCTCTAGAAAGTGTTATCCGGCAGCCCCCAGACAGGTGGATAACTAATGCCCGCCTGACTCACTACCAGAGCCTGCTACTGAATGATAGAGTTTCTTTTGGCGCTCCTGTCATTCTAAATCCAGCCACGCTGCTCCCAGAGACAACAGGTCAGAACCCAATACATGTGTGTACAGACATCTTGGCCGAGGCCTCTAGTACCAGAGAAGAGCTGACAGATGTCCCCCTACCTGGCTGCCCCTCCTGGTTTACACACGGCAGCAGTTTCCTGGTAGAAGGAAAGAGGAAGGCGGGAGCGGCAGTGGTGGATGGGAGAAGGACCATTTGGTCCAGTGGACTGCCAGAGGGTACCTCAGCCCAGAAGGCTGAATTAATAGCCCTCACTCAGGCTTTGAGGCTGGCTGAAGGAAAAAACATTAACATTTACACTGACAGTCGCTATGCTTTTGCCACTGCACATGTCCTTGGGGCCATCTACAGGCAGAGAGGACTCTTGACGTCCATGGGAAAAGAAATTAAAAATAAAGATGAGATTCTCAGCCTCCTAGAAGCTATACACCTCCCAAGAAAGGTAGCCGTCATCCACTGCCCCGGACATCAGGGGGGACAGGATGCTGTGGCAAAAGGCAACCGTATGGCAGATGCCACTGCCAAACAGGCCACACTCGGGGCTGTAATTCTGACAGTGGTAAATAAAGAGCTTCCCCCAAACCTAAAAGACTCCAGCTTCCAATACACCCAAGAAGAGCTAGAGGAATTTCATCGGTCTGATTGGGTACAAGGGTTTTCTCCCTGCGGTGCGGCTGAGACAGCAGATGGCAAACAAGTCCTCCCAAACAAGGAAGGACGCGACTTCATTACCAACCTCCATCGTCTGACCCACCTGGGTACACGGAAGTTAACAGAACTTGTGAAATCCTCTGGATACTATGTTCAGAGATTACCAGACTTAGCCCAAGAGGTTGTACAGAGTTGTCAAGCCTGTGCTCTCGTCAACTCTAATAGACCCCCGTCTCTCCATGGCAAGAGACTTAGGGGAGATAGGCCGTGGGCTCATTGGGAAATTGACTTTACAGAAATAACTCCAGCCAGGTATGGTAATGAATATCTACTAGTGTTCGTAGACACCTTCTCAGGTTGGGTAGAAGCATTTCCTACCCACTCAGAAACAGCTCAAGTGGTGGCTAAGAAGATACTGGAAGAGATCTTTCCACGGTTTGGACTCCCCAAGGTAATCGGGTCTGACAATGGACCTGCTAAGGTAAGTTGCCCAGGTAAGTCAGGGGCTGGCCAGTCAGCTGGGGATTAATTGGAAATTACATTGTGCTTACAGACCCCAGAGCTCAGGACAGGTAGAAAGAATGAATAGAACCCTTAAAGAGACCTTGACTAAATTGGCCTTAGAGACCGGCGGGAAAGATTGGACAGCCCTCCTTCCCTTCGCTCTGTTCCGTGCTCGGAACACTCCGGGAAGGTTTAAGCTGACACCGTATGAGATTCTACGGGGCAGTCCGCCACCTATAGGTGAAGCCGGGGGAATACATGATCCTGACCCTCCTCTTTCTCAACCCCTCCTCACCCGCCTTAGGGCTCTTGAGATTGTCAGACGCCAGGTGTGGGACTTGCTGAAGGAGACCTACCGGACAGAAAGCCCCAACATCCCACACGGATTTCAGGTCGGAGATCTGGTTCTGGTCAGACGACACCGAGCCAGTAACCTTGAACCTCGCTGGAAAGGACCTTATTCAGTCCTACTCACCACCCCGACAGCTATAAAGGTCGACGGAATAGCTGCCTGGATCCACGCTTCACACGCTAAGAAGGCTCCCAAGACCCCTGAAGATGAATGGACGGTGGAAAGGACTCCTCACCCTCTTAAGCTTCGCCTCCGCCGCCGCCTCACCCCGGGAGATGACATCGAATAAGGATCCACATTCCCCCCAACAACTAACTTGGCAGGTTTTCTCTTCAACAGGAGACCTAGTGTGGTCCGTCACTGGTAAACATCCCCTCTGGACCTGGTGGCCACCGCTGTACCCGTCCTGGTGTAAGCTGGCTGCGGGAGCACCAGGGTGGGGCTTAGAACATATGGCCCCTGACGAGGTGAATGACATGCTAGATTTCTCACCACACTTATACACTTCCCCCCGGTTCGGAGGACCTGGAGCTGTACGTGCTCCACCCCCGAAACCCGATGCCGGCTGCCGGACTCCTGGGGCTAGGACAGAACTCACTAAGACCCCCTTCTATGTCTGCCCGAAGAACAGGCCCCTCAGGTCTGATATGTGGAAATGTGGAGGAGAATCACACTTTTTCTGTTATTATTGGGGCTGTGAGACTACAGGGCAGACAAGCTGGAATCCCTCGTCCACTTGGGGTTCTATAGACGTCAAATGGGCCAAGGGTAGAGTTGCCACCCTCAACATCACCTTTACTCAAATGGGAAAAAAATACACCAAAGACTGGTTCCAGACCCGACGATGGGGACTGTGCCTCTACGTACCTGGAACAGATCCTGGAATTCTCCTAGATATTAGACTTAAGGTAGAATCTATTAGCCCCAAAATTATAGACCCAAGCGCTGTTCTTAGGAATAGACGACCCCTCACCAAACCTAGGCCCAAAACTACTACTACTACGACTACTACTACTTTAAAACCTGAGGTTTCTACACTTGCCGGGGACATGACCACGGGAAATTACCTGGCCCCTCACTTGCCCGGTGCCCAGGAACGCATGTTTAGGCTGGTCCAAGGTGCTTTCCAGGCCCTTAATTACTCCAATCCCGATCTGACATCAGAATGTTGGTTTTGTCTTTCCTCGAGCCCCCCTTATTACGAGGGGATAGCAATCTCGGCCAACTTCACCATAGACTCTAACCCTGAAGTTTGCCTTTACACCAACAAGCCCCGGCTAACTTTAACTGAGGTATCGGGAGAAGGAACATGTGTGGGAAAGGTTCCCCAGTCTCACAGACACTTATGTCGCTATGTTGTCCCGGTTGACACCACCCCCTCCGATATTGCTTCTTACTTAATTCCTCCTTCTGGGTTTTGGTGGGCCTGTGCCTCTGGCCTCACCCCCTGCTTGGCTGACTCGGTGGTCAATAGGCTTTCAGATTACTGTGTAATGGTACAGTTGGTCCCAAGAATCTATTACCTTCATTCTGAAGAACTCTTGTCTCTATATGGTCAGAACCCCAGGACCAAAAGAGAGCCCATCTCCCTAACGGTAGCCATACTCCTGGCCTTGGGAGTAGCCGCTGGGGTAGGTACCGGATCAGCCGCTTTAATTACAGGACCACAACAATTACATCAGGGGCTAACAGCTTTAAACACTGCCATTTCTGAAGATATAGAGGCGTTAGAAAAATCCATCAGTCATCTAGAAGAATCCCTGACTTCCTTGTCAGAGGTGGTGCTTCAAAATAGAAGAGGGTTAGATTTACTATTCCTTAAAGAAGGAGGGCTGTGTGCTGCTTTAAGAGAAGAGTGCTGTTTTTATCTTGACCACTCCGGGACCATTAAAGATTCTATGGCTAAACTTAGAGAAAGGTTAGATAAGAGACGACGAGAACGAGAAACCACTGATAACTGGTTTCAAAGCTGGTACAATAGTTCCCCATGGCTTACCACCCTGTTGTCAGCTTTAGCTGGTCCCTTGATTATCCTCCTCCTTTTGCTCACTGTTGGGCCCTACATCATTAACCGCCTTTTTGCTTTTATTAGAGAACGGATTAGTGCTATACAAGTCCTTATGTTGAGACAACAGTATCGGGCTATATGGAGTGAAGAGCCACTAGACGCTAGATTCATCATAGAGTCCTAGGATTAGGACTACTTACTAAGAGCAGAGGGGAATGAAGGGTTAAAATTTCTAAAAGTTAGTCCTGAACAAAGTCTGACTATGCCTAAAAGAATTTGAGATAGGGCTCCAAGGACACTGGCCATCTGGAGCTACCCCTGGAGCTACCTCCCTTCCCTTCCTTCACTCCCTGATACGAGTCATCCCTTAGCTGAGCGAGATAAGACACCTTGCCCATACTGCCAAGATGCTAGAATGCTTTGTTAATACAATTCCGCACAGAAAAAAAAAAAATAACTGTACACCCTTTGTACTAACCAATCTGTTTTCCCTATATAAGCTCCGGCCTAGAGAGGCTCGGGGCTGGACTCAATCTCCTGTGTGAGATATGTGTCAGCCCGAGATCTCGTAAATAAAACTGCCTCTTGCTGATTACATCAAGACTGGCTTCTCGTGTTTCCTGGGGGTACCCCAACCCGTGACTGGAGCGAGAGTCTCCCCAGAATCTGGGGGTATTTCACTTTCACTAGTTTGGAGTGTGGAATTACAATGCTTTTCATTTCATTCCAAAGGAATACTCATAATTGTTCTTAAGAAAAAATAATGTTTCAATAACTATTCAAACAGAAATAAATGAGATGTTGCACAAAATCGCTACATGAACTATATTATGCATTAAGCCTAAATAAACCAATGTATAAAAATATTAAATGTTTAAACGCTTTCTCCAAAGCAAAAATGAAAGTGTTACCATCTAAGTTACTGAAGGCAGAGAAAACAAAGAGCCGAGTCAGTTATCTAAGACTTTTACATGTTTGTTCAACTCTAATTTATCGTTAGTATTTAAACTCAAACAAAACAGTCAATGTGGTTCTTTTTTTCTTTTCATTTTTTCGGAGCTGGGGACCAAACCCAGGGCCTTGCGCTTGCTAGGCAAGCACTCTACCACTGAGCTAAATCCCCAACCCCTTCAATCTGTTTCTTAACCTCGTTTTTACTTCTTCATGCAGTATGACTCATTGGCAGAGGGCTCTCATGACATCCAAATAAAGCCACTTTCTGCATTTTTATAGCATACTACAATAGCACATTTGCTTCTCATCTATAACAACTCTTGCTACAGAAAGCTTGATATTTCATTTCTCTTCTCCACATAATGTTCTAAATAAACATTAGGAAAAAAAAAACCTTTGAAGGAGATTGTTTCAGCTGGATTCTCTGCTTTTTCCCCTTCTATACGAATTTGGGGGGAATTTGACCATGGACTAGTACTTAGGAAATAGGTTCAGGTAAGAATATTTTCATTTGGGCTAGTAACCTTCCTTTTCTCTTATCAAACTGATGAGCCCCTAGAAACAATGATCACAGGACTTTCTGCCTTGTTTGTTCCTTGACCTAGAATTGACCTTATTATTTGCTTGTACTAAAAATGGTAGAAAAGCAGACTGGGAAAAATAAACCCGCTTCAGCCTCAGCACTGGCTAGAATCATGCTATATATTGTCCAATTTTCTTTTTCCTTTCAATCCTCACTCCCTCCCTTGAGACCCTGTTGACTGACTGAGTTGACTTGGTCACCCTTCATTTTCAAGTGCTACCTACAATGTTGACAACATGGTTCAAGCTCCCATATCCATCTGATAATAAGAGTGCATTAAAGGTTAAAATTATATGGGACAAAGAAATGGGTTGATAATGCTTAAGCTATAATTACATGCTGTTTTATGACCAATAAAGCACTGACTGTGAGAGTCTTTACAAGTGCATAATCCTTTATCCACTCCTTTAACCCAAGGCATCCTAGGTCGCCTAGAGGTACCTAGCTTGTCCTCAACAAATGAGCATTGATGTTATTTTCATATTTAGGCAAGTATGAATACAACTGCAAGAAACATGAGCATTCTGGTACTTTTTAAAACTAATTTCAAGTGCATGGAAACTATACTGAGAAGACTGCTGGGATCCATGGCAATTCTGTCATTCTCATGAGAAGTTAGTGTTGGTATGAGGAACCGGCTTTATGGTTGCAGGTTGTCTCCAAACCCAGCGATAGCAGTGACGTCACCCAGAGGTGAAAGGGACCTGTGCATCTGTTGTCATATATTTCCAGTGTCCTCCATCTCCCACCCTCGTCTGCAAGAAGTTATGTCCCTACCCAAATAAAAAGCCAACCCTTCCTGACCTTCACCCCTTCTTTCTCTTTTCCTCCTTTGTCTCCTCCCCTCCTTTGTGCATCCCCCATCCCCAGCACCAATGAAAGTCTCTCACATGGAACTGTACTGGCCAGGTGTGGTCTGTCTGGGCACGAGCCTCGATTCCCATACAACACTCCATAGGATGGGGATTGCTTGGGTGTAGGTATTACGTACACATGTATCAGAATACACATGTTAAACATGCACAATTTTATATCAACTATAGAAACACAGTCTTAACTAGTTTTAGTAGGTATCTATGGAAAATCCCAACGTACTGCTATCAGACTTTAGTGCTAAGACACAATCCTGTGTCACATCCAGATTTATTGTCCAATTCTGGACCATGCTTTATTTTCACTCTTTTTTCTTTCTCAATTAAGTCATACTTATAAAGATCTTGTCTACGTGAGCCTAAGGATGAATTCTGTGTCACTAAAGTCTACACTAAAGTCCTCTTTCTATGGCTTTGGACATTATTTCACATCAGTTTCAGTTTCGCACACATACTATATAGCTTGCTAAATGAATTATTATGTAGAATATCTTTTACCAAGTTATATAACTGTAAACAACACCATTATAGTGATGTTAAAAAAGGAATGTTGGGTATGTTCAATTTGCAGCAAAATTCAAAATTTAAAGAAAACGTATAATAATATGTAACAGGACAGCTGATTTCAAAGCTATTTGCCATGTGAAAAAAACGTCAGAATCATCAACAGGATTATGAAGAAATAGTACACATTTTGGCACAGTATAGATTCCATCTATACTTACCAAAGAGCTACAAGGATCAAAAGTTTTAGCACATTTGTGAAAAAAGGAGATGTAGAGAAAAAAAGGCAAGAACATAAGCCCCAAATTATAGTCAAGTTTTAATCAAAAGACCTAAGGAAACTCAGTCAGGAAAAATGTGAATTTGACCAATATTACCTATGATTGCATGTGTATTCAAATGGAAAAAACATAGACGTCCCAACTCCCACAAGAATAACTCAAACTGACCACTAAACTGCTATATTTCTGACCCTCGGGCCACTACTGGCCCCACACTCTAGAGCTCTCTGTGTGGAGGTGGTAAGAAAGGAGGGTTATGGCTCTGCGGCTCCCAATGCCCCCGTGTGATCTCACACAAACCCAGCCCCCCTGAACCCACACACAAACGAAGGTTGAAGAATAACTTAATGTCTGCTTCCACATGATGCCATATGTATTTTAGTAATGATGTAGAATCTGCCCTGCCCACCTACACCCCACCCTGCACACCTGAGAAACCTCTGCATCTCAGAAACTCCTTTTGGACTCTGGAACTGAATTTCCCTGAATCACTCCATTCACTGTGACTGCTGATAGTGGAAAGGTAAAAGGATTTTAACCAAGTATTGCCAAAGGATGATTCTCATAACCTCATCCCTATATTCTGTGTATATTTTGGAGAATTGTTTGTTAACTTGTGGCTTTGCTTTCTCTGGCACTGTGGGGCATAAAAATTTTGAAAAACAAACTCGAGGCAGCTGTATTAACCAGCAGTCCCCCCAAATCTAACTCTTGGCTTTGCATCTTCACTACCCCCAGCAGAGACTGTTCAACTCACGATGCTGGGTCGAGTACAAGGAACTAGATTCAAGGATCTTTTTCTCCTCCATCCTTGTTTCTCTCCTATCTGGTGTTAGGGGGTGAAACGAGGTTGGGGGGAGGGGGGCTGAGGAGGGGATTAAGAGTGGGGAAAAAGAAACCACAAAGTAGCAAAGACCAGCAAAGATCCAGTTAGTTGGGTCTAAAATGCTAAAAGAGGATCTAGCCTAGGTAGATTTTACAGTCCATGTATGCTGTCACCCTTAAGTTTGTTTTAGGTTTAGTTTCCAGGTTAATTTTTTTTTTCTTTTTCTTTTTTCCGGAGCTGGGGACCGAACCCAGGGCCTTGTGCTTCCTAGGCAAGCGCTCTACCACTGAGCTAAATCCCCAACCCCCAAGTTTTTTTTTTCTTAAGATTTATTTATTTTATTTATATGTTAGTACACCGTGGTTCCCTTCAGACACTTCAGAAGAGAGCATCCCATTAAAGATGGTTGTGAGCCACCAAGTGGTTGCTGAGAATAGGATCTGTGGAAGAGCAGTCAGTGCTCTCAACAGCTGAGCCATCTCCCCAGCCCATTTTTTCTCCAGGTTAAGTTTTGAACAATTTAAATATAAACTGGAGGCTACAAGGCTGGCCACTTAGATAGGCCATTTACACAGCAAACATTTCCGGGATATTTCTTAAGTACACCAGTGCCCTAAAACAGTAGGTTAGTGACAGTGTCCTAAGTGGAAGGTCTCAGATGAAGAAAAACATAGGAAAAGGAGAAGCTAGAAAGTATAAAATCTGGGGTGGGGGTGGGGGTGTCTTAAGCTAAGACATTAAGAAGAATGTCACCTTGTATATGGTTTACATGAGGGAAATGGAAAGAAACGGGAGACATCTATGAAGTCAGCAGAAAGATTAAATTACAAAGTTAGCAGAAACATCATATAATGGGACACACTCAGGAAAAGTCTAATCAAACAGTGCTGCACAAGGAACTCAGTGTATTTCAAAAATATTCCTTACCAAGTCTGTAGTGGCCTTGGCACCCATAGTCCCACATGGTGGGAAGTGTTGTTGTAAAAATGTAAAAATAAAAGAGGGTATTGTTGGTCTTTTATCCCGCTAGGTATCTTGGCAGAAACACATCCCAGCCACACACGTTCCTACACTCAAAACCCCATATACAGAACACACAACACAATAATCTTAGATCCAATTGGTAAGATATAAATGCCGACTTAAACATACACAACCCGGTACCATCCATCCCTTAGGAACATTGATAAAAACCTGTAAATACACAGAGCAGACTCTTAACATCACCTGCCATGGCTTCTCCCCCTCTCCTCTCTCCTCTCTCTTCCTTTCTGTCCTGGTCTCCTCCTCTTCCTTCAAACTTCTCTCCTGCCCATCCTTCCTTCTCCTCCAATGACAGGCCTCCTTCTATCCTGTACTTGCCCCTCACCTGTACTTTACAGATTCAATGGGGAGGTGGTTCAGGTGAAGTCACCTGAGTTCTGAGTGTGTGCCTAGGCAGCTGTCCTTGGGGCAGTGGAATTTGCATCAAAATACACAAAACTTCAGGGCAAACCACAACAGGCAAGAGTTGTTTTCTCAGAATCTTAAGCAACCCCTCCCAAATGCCCTGGCCCCAAGCATATTCCTAATTTTAGGGGAGCTGTTCGATCTCTATAACCAGGGCCCCAGGGAAAGCTCCCAAGGACTAGGCCCTAGATGGTTACTGGCTCTGCCAAGCATGTCCCTGAGTCTCAGAAGGAGCTCAAACAAGGGGACCTCAGGAAAAGGAGGGAAAGCATAGCTTGATCAGGCCAGCACTCAATAAACAGTGTTTGTTGTTGTTTTAACTTTTCTAATGGTTGTCACTGGGTGTCATCTTGACCATGTGGCAGAACTATACTTTTCTCAAGAAGAAAACTAAACCTTTCTGGCACACCAGGCCTTACTGTTGATTGTGATCCTGTAATGCCCCATTGATCAGCTTGTTAGAGGCCTGCTCTTTAATATGGAGATGGGCCTAGTGGCTGGTGGCAAATCAGGGTCTGGTGCCATATTTCTGGACAATCCTGGTGAACAAACTTGTGTATCCTAGCATCCTAATCTCTAACAGGCCTGGTTAGCTTACTACTTACACGTGGGGTGTTTTGCAGGCAGTCCTCTCTCAGCTAAATTCTACTTAGTGTGCCTTGCTATCTCCTAACCTTTAGCAAATCCTTTACATCATCAATTCTACTCTTTCATTACAGCTTGATATTGGATTGCTACCCAGCACATGAGATGCCTTCCACAACCTCCACAAAATAACTCCAAATTGATCTTACACCTTAATGTTAAATGCTAAGAACAGAACTTGTAGAAACTAGGCTTCTGAGTTTGGGATCACGCCAAGGATCTTTCCATACACAAGCCAAATGCTCTGCACAGTTGCACCCCTACAGGGAAGTTATTCAGAAACTGCCTCTGGGTCCAGTGAGTGGCTAAGACCTCACAGGTAGTGGCCAATTCCCACTCAGCCTGGGGTAAGACCCACCAGGCCAGCTTCCACAGCTCAGTCCCCGCCCCCCGCCCGCCGCGCCGCCCGCTGACCGGGCCCGCCCGGTCTCTTACCCCTTTGTTTGCCGTGACAATGTGCTCACCATGTCGCAACTGTGGAGCTTGCCTGAGCATGCCGCACAGAATCCAACCGCAGGACACAAAGCACAGCAGCCAGGACCATTTAAGAAGGCTTAGCGGCAAAGCGAATCCTGCAACAAGACACCCGGAAAAGCCCGCCTTCTCTTCTGATTGGCAGGTCCATTGAAGGATCTGATTGGCCAGTCGTCTTGAGTGACTTGAGAACCTCCATAAGGGTTAGAGTGAGCTGAAGATACACTAAGGATACACAGTTCTCGGCCTAAGCTTCAAGCCCAGGGCCAGACCATTTCCAGATCTACAGATTTGCATTTCAGTAGCACTTGTGCCTGTCCTCCAATAGCGTTCTCATCTGTCTCCCCGCCCATTCCCAGGAAGTACCCACCAGGCCACCTACCACGGCTCAGCCTATTACTCCTCCCTTTTGCGGGCAGTGACCCTGTGCTCACCAGGTCCTCACTTCAACCTGAACTCAGCTCACAACATTCAATAGTCTCTTTCCTTTCCTCCTCCTGGCATCAAGGTATACAGCTTGCATAACCCCCATACTCAACTTGCAGTGGGGTTATTAATCTGTCCCACAAGTGGAAGGGTGCCCAAGATATTAACAATTAAAGGGAGATTTGAGGAAACAAGAGTTTTGTTTTGTGGCTGTTGGGATTCAGTCCCTACAATCAGCTGACCTTCATATATTTAACACACCAAAGCTGTCTGGGCCTCCAGGTTCTCCCAGCACTCCTCAGTCCCCACCTGTAACAGGGCCTGTCTGGCATACCCCACCTTGTACCTTGAACTTTCCAGTGCAGGGACCGAGTTTTCCCTTCCCCAGAAGCTCTTCTTATAAAATCCAGAAATTTTGTACTCTTTGTCTTTCTGTTTCTCTGCCTCTCTCTCCCTCCCCCTCCCCTTTCCATCCTTCCCTCTCTTCCCTCCACCTTCCCTCTCACCCCCCCCTCCCTGCCTACTGCATTTTTCTCTCCCTGCTTGCCTTGCTCACTCTTTCTCTCTTTCTCCCCACCCTTCGTTATCCTTACTCCCCATATCGACTTTTCTGACCGCTTTGGGACTAGTGAACTCTTATCCTTGGGATCAGTGAGCCCACTAGAGAATTGCCCCCAATAAACACTCTAATTTGGCATGGGTTGAATCCTTCGCGCTGGGCTTAGGTAAACTGCAGCTACTTTTCACTGGTAGGTACTAGAACCCTGGGAGACAAACCTTGAGGAACACTAGTGTTAGCCAGCACATCCTCTTCAGTGGGAAGATAAGCACACATTCACACACAGAACTGTTTTAGTAAAGGTTCTCTAGATGAACAGACCTGATAGGATGAATCTCTGCATGTTGAAAGCAGATTTATTAGAATTTTCACATCGTTAGTCCAACGATGGCTAACGTGGCATGTATAGGGGTAGGGAAACCTATATGTGAACATAGCCAGACTCCTTCAGTAAAATCCCAGGGCTTATTTTCTTGAAGGATATCATTCCTTTGGAAATGACTCCTGTTCTCTCCTTGACTGCAATGGAGGGGGCGGGGGATGTCTTTCTCAGTTCTTCTGTCTTGTCTTAAACATTGGCTATACCTTGTATTCAAACTGACTACATGTGGAATTAACTAAAACTGAAAGAGATTGGGTACAGTGTGGGGATTTCTCTTAATTATAGCTTTTGAAATGTGAAAACCCTTCTTCAATCTAGATTTTTTGAGTTGTTAAGATCCACCTTTACTCTAGGCCACAGCTTTTGGTGACAGCCCACATATATAAAGAACACTGAAGATGTTAGCTCATTCTCTTTGTCTACTTACCTTACCTCTGGCTAGCAAGTTCTTTCTTGCCTTTTCTTCTTTCTTTCTTTCTCTCTTTTCTTTTCTTTTCTGGCATTAAAAAGCCTACTTCTTTGAAACTCTGGTATATACTGAAGACAGACAGACATCCAGCCACATAGACTGAACCACATTGGATTCTTCAACTTTCCGTTGGTAGACAGCCACTGTTAGTGAGACATTCTAGTAAATCCGCTTTCAACATGCATACAGAGATTCATTCTATCAGTTCTGTTCATTAATAGAATCTTTAGTAATATAGCCGTGTGTACATGCGTGGTTTTTGTTTTGTTTTTCCACCGTTCCACTGAGGAAGATGTGCCAGCTAACAACTGTGCTCCACAGTGTTTGTCCTCTGTTTCCTGCTTTTCTCACAGGCTTGTCTCAGACCTACCAGGTGTGAAGTAGCTGCAATTTACCTGAACCCAGAATGAAGTCACAAGGCTCAGGGAAATTGCAATGCCAGAGTAGATAGGTTGTGTAAAACCTAATCCTCCACAATGGGAAGGCCCAGAAGATATGCCCTTCACGAATCCTATAAGACGCAATCTGGTGAGAGGGGCACCACTGTAGGATGATGTCACTGGTGAGGGGCAGGTAAACAATATAAGGAGGCCTGTCATTGGAGGAGAAGGAAGGATGGGCAGGAGAGAAGCTTGAAGGAGGAGGAGGAGACTAAGAGAGAGAGGAGACTGAGAGAGGGGAGAAGCCATGGCAGGTGATGTTAAGATTCTGCTCTGTGTATTTACAGGTTGTTATCAATGTTCCTAAGGGATGGATGGTACCAGGCTTTGTATGTTTAACTGGGCAATTATATCTTACCATTTGAGTCAAAAGATTATTGTGTTGTGTGTTCTTTTATGTGAGGGTTTGAGTGTAGGAAAGCATGTGGCTGATTTGTGTCTCTGCCAAGATATCTAGCAGATGTCTTGGGGCACCGAGGTGCGGACGTAGTGGGTAAAAAGACAACTATACTCCATTATGTTTATAATTTTACAACAACACACCACACATTTGAAAAGCAAAGAGGCTACTGAATTCACCCCAGGTCTTTGTTAAGTGGGAAGAGATTACCATGGGCTTTGACACAGGAGAATCCTATCACTGAAACACTCATACTCTGGTCCCTGCATGGCCCCTGCCAGAAAAGGCTTTATCACACTGCTATATTCATAGGGTTTCTCTCCAGGATGTGTTCTTTCATGTATTTGTAGAGAACTATGATATACAAATTTTGGGAACAAGCGAAAGAAACGTGTTTTAAGTACAGCCTTTTTGTTGCTGGACTCTATTTAATCATGGAATGAAACTATGTTAAAGTTCCTAGGTTCTAGGGGAGCTGGAGAATTACCAATAGCTGAACAGCTTCTGTTATTCATCTTTTCTTTCATAAAACATGACTATTCTCAATGGCAAAAGAACAAATGGATATGATTGGTTAGATGGTAACACCTATATTCTATATCCATTGACACTGTACAGTCACATAAAGAAAGCCCCTATCCCTAAATGCAGAGTGGTGGAAAAATGTATCTGTCACTTGTCACAGATGTTTGTGGTTTTCAAAATTAAGAGCTTCATGACATGGGTTGCAGTTGAGCTCCTGAGTATATTCCACAGTCCTGATTGATCAGATTGATTACAATAAATTCTTGTCATCTGCATTGACTTGGTATTGGAGTTGTATTGGTTCTAAGTGGACTCATAAGACACAGGCTGTACCACATTGCTTACATGCGTAGAATCTCTCCAGTATGAATATTTTTATGATGATGAAGACTATATAAATGTGCAAAGTCTTCACCATATTAAATACATTCATGAGGTTTCTCTGCAGTATGAATTCTTTCATGCCTTTGAAGATGACTTTGACGTACAAAGGCTTTACCACATTGGTTACATTCATAGGTTTCTCTCCAGTGTGTGTTCTTTTATGTATTTGGAGATGACTATGACGTGCAAAGGCTTTATCACACTGGTTACATTCAAAGGGTTTCTCTCCGGTATGTGTTCTTTCATGTATTCAGAGATGACTGTAATGTGAAAAGGCTTCGTCACATTGATTACATTGAGAGGGTTTCTCTCCAGTATGAACTTTTTGATTCCTTTGAGGGTGACTCTGATATGCAAAGGCTTTATGACATGGAGTATATTCAGAGGTTTTTCTCTCCAGTATGACTTCTTTTATGCCTGCAAAGATAATTGGAACATGTAAAAGCTTTACCACATCATTACACTGATGAATCGTTTTATCTGTATGAATTAATTTTACAATTTGGTGAAGAGGAATCATATCTTAATGTTTATCACTTTATTTACATTCATGGTTCCCACATTTCGGGTGGTTTTGTGTCTTTGAAGATCCCTGTGAAGGTAAAAGCATTTATTACATAGCTTACATTGATAGCATCCTTTTTCTATAAAGTTCATCACATATTTGCAAACAGGAATAACTCAGAGTTTTGCCACACTAATTACATTCATAAATTTTCCTTTAGTATGAACCATACTGCATTCAGAAAGTGGACCAGGACAAATAGAAGAATTTCCAAATTCCTAGTACCCAAAGGGATTTTCTGCACTGTGAATTTATGGGTGAATTCCCAATTAAGTTGAAAACTAACCAATTGTAAACTTGTATCATACTCAGAAAATCTACTAAAAGTGGGGGCTACTATATATCTTCTAATTGTTCTGGGAGAGAAAGAGAAGTACTTTGTTTCTTTCAATATCCCTATACTCATATGGCTTGAATCCATTGTGACATAAGATATATCTGTCTAAAAAAAAGAGTAACAAATAAAATAACAAATGGGAAAACATATTGCGTTCAGACTATGTTCCTCATAGACATGTGGTATAGGGATTAAGGTTTCTCGACATCAACATTCTTGATTCTCATAAACTGCCCCTCTCACTAAACTTAGCAATGTTACTACAAGTATATGAGGAACCCTAGCTTTACCATGGACTTTACCATACTATTCAGATAGTATAAGATTTGGACATATATTTATCATCTACTCAGTGTGACTAACCTTTTGCGATCTGAGTGGTAAGAGACTAAACAAATTGGCAGTTCTTCAGCATAGCTCTAATGGGACTATGATACAAAAGGGGGGGGTTGGGGATTTAGCTCAGTGGTAGAGCGCTTGCCTAGCAAGCGCAAGGCCCTGGGTTCGGTCCCCAGCTCCGAAAAAAAGAAAAAAAAAAAAAAAAAAACAAAAGGGGATATCTGTTAAGACACTGTTTCTTTCTTAAAAGAATGCCTTGCAAAAGAAAGTCAGATACCTGACATTGAGGTACATGGTTTTGTGAGAACTTAATAATCACTGATATACTTAAAACAGTACTTTTTTACACTGTTGCTTTTCTTTTTAATCTTCCAGAACACATTAAAATTTCTTCAGAGGCATATTCATATCAACTTGCACATGAAAATTACCTTCCACGTCTTCTGGAACATTGACAATGTTCTTCAATAGTATAGTCTTCCCAAATGTAACCTAAAATATAGTGCCAGAAAATGTACGATATATTATTGGAAATTAGGCAAAATTTAAGTTACTATCTTCAGTGAACCTTAGATCAATGTCTAACTTACTCACATTATTCTTCATTCTCAATTGATATTACAGAAAAACATCAATAACAAAGAAACAGTAGTGCCCTCATTTTAAAGAGTGAAAGAAAATTCACTGTCTTACCTATAGCAGTGAGGTTCCTAACATTACATCTTTGTAGAGACTCTTCTGAAAAGGATCCAGCAAAGCCTACTCTTCCTAAGTGAAGTTCATATGCACATCCTCATAGGTCATTGCATTCTAAAATATCCCATCCAAGTGTACAAGAAAAAGCATGATACTGACAACACAATAAATGTATACTTCAATAACAATATAGTCAATTTACTTCTGATGTATCCCCCACTTATTTCCTAAGCAGAAGTCTTATGAAATTGCCAGGTCATTTTAGAAGAAAACTAAATGAGGTTCATCTCTGTCATTTCCTTGCTCTTTGAGTAAGATATATCCTTGCAAAAGAAATGCCAATTAATACATGCACACACACACACACACACACACACACACACACACACACACACAGAGAGAGAGAGAGAGAGAGAGAGAGAGAGAGAGAGAGAGAGAGAGAAAGGCAAACAGATCAACAGTACTACGTACACATTAGGGAAATTGTATGAACAAATACTAATTGCAAAAAATGATGGGTAATCTGGGTGTATTGGCTCATGACTTTAATTCCAACATTCAGGAGGCAGAAGCAGGTGTACCTCATTGATTTGGATGCCAGC
The DNA here is from genome assembly GCF_021556685.1 of Rattus norvegicus. Lineage (NCBI taxonomy): Eukaryota > Metazoa > Chordata > Mammalia > Rodentia > Muridae > Rattus > Rattus norvegicus. The sequence goes on along the minus strand of NC_141542.1, from coordinate 129,125,221 downwards.
ATGGTCTGTGCAATGACTCAGCAGTTGTGGATTGGTGCACTGTGACCCATCACACAATACCACCTGTCTCCTAAGAGGTCTTCTCTAACCTGAGACACACACATAGGACATCCCCCAACCTCCACCTGCTGGAACCCTAGCAAGCCCACTAGTCATGGGCTCTGCCCTGCCCTATGGGAGCTCCATCCTCCTTCTAAATCCTAAACAAAAAAGAGGGAATCATCATCCTTGACTTCAAGCTGTACTATAGAGCAACAGTCATAAAAACTGCATGATATTGGTACAGAAACAAACAGATTGATCAGTGGAGTCAAATTGAAGACCAAGAAATAAACCCCTACACCTATGGACACTTTGACAAGAAAGCCAAACCATATAATGGTAAAGGGAGAACATCTTCAACAAATGGTGCTGGTCTAACTGGATATCTGCAGGTAGAAGAATGCAAATAGATCCATAATTATCACCCTGCATAAAACTCAAGTCCAAGTGGATCAAGGATCTCAACATAAAAGTAGATACACCAAATCCCAGAAAAAGAAAAATGGGAAATACAATTGAATGCCTTGGTACAGGAGACAAATTCTTAAAGAGAACACCAGAGGCTCAGGCTCTAAGATCAGAGGACTTAATGAAACTGAAAGTTTCTGCAAAGCAGAAGACACTATCAGTAAGACAAAATGGCCTACAGATTTGGAAAAGATCTTCACTAACTGTACATTTGACAGAGGGTCAAAAATATAAAAAATATATCCAAAATATAGAAAGAACTAAAAACATCAACAAACCAAATAACACAATTAAAAAATTGGGTACAGAGTTAAACAGAATTCTCAACAAAGGAATCTCAAATGGCCAAGAAGCACTTAAAGAAATGCTCAACATCCACAGTCATCAGGGAAAGGCAAATCAAAACAAACCTTACATTCCACCTCACACCCCTCAGAATGGCTAAGATCAAAAACTCAAGCGACAGCACATGCTGCAAGGATATAGAGCAAGGGGAACAACCCTCCATTGCTGGTGGGAAATCAATCTGGCAGGTTGGAAAAATTGGAAATGGTTCTACCTGAAGACCCAGCTATACCACTCCCAAAAGATGCTGTACCATACCACAAGGACACTTGCTCAACTATGTTCATAGCAGTTTTATTTGTAATTGCCCAAACCTGAAAGCAACCTAGATGCCCCTTGGCCAAAGAATGGATACAGAAAATGTGGTTCATTTACACAATAGAATACTACTCATCTTTTAAAAAAAAGAGGACATCATGAAATTTGCAGGCAAATGGATGAAACTAGAAAATATCATCCTGAATGAGGTAACCTAGATCCAAAAATGTACTGACTGATAGGTAGATACTAGCTATAAAGTACAGGATACACAAGATATACCCTCTGACACAAAGAAGTTAAACAAGAAGGAGGGTCAAAGTGAGGATGCTTGATTCTCACTTAGAAGGGAGAATGAAATCGTCATAGGAGGCAGAGAAAGAGAGGGAAGTGGGTGGAAGAAAGGAGGAGGAGGGGAATGGGGGCAGGATCAGGTGTGTTTATAGGTGGAAAGGGGCACAGAGGGCCAGGAGAATGAATAGAAATCTGCAGCTGCAGGGAGTGGGAGAGTTGGGGGAATCTTTAGGAAGTCCCAGAGACCTAAAAATGGGGAGAATCCCAGGAGCCAATGCAGGTGGCTGAAATGCCTTAATAGTGGGGACAAGGAATATGAAGAGGCCACCTCCTATAGCCAGGAAGGATGCCTGAAGGATAAGGACACCAACCCACCTACAAAACGTTTAACCCCAAAATGTGTCCTTTCTAAAAGAAATGTAGGGACAAAAAAGGAGCAGAGACTGAAGGAATAACCCACCAATAACCAGGCTAAGTTGAAACCTATCCCATGGGCAAACACCGATCCCTGACCTTATTAATGATATTCTGCTATGCTTGGGGCAGAACCTTAAGATAATTGCTAAACTCAGCAGCTGACTGAAACAGATGCGGATATCCACAGCTAAACATTGGGTGGAGGTAGGGGAGTCTTAAGAAAGAGTTGGGGGTTAGAATTGAAGGGCCTGGATGCAGATCGGAACCCCACAGGAGGACCAACAGAGTCACCTAACTTGGACCTCTGGGAACTCACAGAGACTGAGCCACCAACCAAAGACCCACATGGGCTGGAATAAGGCCCCCGGCACATATATAGCACAGGTGAATCTCAGTCTCCATGTGGCACCCCAACAACTGAAACAGGGGCTCTCGGTTCTGCAACAGGCTGTTTTGTGGGAGAGGATGTGCCTATTCTGGTGTTGATTTGATTAGCCAGGGTAGGGAGATACTCTGGTAGGTCCTACCCTCTCAGAGAAGGGAAGGTAGGGAAAAGATCTCAGTTATACAAAGAATTATACATTCACTTTAGTTCTGTGTCATCTTGCAGAAACCTGAAGTACCCCAGTTTAAACTATAATAGTAATAAGATCTTACTAAAAGGGAATGCATGTCTAAACAGTTACAAATGGACAGATGAAGATATTAGCAATGTGAATGTTGAGCGTGAATAGGGAACACAGGGCAGGAAAGATGACTCAGCAGTGAAGAGCACTTGCTGGTCTTGCAGTTACTTACATGGGGCTCACGACTACCCATCATTCCAAGTTCAGGAGTTCTGAGGCTATCTCCTGTCAAGGCCCATGTGAGAGGAATAGCAAACAGGTTTAGAACTCACGGAGTATGGCCCATTGGTTAGCACAACCATGATGGGTGTGCCTTAGACACATGATGCATAGGATTGCGTCTGAAGGATTTCATGCTGTTATGAAGTTTTGTTCTGCTTGTTGTCTTGGTGGTCATCACGTCCCTCCTAATCTATGAGTTATATGACAACTCTAAGGGGTTTCCAACCCCTCAGTGGGCAATGTCCTTGACATTCGCATTAATAGTCATTGATCTTTTTCAAGTATTGCTATGAGAATAAATTAATGATTCAACTACCACCCTCAGAAAGAACTTAGGGGTGTAGATTGTTACTAATAATCACTATATTTATGGAGTGTTTGCAAATGCAGATTGTAAGTAAAGTTAGGTTAAGATGTTTTTGCTTGCCACTTTGATGTAGAAAATATTCAGGAATAATTTATCAGAAAAGTACACTCTTGATAGTTGAGCCAGGGATTTTTTGAAGTCAGGGAGCAAGAACAAGGACACCCTGGCTAGTACTAGCAGATACAACTTTCTTGTAAAGTATACAAATTTAATACACAGATTTCACAACCCCTGCAGAAACAACTCAAAGGGACCCCTAAACTGTTATATTTCTGACCCCCCCTACCAGCTCGTACTGATCTCTCTTCCAAACCGAGAGACCCCATGCTTTAGAGAATGATTAGAAAGGTAGGTTATGGCTCTGCAGTTCCCACTGCTCCCGTGTGGTTTCAGGCAAACCCATCCCCACTGAAGCATACATACAAAACAGTGTTGGAGAATAATTTAATGTCTGCTTCCAGCCACATGGATTAAGGCACAAGAAGGGGACGCTGTTCTATGCATCCCATCCCTACCTAGGAAAAGTCTGCATCTCACAAACTCCTTTTGTGCTCTGAAACTGAATTTCCCTGAATCATGCCAGGGTGGATGGTGGTAGTAGAAAGGTAAAAAGATTCTAATCAAGCACAGCTGAAGGATGATCCCATCACCTCCTTTCTTCCACTTCCAAAACTATTTATAAAATTTGTCATAAAAAAACCCTGAATATGGAATGTAAGGTTCAGAATTTCTAGAACCAAAGTTTTAGTTTTCCAATCTGTCTTCCTACTGTACTCCAAAGCCAATACCTGTGTGTGCACACTGGAGAGTGATAAGCAACACAGCTTTCCACTGCCAAGGAGGAGCTTTGTACAGGCTCTTCGTTCCCCCATCTTTCCCTTCCCAGAAAAGCTAAGCTATAGGAGATGTTGCTCTAATCAGAAACAAATATGAAAGCACTTGAGCAAAAGGAATGGAATTCTTAATGACTGGGAAACACTGGAGAGTAGAAAAAAGAGATTAGAGCAGTGATAAATAAAGAAATTTGAAGTTAAAAAAGTAATACCAGCTGGATTCCAAACTTTGCTGAGCCCTGCCTGCAGCTCACTGCTCCAGAACCACGGGGGAGAGAGAGCTCACTGCGCTGACAGGTAGGCACTCCTGAGACTGCAGAGCGGGAGAGACCACCAATACTGCCCACCCCTGCCCACATCCCTGGCCCAAGAAGAAACTGTATACGGCCTCTGCGAAACGGTAGAGAGTTGCACTGGAGCTGCAGACCCCCTGTGCCCGAGACACCGCTGGAACCTAAAGGGACTGGATTAACAGCTCTCTGCACCCAAATCCCGTGGGAGGGAGAGGTAAACCTTCAAAAAGGCAGACAAGCCTGGAAGCCAGAAGAGACTACACTCTGCCCACATTTCTGATGCCAGAGGAAAACACCAAACGCCATCTGGGACCTCAGTGCACGGGGGCTCCCGGAAAGGGCGGTGCAGGCCCTCCTGGTTGCTGCCCTCACAGAGAGCTCACAAGCAACACCCCACGAGCAAACTTGAGCCTTGGGACCCCAGGTAAGACCAACTTTTCTGCTCCAAACGACCTGACTGGTTGTGTCAGGACACACAAAGGCAAAATTCCACTAGGCCCAGACACTTTCAGTTTTTAGCTGGATTCAAAATTTCGCTGAGCCCTGCCCGCAGTTCACTGCTCCCGAACCCCGGGGGAGACAGAGCTCATCGCCCAGACAGGTGGGCACTCCTGAGACTGCAGAGCGGGAGAGACCACCAATACTGCCCACCCGTGCTCACATTCCTGGCCCAAGAGGAAACTGTATACACCCTCTGGGAAACGGTAGAGAGGTGCACTGGAGCTGCAGACCCCTTGTACCCGGGACACTGCTGGAACTTAAAAGGACTAGATTAACAGCTCTCTGCACCCAAATCCCGTAGTAGGGAGAGCTAAACCTTCAGAGAGGCAGACAAGCCTGAGAAGCCAGAAGAGATTATACTCGGCCCACATTCCTGACTCACAGGAACACACAGGAACTCTTCAGGCCCACAGGAACAGCTGAAGACCTGTAGACAGGAAAAACTACACACCCGAAAGCAGAACACTCTGTTCCCATAACTGGCTGAAAGAAAACAGGAAAACAGGTCTACAACACTCCTGTCACACAGGCTTATAGGACAGTCTAGCCACTATCAGAAATAGCAGAACAAAGTAACACCACAGATAATCTGATGGCGAGGGGCAAGTGCAGGAACCCAAGCAACAGAATCCAAGACTACACGGCATCATCGGAGTCCAATTCTCCCACCAAAGCAAACACTGAATATCCAAACACACCAGAAAAGCAAGATCTAGATTTAAAATCATATTTGATCATGATGCTGGAGGACTTCAAGAAAGACATGAAGAACTCCCTTAGAGAAATGCAGGAAAACATAAATAAACAAGTAGAAGCCTATAGAGAAGAATCAAAAAAATCCCTGAAAGAATTCCAGGAAAACATAAAGAAACAAGTAGAAGCCTATAGAGAGGAATCACAAAAATCCCTGAAAGAATTCCAGGAAAACACAATCAAACAATTGAAGGAATTAAAAATGGAAATAGAAGCAATCAAGAAAGAACACAGAGAAACAACCCTGGATATAGAAAACCAAAGGAAGAGACAAGGAGCCTTAGATACAAGCATCACCAACAGAATACAAGAGATAGAAGAGAGAATCTCAGGAGCAGAAGGTTCCATAGAAATCATCAACACAACTGTCAAAGATAATTTAAAACAGAAAAGGCTACTGGTATATATCAAAACATATACGAAATCCAGGACTCAATGAGAAGATCAAACCTAAGGATAATAGGTATAGAAGAGAGTGAAGACCCCCAGCTCAAAGGATCAGTAAATATCTTCAACAAAATCATAGAAGAAAACTTCTCTAACCTAAAGGAAGAGATGCCCATAAGCATACAAGAAGCCTACAGAACTCCGAATAGATTGGACCAGAAAAGAAACTCCTCCCATCACATAATAGTCAAAACACCAAATGCACAAAATAAAGAAAGAATATTAAAAGCAGTAAGGGAAAAAGGTCAAGTAACATATAAAGGCAGACCTATCAGAACCACACCAGGCTTCTCTCCAGAGACTATGAAAGCCAGAAGATCCTGGACAGATGTCATACAGACCCTAAGAGAACACAAATGCCAGCCCAGGTTATTGTATCCTGCAAAACTCTCAATTACCATAGATGGAGAAACCAAGATATTCCATGACAAAACCAAATTTACACAATATCTTTCTACAAATCCAGCGCTACAAAGGATAATAAATGGTAAAGCCCAACATAATGAGGCAAGCTACACCCTAGAAAAAGCAAGAAACTAATTGTCTTGGCAACAAAACAAGGAGAAGAAAAGCACACAAACAGCCTCACATCCAAATATGAATGTAACAGGAAGCAATAAACACTATTCCTTAATATCTCTCAACATCAATGGTCTCAACTCCCCAATAAAAAGACATAGATTAACAAACTGAATACGCAATGAGGACCCTGCTGCCTACAGGAAACACACCTCAGAGACAAAGACAGACACTACCTCAGAGTGAAAGGTTGGAATACAACTCTCCAAGCAAATGGTCGGAAGAAGCAAGCTGCAGTAGCCATTCTAATATCAAATAAAATCAATTTTCAACTAAAAGTCATGAAAAAAGATAAGGAAGGACACTTCATATTCATCAAAGGAAAAATCTACTAAGATGAACTCTCACTCCTAAATATCTATGCTCCAAATACAAGGGCACCTACATACGTAAAAGAAACCTTACTAAAGCTCAAAGCACACACTGCTCCTCACACAATAATAGTAGGAGATTTCAACACCCCACTCTCATCAATGGACAGGTCATGGAAACAGAAATTAAACAGAGACGTAGACAGACTAAGAGAAGTCATAAACCAAATGGACTTAACAGATACTTATAGAACATTCTATCCTAAAGCAAAACGATACACATTCTTCTCACCACCTCATGGTACTTTCTCCAAAATTGACTATATAATTGGTCAAAAAAAGGCCTCAACAGATATAGAAAGATAGAAATAATCCAATGCGTCCTATCACACCACCACGGCCTAAAACTGGTCTTCAATAACAATAAGGGAAGAACGCCCACTTATACGTGGAAGCTGAACAATGCTCTAATCAACGATAACCTGGTCAAGGAAGAAATAAAGAAAGAAATTAAAGACTTCTTAGAATTTAATGAAAATGAAGGTACAACATACCCAAACATATGGCACACAATGAAAGCTGTGCTAAGAGGAAAACTCATAGCTCTGAGTACCTGCAGAAAGAAACAGGAGAGAGCATATGTCAACAGCTTGACAGCACACCTAAAAGCTCTAGAACAAAAAGAAGCAAATACACCCAGGAGGAGTAGAAGGCAAGAAATAATCAAACTCAGAGCTGAAATCAACCAAGTAGAAACAAAAAGGACTATAGAATGAATCAACAGAACCGAAAGTCGGTTCTTTGTGAAAATCAACAAGATAGACAAACCCTTAGCCAGACTAATGAGAGGACACAGAGAGTGTGTCCAAATTAACAAAATCAGAAATGAAAAGGGATACATAACTACAGATTCAGAGGAAATTCAAAAAATCATCAGATCCTATTACAAAAACGTATATTCAATAAAACTGGAAAATCTGCAGGAAATGGACAATTTCCTGGACAGATACCAGGTACCGAAGCTAAATCAGGAACAGATACACCATTTAAACAACCCCATAACTCCTAACGAAATAGAAGCAGTCATTAAAGGTCTCCCAACCAAAAAGAGCCCAGGTCCAGACGGGTTTAGTGCAGAATTCTATCAGACCTTCATAGAAGACCTCATACCAATACTATGCAAACTATTCCACAAAATTGAAACAGATGGATCACTACCGAATACCTTCTATGAAGCCACAATTACTCTTATACCTAAACCACACAAAGACCCAACAAAGAAAGAGAACTTCAGACCAATTTCCCTTATGAATATTGACGCAAAAATACTCAATAAAATTCTGGCAAACTGAATCCAAGAACACATGAAAACAATCATCCACCATGATCAAGTAGAATTCATCCCAGGCATGCAGGGATGGTTTAATAAAAGAAAAACCATCAACGTGATCCATTATATAAACAAACTGAAAGAACAAAACCACATGATCATTTCATTAGATGCTGAGAAAGCATTTGACAAAATTCAACACCCCTTCATGATAAAAGTCCTGGAAAGAATAGGAATTCAAGGCCCATACCTAAACATAGCAAAAGCCATATATAGCAAACCAGTCGCTAACATTAAACTAAATGGAGAAAAACTTGAAGCAATCCCACTAAAATCAGGGACTAGACAAGGCTGCCCACTCTCCCCCTACTTATTCAATATAGTTCTTGAAGTTCTAGCCAGAGCAATCAGACAACAAAAGGAGGTCAAGGGGATACAGATTAGAAAAGAAGAAGTCAAAATATCACTATTTGCAGATGATATGATAGTATATTTAAGTGATCCCAAAAGTTCCACCAGAGAACTACTAAAGCTGATAAACAACTTCAGCAAAGTGGCTGGGTATAAAATTAACTCATATAAATCAGTAGCCTTCCTTTACACAAAAGAGAAACAAGCCGAGAAAGAAATTAGGGAAACGACACCCTTCATAATAGTCCCAAATAATATAAAGTACCTCAGAGTGACTTTAACCAAGCAAGTAAAAGATCTCTACAATAAGAACTTCAAGCCTCTGAAGAAAGAAATTGAAGAAGACCTCAGAAGATGGAAAGATCTCCCATGCTCATGGATTGGCAGGATTAATACAGTAAAAATGTCCAGTTTACCAAAAGCGATCTACAGATTCAATGCAATCTCCATCAAAATACCAATCCAATTCTTCAAAGAGTTAGACAGAACAATTTACAAATTCATCTGGAATAACAAAAAACCCAGGATAGCTAAAACTATCCTCAACAATAAAAAGAATTCAGGGGGAATCACTATCCCTGAACTCAAGCGGTATTACACAGCAATAGTGATAAAAACTGCCTGGTATTGGTACAGAGGCAGACAGATAGACCAATGGAAAAGAACTGAACACCCAGAAATGAACCCACACACCTATGGTCACTTGTTTTTTGACAAAGGAGCCAAAACCATCCAATGGAAAAAAGATAACATTTTCAGCAAATTGTGCTGGTTCAACTGGAGGTCAACATGTAGAAGAATGCAGATCGATCCATGCTTATCACCCTGTACAAAGCTTAAGTCCAAGTGGATCAGGGACCTCCACATCAAACTAGATACAATCAAACTAATAGAAGAAAAAGTGGGGAAGCACCTCGAACACATGGGCACTGGAGAAAATTTCCTGAACAAAACACAATTGGTTTATGCTCTAAGATCAAGAATCGACAAATGGGATCTCATAAAACTGCAAAGCTTCTGTAAGGCAAAGGACACTGTGGTTAGGACAAAACGGCAACCAACAGATTGGGAAAAGATCTTTATCAATCCTACAACAGATAGAGGGCTCATATCCAAAATTTTCAAAGAACTCAAGAAGTTAGACCACAGGGAATCAAATATCTCTATTAAAAAATGGGGTTCAGAGCTAAACAAAGAATTCACAGCTGAGGAATGTCGAATGGCTGAGAAACACCTAAAGAAATGTTCAACATCTTTAGTCATAAGGGAAATGCAAATCAGAACAACCCTGAGATTTCACCTCACACCAGTGAGAATGGCTAATATCAAAACCTCAGGTGACAGCAAATGCTGGCGAGGATGTGGAGAAAGAGGAACACTCCTCCATTGTTGGTGGGGTTGCAGACTGGTACAACCATTCTGGAAATCAGTCTGGAGGTTCCTCAGAAAATTGGACATTGAACTGTCTGAGGATCCAGCTATACCTCTCTTTGGCATATACCCAAAAGATGCCCCAACATATAAAAAAGACACGTGCTCCACTATGTTCATTGCAGCCTTATTTATAATAGCCCGAAGCTGGAAAGAACCCAGATGCCCTTTAACAGAGGAATGGATACAGAAAATGTGGTACATCTACACAATGGAATATTACTCAGCTATCAAAAACAATGACTTTATGAAATTCATAGGCGAATGGATGGATCTGGAAAATATCATCCTGAGTGACGTAACCCAATCACAGAAAAACACACATGGCATGCACTCATTGATAAGTGGCTATTAGCCCAAATGCTTGAATTGCACTAGATGCACAGAACACATGAAACTCAAGACGGATGATCAAAATGCGAATGCTTCACTCCTTCTTTAGAAGGGGAACAAGAATACCCTTGGCAGAGAATAGGGAGGCAAAGATTAAAACAGTGGCAGAAGGAACACCCATTCAGGACCTGTCCCACATGTGGCCCATACATATACAGACACCCAATTAGACAAGATGGATGAAGCAAAGAAGTGCAGGCCAACAGGAACTGGATGTAGATCTCTCCTGAGAGACACAGCAAGAATACAGCAAATACAGAGGTGAATGCCAGCAGTAAACCACTGAACTGAGAACAGGACCACCGTTGAAGGAATCAGAGAAGGGACTGAAAGAGTGTGAAGGGGTTCAAGACCCCATATGAACAACAATGCCAAGCAACCAGAGCTTCCAGGGACTAAGCCACTACCCAAAGACTACATGGACTGACCCTGGGCTCCAACCTCATAGGTAGCAATGAATGACCTACTAAGATCACCAGTGGAGGGGGAAGCCTTTGGTCCTGCCAAGACTGAACCCCGAGTGAACGTAATTGTTGGGGGAGGGCAGTAATGGGGGGAGGATGGGGAGGGGAACACCCATATAGAAGTGGAGGAGGAGGGGTTAGGGGGATGTTGGCCCGGAATCCGGGAAAGGGAAAAACATTTGAAATGTAAATAAGAAATACTCAAGTTAATAAAAAAAACCATAAATAAATAAAGTAATACCAGGGGCCTGGAGAGATGGCTCAGTGGTTAAGAGCATTGACTGCTCTCCAAGAGGTCCTGAGTTCAAATCAGCAACCACTTTGTGGCTTGCAACCATCAGTAATAAGACCTGATGCCCTCTTTTCATGTGTCTGAAGACAGCCACAGTGTGTGTGTGTGTGTGTGTGTGTGTGTGTGTGTATGTATATATATATATGTATAATAAATAAATAAATAAATACATCTTTTTAAAAAAAGTAATACCATCAACTGACTTTTTAGAAAGATAAACAAAATTGAAAAACACATAGGTATACTGACTTTGAAAAAGAGTACACCACTCCCTGGTAGAGGGGATGGTATTAATAAGATAGTGTTCGACCTTGTCCCTGTATGCAATGCTAGCTTCAAAGATCTGTAATCTGACAAACACAGCTATAGTCAATGGTTTGTGTCTCACATTTCTGAGCTGACTTAACTATGTCAACAAAGATTGCATATCTCTTCATAGGACAGTCTCCTCATTGGTAAGTCAATAGTCACTGACTTACCTAATCTACCCAAATTATACACCCATCCCTGAGTCTAGTCTGTTTTCCTTCACATACATGAATTAATACATGCTGGGAAATTACAAAATTACTTACCCTGCTTGAATCAAGTCTTTCTTCATAGTGGTGGTTCTGCAGCTGACTCCCTTACATTTAGTCTGTGGTCTAGTTATTGCCTATCCTGTTTCACTGTGCAGGCTACACAGTAAACTGTTCCTCCCGTTCTAGTCTGAAGGCAGAAACCATGCTTCACGTGCAAATCTTTTTTCTGTTACTGCAATGAACAGTTCACACACAAATGAGTAATTTTAAAAGTCTGTTGTGATACAGTCTTTAACTAAAGAATTTAAGATGTTTAATCAGGAAGAAAGCAAGGTCACTGCCCTGGGGAACAACAGACTGGGGTCAAGGTGCCTGAGTAAACAGCTTTTCTCAGAAACATTTTTATAAAAGGCCAAAGATGCAGCTCTCCTAGAATGAATATGCCTTCCCAGGGAGAAAGCACTGCACACACAAAAGACTACTTGAGAAAATCTCTTTAATGACAGCATACATTCAACTCTGGCTAATGCTCAAAGAAGAGCTGGCTGAGAATAGATTTTATTTTCCACCTATGCTGTCACCCTTAAGTCCCAGGTTAAGTTTTAAACAATTTAAATATGGACTGCAAGTATAGTGCAAGTCTATCCACTTAGACATTTATACAGCAAAGATATTCCCAGAATTATTTCTTAAGTACACCAGTGCCTTGAAACATCAGTGACAGGTTACTAAGTAGAAGGTCCCAGAGAATGAAAAAGACAGGAAAAGTAAAAGGTAGAAAGTATAAATGTTGGAGTGAGGAGGCCTTGCAGAAGCTGTGTCTTATGCTAAGTAAACCTCTTCAGAATATTAGTTACTGAGACCTCACCGCCTGGTCAGGTGGGCACTCCTGAGGCTGCAGAGCGGAGGAGACCACCAACACTGCCCACCCCGCCCACATCCCTGGCCCAAGAGGCAACTGTATAAGGCCTCTGGGTTCCCGTAGGGGAGGGCCCAGGAGCGGCAGGACCCCTGCGCCTTAGACACTGCCGGAACCTGAAGGAAACAGACCGGATAAACAGTTCTCTGCACCCAAATCCCGTGGGAGGGAGAGCTAAACCTTCAGAGAGGCGGACACGCCTGCGAAACCAGAAGAGACTGCACTCTGTGCACATCCAGATGCCAGAGGAAAACACCAAACGTCATCTGGAACCCTGGTGCACCGAGGCTCCCGGAAAGAGTGGCACAGATCTTCCCGGTTGCTGCCACAGCGGAGAGGACTTAGGCAGTACCCCACGAGCAAACTTGAGCCTTGGAACCACAGGTAGGACCAACTTTTCCCCTGCAAGAAACCTGCCTGGTGAACTCAAGACACAGGCCCACAGGAACAGCTGAAGACCTGTAGAGAAGAAAAACTACACTCCCGAACACAGAACACTATGTCCCCATAACTGGCTGAAAGAAAACAGGAAAACAGGTCTACAGCACTCCTGACACACAGGCTTATAGGACAGTCTAGCCACGGTCAGAAATAGCAGAACAAAGTAACACTAGAGATAATCTGATGGCGAGAGGCAAGCGCAGGAACCCAAGCAACAGAAACCAAGACTACATGGCATCATCGGAGCCCAATTCTCCCACCAAAATAAACATGGAATATCCAAACACACCAGAAAAGGAAGATCTAGTTTCAAAATCGTATTTGACCATGATGCTGGAGGACTTCAAGAAAGACGTGGAGAACTCCCTTAGAGAACAAGTAGAAGCCTACAGAGAGGAATTGCAAAAATGCCTGAAAGAATTCCAGGAAAACATAAATAGACAAGTAGAAACCCATAGAGAGGAGACACAAAAATCCCTGAAAGAATTCCAGGAAAACACAATCAAACAGTTGAAGGAATTAAAAATGGAAATAGAAGCAATCATAAAGAACACATGGAAACAACCCTGGACATAGAAAAATCAAAAGAAAAACAAGGAGCTATAGATACAAGCTTCACCAACAGAATACAAGAGATGGAAGAGAGAATCTCGGGAGCAGAAGATTCCATAGAAATCATTGACTCAACTGTCAAAGATAATGTAAAGCAGAAAAAGCTACTGGTCCAAAACATACAGGAAATCCAGGACTCAATGAGAAGATCAAACCTAAGGATAATAGGTATAGAAGAGAGTGAAGACTCCCAGCTCAAAGGACCAGTAAATCTTCAACAAAATCATAGAAGAAAACTTCCCTAACCTAAAAAAAGAGATACCCATAGGCATACAAGAAGCCTACAGAATTCCAAATAGATTGGACCAGAAAAGAAACACCTCCCGTCACATAATAGTCAAAACACCAAACGCACAAAATAAAGAAAGAATATTAAAAGCAGTAAGGGAAAAATGTCAAGTAACATATAAAGGGAGACCTATCAGAATCACACCAGACTTTTCGCCAGAAACTATGAAGGCCAGAAGATCCTGGACAGATGTCATACAGACCCTAAGAGAACACAAATGCCAGCCCAGGTTATTGTATCCTGCAAAACTCTCAATTAACATAGATGGAGAAACCAAGATATTCCATGACAAAACCAAATTTACACAATATCTTTCTACAAATCCAGCGCTACAAAGGATAATAAAGGGTAAAGCCCAACATAAGGAGGCAAGCTATACCCTAGAAGAAGCAAGAAACTAATCATCTTGGCAACAAAACAAAGAGAAGAAAAGCACACAAACATAACCTCACATCCAAATATGAATATAACGGGAAGCAATAATCACTATTCCTTAATATCTCTCAACATCAATGGTCTCAACTCCCCAATAAAAAGACATAGATTAACAAACTGGATACGCAATGAGGACCCTGCATTCTGCTGCCTACAGGAAACACACCTCAGAGACAAAGACAGACACTACCTCAGAGTGAAAGGCTGGAAAACAACTTTCCAAGCAAATGGTCAGAAGAAGCAAGCTGGAGTAGCCATTCTAATATCAAATAAAATCAATTTTCAATTAAAAGTCATCAAAAAAGATAAGGAAGGACACTTCATATTCATCAAAGGAAAAATCCACCAAGATGAACTCTCAATCCTCATCTTCGGTTGGTTTATATACAAGTATGCAATTTCTAGGCTTGAAAGTAAAATGATGCTATCTGGTGCTGGATAGAGGAGCCTTATTTTTTATTATGGCAGCTTGCTATTTTTGTAACATGGTGATTTGGTTGAACACAATAAAGTACAGTAGTAACTGATCTCCGCTTCTTCCTGGATGAGTGAGGAGATGATTAAATGTTGATGTCAGCATCCTTGAGCATATTCAGATGAGCTTCTGCTTCTGTTGAAAAGGATGCTGTGTTTGATTGTGGTCCGAAGCTTTGAAGCACTACTTGGCATCTCCTTCCTTGGAGGTCTCACTGTTTAAACATAACAGATTTGATAGCTTGTTGGTAAGGTGAGGTCCAGCTTGTCTCCACTAGGTCATCTTCATGTGAATCCGGTGGTTATACGGTTTTGTTTTAGGGATATTTCATTTTTTTAATAACGGTTTTAGCTGACATTCATGGAGAGAATGAATCCTTAGAACTGTGCCACTAGTGAAAGGAAATCCTGTCTAGAGTATGTTTCTTTACAAAGCTGTGTCACACCATCCTTTGGGCCCTCTGCTGGAAAAGTAGAATCAAGTCTCAAATAATGCCTTTTAAATTGTATCCTCTAGTATTATAGATGTAGGACAGTACTGTATCATACCTCTGTGGATGTAAAATAGCTTGTACCTGCTTCATGATACGTAGTAGTGACCGTGCTTTATCGGAGCTGTTTTTAATGATGTTGCTCAGATTGTTTTTTTTCCAGATGATGATTGAGAAGCTAATTTAAAAAAAAATGGTGCCAGGTACCACAAGAGTAACAGAACTGTGCTGTTTTCTCGGGTTTTTTTTTTTTTTTTTTGGTTCTTTTTTTCGGAGCTGGGGACCGAACCCAGGGCCTTGCGCTTCCTAGGCAAGCGCTCTACCACTGAGCTAAATCCCCAACCCCGGGTTTTGTTTTTTTACTTTTTTTTTTAATGGAGTGTGCTGGATGTCTCTACAGTTTTGTTCAGATGACTGCAGAACCTGTAAAAGCTGTTGCTGCTGTTGATGCATAACACACTGCTATTATTGGTCTTTTTATATAAATATAAATATATATATACAGATATATAATTTGAATTTTTTGAAACTTTAGCTGTGCTGTCAACTTTGGAAAAAAGTATCCCCGTTTACTGTGTTGAGTTGGCACTGTACAGAAACTAACAGCCATATTGGTCTAGAAATGTTGAACTTAAGTTTTTTCCATTTGTACAGGGGTAACACACTGTATTAAATATGTAAGGTCTTATCTACGTGGGTTTGATTACAAAAACTAATAAAGTATTCTCTAAATTAAAAAAAAAGAAAAAAAGAAAAAGAAAGAAAAAAAAGAATATTAGTTACAAGGAGAAAATGGAAAGAAATGGGAGGCTTCTATGAAGTCATCAGAAACAGAAACTGACACTGACTCTGAACCTGACCCTGATCCTGACCCTACCCTAACCCTAACCTTTAAGCTTAACCCTAACCCCTAACCCTAACCCTTAACCCTAACCCTAATCCATAACCCCTATCGCTAAACCCTGACTCCGTCCCTGACCCCGACCACGACCCTGACCATAACCATAACCTTGACCCTATCCGTAAATCCCCCTAACCCTAACCATGACCCTGACACTGACCCTGACCCCTTCTAACCATATACTTCACCCTGAGCCTGAACCTGACCCTAACCCTCTACCCCTGACCCCCTAACCCTAAACCCTGACCCCCAAACCATGACCCCCCAAACCCTAACCCTCACCCTTTAACCCCCAACCGTCACCCCCAACCCCCACCCCGACCCTGACCCTAAGGAATTTGACATGATGACTTACAGTCTGTTGCCCAGCTCTAAATGTTGGTCAGCTGTGAGTTGGAAATCCAAGAATCTTGTACTTGTCTCAGTCCCAGGAGGCTCGTTGTTTCCGGGGTATTCAGTAGAAGGAGCGGATGTGCTGTTATAATGTTCAAGCAGGTGAAAAGGGAATCTTTCTTCTCCCAATATCCTGTGTCTCTCTCCAGGAGAAGGTATAACCTGATTAAAGGTGTGTTTTCAAGCCGCAAGGTCTGGATCACAGGTGAGCCCTGCAAGTCTAGATTGTCGTTAATTCAGATATAGTCAAGTTGACATCCAGGAATAGCCATTACATACACTAACAGTAATTGCCCACCTCTTCCATGTCTTTCGGTTGAAATGTAGATTATGCATAGAAAAGAAAAATGCAATATTTGTATTTCTGAGTCTGACTTAATTTCATTTAACATGATCTCAATTTGGCACCATTTTCCTGCATAGATCTTTCACAATTTCGCTCTTTTTATGGCTGAATAAACTTCCATTACATATGAAGCATAGTTTCTTTATCTGTGCATCTGTCGAGCATCTGGGCTGATTCCACTTTCTGACTATTGTGGAAATAAACACAGATGTGCAAACGTCTCTGTGGTGCCCCGACTTAGCCTTTGGGTCTATAATAGACTCAGGGGTGGTGTAGCCACGGTACAGTTACGTGGTCGTTTCTTTGTGTGGGTCCCATGCTGATGTCCATGAGGCCCAATAATTTACATTCAGTGATTTGTAGTCAACCCTTTGTTAGTAGGAGAGGTCGGGCTGTCAGGGTTTTAGGTTTTTGACAAACTGAATGCAGTGCCCTCGAAGGCAGTGTATGAAAGTCTGTGAAATGTCCTTAGAAACAGAGAAAAGCAGGACCGGATCCGCCAGAGACAGTGCCTTCCTCCATCTGCAATCCTCCTACTTAACCTCAATGAGGAAAGTTCCAGGCCTGATGGGGAAGAGGAGCTGTAGTGGAGCCTGAGCCGCTGCACTGGAAACTGAGGGGACGCACTGGAGACTGAGCAGGTGTACTGGAGTCTGAAGGGCTGCACTGGAGCGAACACAGAGAGCTTCACTGCACCCGGACCACAGTGCGGGGAAGGAACAGGTAGGGTTTTTCAGTCTTTTCCACACTTTTTATTCCATCCTCTAACACTTGTAACGTGCGTTTACCAACCTTAAAACACCTTAGAGCCAAAAACACTTCCTCAGAGCTTTCGTATCCTCAGACCTTGGATGAAATTTAAACTGTACCCTTTCCTCCTATCTGGCTGTTCACCGTGAGACGCGGATGGTGGATAACCGGGGTCCGTTATGGGAAAGTGAGTGTCTTTAGGTAAAGGAATAGAAGAAAGTTGTTTCTTTCACTCATCTGTCCTTAAACCCTTCAGACCTGAGAAGAGTGGATTTTACCTGACTGAGCAAGAGGATAATTCACAGGCCTACGTATCAATTAATGGAAGAGAGTGACCGGTTACCCTGATGCCTGCCCGACTGGGATGCTGTGGTGTCGATGGCTTCACTGGAGACCAAGGTCCCACCACAAGGTCAGCGTTGACTGCCAGGCCTGGCAACCCTGCTCTTCCTGGAGAAACTCGGGAGAACGACCTGACTCTATCATAAGCAACAGAAGGCCTGTCCTCTGCCCCATTTGTCCACGGTTTGGGCAAGGTCCTGGCAGTGTATGAGGCATTGGGGCAGTAATGCCCAGTCATCAGTGCACCCCAGTCCAGGTGGAGTCCTTGGTCACGATGCCCACATCCTCTTGGAGGCCTTGAAGGGGTCACTGCTAGGATTAGGGAGCCTCTGTCATGGTGAGTTAAAGCATTTCAAATGCAATTCTCAGCAGGTTCTCCGACAGCTTTGAGGTCTGCTACCTACCACGCATGTCTGAGCTAAACAAACTTTGTCTGTTTTTAGTTACCTGCTCTAAATTGTCCCTGTATGTTAAAAATAAATACCTTTTAAAGAGTACAGACAGAGCATAACCATAATTTTAGGAAGACAAAAACTAAGTTTTAACAAGAGAAAACTATGTAACTCCTTCACAATACCAAGTGGGTAACTATTACAGGACAAGGTTTGGCTGTCAGGGCCACCAAGCGTTCCTTTCTTTTTTTCCGACCCAGAACAGGGATGGCTGCCAGCCATGTGGCTGCCTTAAGTCAGTGGTGAAGCTATGACTCCTCCTTCTTTACCCCATAGTCAAGATGGCAACCAGCCATGTGTTGTTTAAACCATTCCTCCTACCAGCCTGGACGTAGCTGTCCATGCAAAGTCTGAGACAAACCCAATTGGATAAATGTAACCTGGCAATCGAGGTTTAGACCCAAAAGTGTCCATTTTCTAGTCTTAGCTGGAACCCGAAGGCTCAGCTGCATATAAGCCTAGGGCTATACAGTTGGGAATGAGGGTAGCCTGGGGTCAAACATCTAATCATCTTGCCTCTGACTCATGAATTCTGGGATTACAGACATGAAAAACCACCATGCACAGCTCAAAACTGGATTCCTGAATTTACATTTGTGCCTTTCCATGTTTTCTTCTGTTTTTTGTTTTAAGCTTGTTTGTTTGTTTGTTGTTTGTTTGTTGAGACATGGTTTCTCTGTGTAGTCCTTGCTGTCCTGGAACTCTCTCTGTAGACCAGGCTTGCCTAGAATTCACAGAGATCCTCTTCCCGCTGCCTCCCAAGTGCTAGGATTAAAGGCATAAGCCACTACCACCTCGACTCTTTTCGAGGCTTTACTCCACCTCCTTAGAAACTCTCACATTCCATGCACATACTTTTTGCATTGCTATATACTCTCAGTAATTAGCCTTTTCCTCCCAAGCAACACCATTCTTCATAATTTTATCTTCTGAGTTCGACTTGGTCCGACATTAGTATAGCGACTTCAGAATTCTATTAGTTAAGGTATCCACCATAAACATTCTTGTAGACAGTACAGAGTTTAATATTGCTTTTTAACCAGTTGAATACTCACTGTCTTTTAATTGGTGTGTTTAAACAATTCATGATTAATGTATTTTTATGTGTTGAATGTTAAAATCTGTGGCATTTCTAGTTATAAATTGCACATTTTTATTATTCACTTCATCGTTATGGTTGAATTATTACTCATTCCTCATTATTCTCTTTGAAAAGCATTTTGGTAACATTTAATGAATTTCCCTGCATTAGACTTCAAGCATCCAAGAACCATTGTCTTAGGGTTTCATTGCTGTGAAGCGATCCATGACCAAGGAAATTCTTACAAAGGTGAACATTTAACTGGGGCTGCCTTCAGTCTCAGTTAATGTTAAGTCCATCATCATATTAGCAGAAAACATGGCAGCCGCAGGCAGACACGGTGCTGGAGAAAGAGCTGAGAGTCCTTGATCCGAAGGCAGCCAGGAAGGGACGTCTTCCACCCTGGGTGGAGCTTAAGCATAAGACGTCACAGCTCAGCTCTACAGTGATTCACGTCCTCCAACAAGTCCAGACCTTCATCCCAAGGCAGCTCTACTCTGACTTCCCAGGAGGCTCCAGTGCTGTCCCTGCAGTAAAGGACCTCATGGTTCTAAAATCTCAGGTCTTCCTTGATCTGGAGGGCATGTTGTATTCACATAAAAGAGCATCACAATTATGTGCAATATTGTAGTTATCCCAGTGTTTACAGGGTACGCTTTTAATGAATCAGAGCCTAGATTCAAATTATCTGCACTATGAAGAACTTATCATACTAAACTCTCAATTTTCCTTCCTAACTTTGTGGTGTTGTTATCAGCATTACCACATATTTTACCTCTGTGTGTTCTGTAAACAAATAGACTACTGATACTATTTTTACCACTGCCAATATTCTTTTAGAGAATGTTAAAATAGAAGTTATTTATTTGATTCTTAGTATGTTTTCTGTACAGTATAGGTCCCGGTTCCTCTCTGGTGTCATAGTCTTTCCTGCCTGAAAAACATTTTATCATGAAATTGATCCACTGATTGAATTGAGTACACAGAAGATGTGTACTCAACATTTGTTTGCCTGCACAAGTCTTTATTCTGTTTAGTTTACTGTTTATGTCCAATTATGGATTAGTAGTTTCTTTCTTCCCATAGGCCATGGTAAAGATACCTTCAAGCTACTACAAGTTCTGGTATGACAATGACTATAATTTTTATCTACACTTGATGCATTAATGTTGCTATTGTTTCTCTGGTTGCCTTCAAAATCTTTTCTTCTCAGAAATTCAAGTGTGACACAATAATGTGTATAGATTTTTGACAGGCTTATTGTTTTGGGTATAGATGTAGCTGGTTGGAGATATGATGTGTAAGGCTTTATATTTTTAATTTCCAGACCTATTTATATTTTTAATATTTTATGAATTTTTCAGTTATGTTGCTGGTATCAATCAATTTCTAAAATTTATTAGCAATTGCTTCTTCAAATACTTCTTTTTTTATATCAAAGACAGGTTATTGGGAAGATGCTTTCTTGTGGGCAAGTTTACTGGCCCCAAGGACCAAGGCCAGGGAAATTGCCATGGGAAAAGGGGGTCAGTAGGAGAGAGGAAGGGGCACTGAGAGAGCAGAGGAGAAAAAGAGCTCTTTTTTCCCCAAATCTTAATTCTGTGCCTTTATGGTCTTTCAACACCTATGGGGTGGTAACAAACCACCACAGGTTATTTCCTAAAGTCTTTTTAAGAGTGGCTTTTTCTGTCATTCATGTATGTTGAAAGATCCCCGAAGGGAGACTCTCACTCAAGTCTCGGGAAGTCTAGGACCCCGACACACGAGAGACCAATCTTGATCCAATTAGCAGAGGCGAAGTTTATTCCGTTCGGAGCTCCCGGTCGACACGTATCCCATGCAGGAGACAGAGGAGTTGAACCTCAGTGGCTGGGAGAAGGGCTCTTTAAAGGAAGAAATCACAAGCCCCAGGAGATGAGAGGACATCAAAATGAAATACCAAATATGTCACAAGGGGAAACTCTCAAAGTCATAGGATTGTTCTTAAGACTCTAGGGTTTAAATCAGGGGAAAGGTCAAGCCCTCATTCTCCTGAAAACAGATCTTGATTCCTGTCTTTTAGTGTAAATGTTTGTCAGAGTTGACGAAGCATCTGCATCTGATACACATCTGGTTAGGCTTCGGCCCTGGTTTCCTGGAATACTATCTGCAGGACACTATGGCTGGAACATTATCTGTAGGGCAAATGGGGGCTTGAATAAGCATCACAGGGGCAGAACAGAACCCGTTACTCATTTACTCATGTCTGGTGACATCCAGAGGGTATGTGAGTCTGCACCAGTCCTCCTGCATTTTCAACCATCCGTCTTCCTGAGTCAGATCCTGTTCTGAGTTTTGAGCTAGTTTAAAACTCTCTCATTCCCCTCTTCTTCTACTAAGTAATTCTAATCTTAGAATATTGGTATCAAGTCTCATATTCGGCTTCACCAGTAGTCCTGTTTGGTACTGTTGTCTCAGAACCATCAACTGAACATAATTCACCTGAAGTTTAACAAAACAATTAGCCTATTTGCCATGCATGGGCCAAAAACTAAAACCAAGCAAATTATCAGTAACAGCCCAGCTAGAGCAGAGAGTAATGAGTGGCAGCTGTCCTAGAACTAATTACTGTTTGGTTACACAAATGCTTATGGGAGGCTGGTGGTATTTCCAAACAGAGTCCCGATAGATGTCCTTGTACCTGTCAATCAGGACACTATCTGGACCTACACACCAAGGTCATGACTGTCTTTTAGAACTTTTAAACTTATACAGATTGTGATCCCTGCGGCACAGTCCCAAGAAGTGTTAGGAGTACTAACATATGTCCTACCCCCACACCTACGATTGGGGGACCTATTTTGATGGAACCCAGGGCAAACATGAATTTCTTGTTTCTAAAACACACTTAGAGCAACCTCTCAGATACATCTCGGATGTATCTACTTACCTGATGTGCAAGTCTAGGGAGCTTTTTGAAGATCTGAGTGTCCCTCTAGGTCCCAGCTCTCAGCCCCAACAGCTAGTATGCTGCTGGTGAGGGCTGAGAATTGGCAGCTGTCAGGGTGGTCAGCAGCACCAAGTATGGTCCTTTCCAGCGATGCTCAAGTGTCTGGGCTCAGTGTCATCATATGTAGCTGAGTTTCCGACCTGGAACTGATGAGATGTCTCAGGGGTCTCTGGGGCATAGGCTGCTGCCCGTTGTGACCAGATTTTTTTTCTGTATCACTTGTAGGTTTTTTAGCCTGGCATACAAATCATTATTACTATGATATGTTGGTTCAGTAACATCATCTAATACAGTCAGAGGAGCCAAGGCCACATATAAGATCTCAAAAGGGGGTAAGGCTGAATCGGGAAGGGATATTTCTTGCTCTGAAGAGTGCAAGAGGGAAGGAGTGCCACCCAGTCTGCGCCAGCCTCCATGGTCAATTTGGTCAGGGTCTGTTTAGAGTTTTATTTGTTTTCTCTACCTGTCTTGAACTTTGAGGTCTGTAGATACAATGTAATTTCCAATCGACCTCTAAATACTTGGCCACACCCTGGCTTACCTTGGCAATGAAAGTAGGGTCATTGTCTGACCAGATTAACTTGGGCACTCCAGATCAGGGGAAGATTTCTTCCAATATCTCCTTGATGACTACCGAGGCTGTCTCTTGTTTGGTGAGGAAAGCTTCTATTTATTCCTAAAAAGGTATCTGCAAGCACTAGGAGATACTTGTAACCATATTTTTCTGGTTTTATCTCAGTGAGGTTCACTTTGACTTTTCAGTAAACTCTCTAGGTCTCTTTGCCCTGTTTGCTTGTTAAGCATTTACTTACTGGCATACCTTATACTTTTTTACTGCCTCTCTGGCTCAAATCTTAAAGTCTATTACATATGCCTTAACTACTTGGACAAGCTTCTTATCTCCTAAATGAGTCCATTTGTGTATTTGGCAAAGTGAGTCTTTTGTTTGTTCTCTGGGGAGTATAGCTTTCCCCGCAAGTGTGCCATTGTGCTTTTTCTTTTAAGCAATTTGGGATTTTCTTCTGTTGTACATTCTAAGTGAGGCCATCCTTTAGTCCGATCCCAGTTCCCAGCGACTGTCTCTTGCAGGCCTGTAACCAGGATAGGCTCTTGCATAGCCATTTTTCGAGCCACTCAATCTACTTTGTTATTGCCCCATGCCACTGAATCGCTTCACTCCTGATGTCCTGGGCAATGAATAATACTCACAGTTGCTGGCTTCATCAGGGCATCCAAGAGATGGCAAAGGCATCTGTGGTGCTGATGTGCTGGGGGGGGGTAGAGGTTTGTCCATCCCAGATGACATTTGTTTGTCTACCATGGCAGCACCCACTCATCTCTGACCTTCATGAAGAGAACTGCTCCTGTCTGTAGAGAAGGTAGCCTCGGCTTTCAGCAGGGGTCAATCAGTCTGTCGCAGAGGTCTTTCCTCCACTCATGGTCTTCTGCCAGCGCTTGACACATGTGCTGTGGTGGCTCCAGGTCAGGATTGGGCAGCAAGGTGACCACATTGCCCCCAACCAGTGGAGAATCTAGTCCATGTCAGCTGACCAGTGGTCCCATCCTCTGGGATATTCCATTCAAAGGTAAAAACATCAGCCACTCTACCACAGTTTTATGTCCTGGATTGGGTGATAATTGTTATTGCCCAGCTGGCAGGAATGGTATGTTCCAGGCAGAACGGCAGTAAGCCACACATCTCCCAGCATCAGGTACTGGTGCACTTAGACAGGTCTTAAGCTCCACATACATAGTCTATAGATATGTATACACATCGCCTCACCCACCATTTCAGCCCACGGTAGCCATTTTGGAGAGCAAATTTCTCATGAGCAAGGAATAGGGGCAGTCAGGGATGACCATGAACTGGTGGGTTACCCGGCCCACGCCAAGGTCCACTGTTCTTCAGGCAGTCCACAAGTGTTGTTTGTTGCCAGTAACCCCCTGTATTCAAGGTCTTTTGCTGGACACTAGCCCATTTGGGCGTAGGAGCACAGAGTGTTGCCACTCCCCCCCCCCCCCCGTATTCACAAAACAACTGGATGGGCTTACCCCTATCCTGGGGCAGTCCTTGACCCAGTGTCATTTTTCTTACAATAGGCACTCTGACCTTTAGCCAGGAATTATCTTCTGTTGCCATATACTTCTTCCTAGGTTCCCTAACTACTGTGGCTAGTATATGTTTCTCTCTTGTCTTTTATCTCTCTTTAGCTCTCTAGCTTCCTCTTCTTTTTGTTTCTTTTCTTCCCTAGCTTCCTGCTCTTTTTATCTTCTTTTTCCTTTCTCTTCCTCAGGCTCTCAGTTATATAACCTTACTTTTTCTGCAACTTACACTAACTCTCTCAGCAACTTATCTTAACACCTCAACTTTCTGTAAATTTTTCTTACCTTCGCCAGATGGTGTGGCCTTTTCCAGCCCCTCAGAGACCCACCATTGGTGTCTGGCGGTAGACATGGCACTCCCTACCTTCAGGCATATTGAAGTCAACAGGCAGAAGTGAGGGCCTTCCTTCCATGTGTGGAACATTTTTTCTGGCCTCTAGTAGGATTCTGTATTTCCTCATTAGTAAAGAGGACCGGTAACAGCTACTAACAAGCCTCCCAAGTGGGATGGTGAGAAAACAAGAAGAGAGTCCAGAAAATAGAGATCCACTGAAGAGGACAAATAGCATTTAGTCACACAGCTAAACCAGGAGGCCTTTTTGGGACAAAGAGGCCATTGTAAAAATAAGCCCAAGCACAAAGTGCCTGTGAAACAGAAAGGTGAGCAGAGAGTCAGCTGATCTGATAACGACTCTCTCTCTGGACTTAGATTTTTTTTTCTTAATGAATATCTCTTTTTGTGTCAGCTTGGTGGCTTTACCTCTCAAGAGAACCAACCTCTAAATGACACTAGGATTCTAGTAAGAATTAATAACAAAAGGATGAAGAGATGGTTAGGACCTGGGTGCTAGAAAACAAGTGGCTGAGGTAAGAATTGTAACCATTTCACCTGGGACTTTCAGGACCTCAGTAGCAGCCCTTAACCAAGCTGTATCAATGGGTTAAAGGCCCATGGAAAAGAAAACATTAATCCTGACCTTGTCCACAGCCACAGCCTGAATTCTAAATTTTGAGTGGCAAAAAAAAGTTCTTCACAGATTGTTGTTGATTCTTTTTGAACTATTTTAGGAACTTCCCTGCCCCCCAACCAGGGGCATTTAGAGCACAGGGGTAGGAACTGGCTCCTGAGGGGAGCTTGCCACTCTGGGGGTTCCTCAATCTTGGGATAGATCTGAGGGGAGGGCAGTTTCTAGGAAGGCAATTCGGGCTGCGCCTTCCCCAGCTTTTGCTCTGTTTTAGATTATTGCAGAGTCAGGGCTCTGGGGCCTGACTTCAGTGGAATCCAGGTTTGGACCCAACGACAGTGTTCCTGAGCCACATCTTGCCAGTCAGTGATGTACACCTGCTGGACTGGATGGGACTCTGGTTCTCTCGGAAAAAATAATGTCTTTAATGGCACAAATAACATCTAAATTAAAAGTCCCTATTGGCGGCCATCCAACATCGGCCACTCAGCGGAACAGAAAGTCTGCAATTTCTTTTTTCTTCCTTCAACAGTCCAGTGGCCGAGAGTTAGGGAAAAGGGGCTCGTCACAGTCTGTCCCATTCTGTCTACAAAGTAGCACAAATACCCAAATATAAGTCTAACAAAATGACAAGAGAGACAAGGATGTCTAAAACTACTTGCCCCGTGCGACTCTTTCAGAAGAAACTAAAAGCCAGATCACTAGGCAAAGTCCTCCGTGACTCTACCTCCAGGAATCTAAACTCCTCATTGTGAACCTAAAACCAGGCAACCAGTTCCTTCTGGGCCCCCTCCACCCTCGAGGCTTCCCCCAGGTTTGCAGCCTGCAGTGCCGGACATGTCTGTACCCTGCAGCTGCAGGGTCCTCATGGCCCTCCTGGACAGCTGCCCTAAAAGCAGATCCGCAACCCTCCTGCCAGGAGACGACTGAAAACGAAAGTAAGGAACAGACAGACTGACAGATGCGGCGCCACTCACTCAGAAACACTCAGAAAAACATCCAATTCACCTCCAAGGGGTCTTTGGGGTCTGGGGTGGTCGAGAAATCCCGGACGAACCCCCAAATGAAACATCCTGGAAAGGATACACCCACTCAAGTCTCCGGAAGTCGCAGAACCCAGACACATGAGAGACCAATCTTGATGCAATAAGCAGAGGCAAGGTTTAATATGGAGCTCCCAGTCTACATGTATGCCACGCAGGAGACAGAGGCGTTGACCCTGAGTGGCTGGGAGAAGGGCTATTTAAAGGAAGAAGTCACAAGCCCCAGGAGATGAGGGGACATCAAAAGGAAATACCAAAAATGTCACAAGGGGAACTCTCAAAGTCACAGGATTGTTCTTAAGACTCTAGGGTTTAAATCAGGGGAAATATCAAGCCCTCATTCTCCTGAGAACAGATCTTGATTCCTGTCCTTTAGGGTAAATGTTTGTCAGAGTTGAGAAAGCATCTGCATCTGATACACATCTGGCTAGGCTTCAGCCCCGGTTTCCTGGAATACTATCTGCAGGACACAATGGGGGCTTGAACAAACATCACAGGGGCAGAACAGAACTCATTACTCATTTACTCACTTCCAGTGACATCCGGAGGGTCAGTGAGTCTGCACCAGCCCTCCTGCAATTTTAGCCATCTGTCTTCCTGAGTCAGATCCTATTGCTGAGTTTTGAGCTAGTTTAAAACCCTATCTCTCAGTAGCACTTATAAATTAATGATTGAAATTAATTGTAAACAGTGCCAAAGTCTACAGAAAGGGAAAGAACATGAATGCTAAATAAAGACTGTGGATTTGAACATTAAAAAAAAGTGATTTGACTTCTCTTTGACATCATGAACTTCTTGTAACAGGCTGGCTGTGTTGTATTTTATAAGTGCCACTAACTAGTGCTTGTAAAATACAGAATATGCTTTGGAAAACAAAATGCTGCTCTTTAATGCTTCCGACTCATAACATAATTCAAGGGAACACATAATTTGAGTGTTCTATTAGTTCCTTATTGGGGAAGGTGTTCTTTGTAATGAAAATGTATTTGTCTCATGCTAGTATCTTAAATTTATTTTTCTTTTTGAGTTCAGAATATATGGTTGAAGATAGAATGCTCTTTTAATTTAAATAGAAGATAGCTGACAGAAGATAGTAGTAAGAAAAATATAATTACAGAGACATAGCGTCTTCCACTTTATCAGGAAAGCTACGAGAAGGAATAGAACTAGAAATAAGAAATTGGATACAAAGGGTATTGCCCCACTTCTACAAGACCATGTGGGCATTGTTCTTTGCTCTCATAAAGCTGCCGTCTACACATCATTATACACTGTTGTGCAGATGGTGCATGGCACATGCATGTTTCCACCTCAGGAACCCAACATAGATTGTCTGTCATTATAAAAAAAAGTCACATAAATTTCCAGCACAGAAACACTGGAAATACTAAGTCAGGGTGCCAGGTTAGGTGTTTGCTGAGGTCCACAGATGTCCATTCCCAGACTACAATCTTCTTGCTGTGTTCCCATGGCAGAAGGAACAGCGGAGCTCTCTGGTCTCTTTTCTGAGGACAGAGCCGCACTCATGAACACTCCATGAGGGAAGCATACCTGTGACTTGGTTATCTGCCAAAGGCTCATAATCACATCACCATGTGGTCCCCGTTACCACACACATATTTCAGGAGGACGTAAACATTCACTCTACAGCACAGCTTATCTAGTATTTCAGTGGCTCAATCATTGTGAAAGAAATCTGAGTGTCTAGGTCTTTGGAGAAGGTTGGCTTAGGGGCTAATGATGACAATGTAGAAGCAGCAGATGGGTCCCTGGTCAAGCCTTAGGCTGGGCAGATTGTTCCATGTTTATTCCTAAAACTATACTTCTAGAAAGCTATGTGAGGGCTGGCAACATGGCTCAGACACACACACACACACACACACAAAAGCACTTAGCACATAAACCTAAAGACCTGAGTCCAAGTCCCTGAGCTCATACAAAGGTAAAAAGATCCAATTCCACAAAATTTTCTTGATCTTCAAACATATGCCATAATATGTATGTGCACACACATTCATCATACACTATACACACAATACAAATTCATAATTTTGTCAAAAACATTAAAAATAAATGTGATATGAATACCATATTTTAGTACATGGGATCTTATACAAATTGCACTACAGATAACAAATATTAGTGTGGCAATTGCTTTGCATGTTCTTTAGAGTAATGTACATATTGGCCAAAATGATGTGAGTAATATAATCCCTGTTGTTCGTATGAGAAAAGTGATGCTCTCAGAAGACAATGGAGGAGTGACATGCCAGCATCCGAGGAGCCGACAGAAGAGCCTGAGTTCCACCTCCTTGTGGTCCAGAGAAGAGGGGGTTATCAACATGAGAGATGAGTAGAAGAGTTAGTTGGCACCCAATGCACTGGAAGTGAGGGCTGCAGAAGCTCAGAGAGGAGGGACCAAGGTGGAGGTGGAAGGCAACATGATCAGTGCAGGTGTCCCCTGAAAAGCTGTATGAGTTCTGTGCCATGACTAGGTTAGGAACAGAAAAGCCCTCAGCACAGTTTTGTTCTGTCGTTCTTGGTTTCACACCTACAATGTAAACCATTTCTTTGTCTGTATACAGTCTGTATATATCACCCACTCATGTGTTGCTCCACCACCATCTCTGTCTCAAATCTACTGTCACTGCAGCTCTGGGTTCAGATAACCCTTCCATAGAAGCCCATTGCTACCACAGTGCTTTTGTTTTCTCACTACCTTTATCTTACTATAGAGTGGCATTGCCATCTCTCATCATCACAGGAAGAACAGTACACAAAATATTTTAAGGGCAAAACAGCTGGTTTGTGTTACTTTTACTGTAGCATACAGTTAAACATGGCTGCTAACCTGTTATTGTGTTTAATTTATAGGATAAAGTTTATCAACAACATTCATGTACAGAAAAACAGCATGCATAAGGCTCGATCTTATTCCACTGGAGTCTTGCCATGCATTTGCCATGGTTAAGGGACTACTACTACTACTGAAGGACAGAGAACAGTACATAAATACATACTGAATGCACTTTCCAGGATTAATGCAAACACACAGTCCAAAAGGAGACTATGGAAGCCATCATTTAACCAAAGCCTTCTTAGTAAATGTGTTTTCCACATATGTACAATTTTCAGCCAACTAAAGTTTAAGTACCTAAATATTTTTGGTTAAAGTTGTTTTATATGGGAATATTTCTACAATGAGATAATCCCAATAAAGCAAGGAACATGAGTCCTGGCACACAGCGTTCAGTAAGTGTTAGTAATTTTTAATGTTAATTAAGT
This sequence comes from Rattus norvegicus, assembly GCF_021556685.1. Classification (NCBI taxonomy): domain Eukaryota; kingdom Metazoa; phylum Chordata; class Mammalia; order Rodentia; family Muridae; genus Rattus; species Rattus norvegicus. Next base: position 129,095,312 of record NC_141542.1, on the reverse strand, counting down.
GTATTATGTAAGTGCTTGCCTTAGGATTCAGAATGAACAGAGTATACTTACTCCTCTTGATGGCCCAAGGGCATCCTAATAAATATTAAATACTTAATGAGGCTACGAGCACAAGGACAGCTTGGAAGTTACCAGGAATTCTGGGGTTGTTGGTTCCTGCACAGCTCCAATGTGAGGTCTGGCTAATGGTGGGACTGGCAGTCAGCCAGCTACCACTAACTCTATCAAGCTGTCAGTTCTCATGGCTGTCAGAGTGCCCGCACTGACTATTTCTCAAAGTTTCCTACCACTAAACATCTTTGAGCTGAGACATTAAGCTGAGACATTAAATATTGTAAATCCATACAAACAAGGACTGGTCTATCTAACCTACCTGAACCTATTTCCTGATTGTTCAGAAACACTGAAGTTTCCAGAGTGGAGTCTGTGAGTCTATTCTGGTTCGATGCAACATACCTACAATAACAGCAATCAAGAGGCTGAGGCAGGAGGACTGCAAGCTTGAGGCTAGCCTGAGGTACATAGTGATACTCTGTCGCAAAAAATAAAATAAAGGAAAAGGTAAGAGGCCCACCTGCCCTGAGAATTTTCCTAAGCCCTCAGTTGGGATCCCAGGAAAACCTAACTAAGAAGGTCCCCCAAATCAAATGGGTAGTGTCTTAGTTGGGGTTTCTTCTGTTGTGAAGAGACACCATGGCCATAGCAACTCTTATAAAAGAATACATTTAGTTAGGGCTGGCTTACAGTTCACAGGTTTAGTCCATTATCATCATGGTGGGAAGCACAGTGGCATGCAGGCAGGCATGGTGCTGGAGAGGTACCTGAGACTTCTACATCTGGATTTGCAGAAATCGAGAAAGGGATCAACTAGGCCTGACTAGAGCATCTGAAATCTCAAAGCCCACGCCACAGTGACAAACTTCCTCCAAGAAGGCCACACCTCCTAATAGTGCCATTCCTTAAGAGCCTATGAGGGCCATTTTCAATCAGACTGTCACAGGTAGAAAGAAACTGCACACCTTTAAAATGTGTATGTGATCATTAGCTACTGTCTAGGTAGGGGAGGTGGAGGGAGGCACGGTGTGGAGAACGTGCAGAATGAATATTTCTAGGAAGCATGACTTCAAGACTAGAAATACTTTCTTAAGTAAATAGTTTGCTCAAATGTCCACACGTCTATTCCTTTGTCCCTACCTTTTAGAATGCAGAGTTGACATTTACTCAAGATTCTAGAGAAATTAAAGCCCCCATACTGCTGTGCTGGACTTGTGGTAGATGCTTCTCTAGCCTATTCTTTTTCTCTTATTCTTTCAACCACAACCTTTAATCGCATCTTCTGAGAAAAGACTTATGCATTTCATTCTTCTGATATCACAAAGGCCCAGGCAGGAAGAAGGAAGTGCCATGGTGGCTGGTAGTGGAGAACAGGCATGTTATTGACAGGAGTTGTGGGACTTGGTTATTTCTGTTGCTTCTGAGGATGATAGTTTAAAGAAAACTCTTCCTCGTGACTGAAGGAGATTTTCACACATAAGACATACACCAGCAGCCGGTGTATCAGTGACGTGTCATGGCTCCACTCTGGACATAGGCATAGGGGAGTTACAGGTTGTGGATGTGGAGAAGGGACTGTTGGTAGGTAGTGGTCATGAGAATCACAGTCTCTTGTTTCCATCAGGATCTCTATTTCTATTTTTCTTCCACAGCACTGAACAACTCATCCGCACTGTCATTTCCTTTGTTGAAGTTCATGTTTTTTCTTGTTGAACTAGTCTAATAGGGTGCAGCGTTCCTAGAGACTTCAATTTTCTAACATCACCTGGTGTCCAGGACACCATAAGTAGGACACATCTGGAAGACAGTGCTGAGGGTGCCCCCTGGTGACTTCTACTGAACCAATCTCATATAATGAGTTGATAAAAGTCTGAGCAAGGTGCTATACTGTGTACAGTGAATTTCCTTTACATAAATGTTCATGTGTGATGCTTATTTTATTAGAAAAATTTATAATAGTTTTCATAAATAATTAGTTGTATATTCTATATAAATACATTTAAAAATAAAAGATTTAAAGTAAAAATTAAATTTAAAAAGTTTTCATGATTTTTAGTTTTGAAAGAAAAATTCTGGGCTGGAGAGGTGGCTCAGTGGTTAAGAGCACCGACTGCTCTTCCAAAGGTCCTGAGTTCAAATCCCAGCAACCACATGGTGGCTCACAACCACCCGTAATGGAATCCAATGCCCTCTTCTGGTGTGTCTGAAGACAGCTACAGTGTACTCATATACAAAATAAATAAATAAATCTTTAAAAAAAAAAAAAAGAAAGAAAAATTCTTTCTAGGTGAGTGAATCTTTGAAGCACACTCAGTAGCCTATTCCCAATGTGATCAGAACTCTAGCTGGAGGACAGGATGTGCAAAATTGCTCAACTACATGCATTTTACATGACTGTCCTCCTACACAAACGGGAATATTCTGATCTGTAGTTTAGGTGCTAATTAAAGCATCTAGTTAATACACCCTCTTCTTCAAATAGGCCATAGAGCCCTTTGCCATCTCAAATAAATTTCACCTACCTCCTTAAGGAGGGGAGACAAAAATTCTTCTCCCTTTTTTGGGAAGGGTTTTGTATTTTTATTCTTAATACAATTTCCCAGTATCACTATATCCATAATTTAGTTAATGTACTTAAATTTAATTTTCCAATAATGAACAAATTTATAGTAGATCAAGATGACTAGATGGAAGAATATGCATCATACTTCACAGCAGTTTTCAAAAGCAGACTCTGTTAACTGTGAATGTGTGCATCTGAAAGCTGCTCTCCTAATTCACTGATGTTGTTGTAAAAATATAAAAATAAAAAAGCATAGTTGTCTTTTATCCTGCTAGGTCCACACAGCGGTGCCCACGATGTCTGCTAGATATCTTGGTAGAAACACATCCCCACTCCTTGGCGACCCAGTGTCTCTTACTGCCACACTCTTTCCGATACTCAAACCCTCACATAAAAAAACACACAATACAATAATCTTTGACCCAATTGGTAAGATATAATTTCCCACTTAAACATACACAGCCCGGTACCATCCATCCCTTAGGAACTTTGATAACAACCTGTAAATACACAGAGCAGAATCTTAACATCACCTGCCATGGCTTCTCCCCTCTGTCCTGTCTCTTCCTCTCTGTCCTGGTCTCCTCCTCCTCTTTCAAACATCTCTCCCGCCCATCCTTCCTTCTCCTCCAATGACAGGCCTCCTTCTATCCTGTACCTGCCCCTCACCTGTACTTTACAAATTCAATGGGGAGGTGGTTCTGGTGAAGTCACCTGAGTTCTGAGTAGGTGACTAGGCAGCTGTCCTTGAGGCAGTGGAATTAGCATCAAAATACAGATAACTTCAGGGAAAACCACAACTTTCCTGATTCAAAACTACTTGCTGAGCATACACCAGAGATATGACACTTTTTTAAAAAAAAGACTTTATTTCATGTACACAATAAGTACACAATAGCTATCTTCAGACACACCAGAAGAGGGCATCAGATCTCACTACACATGGTTGTGAACCACCATGTGGTTGCTGGAATTTGAACTCAGAAACTCAGGAAGAGCAGTCAGTGCTCTTAACCATTGAGCCATCTCTCCAGACCTGAGAAATGACAGTTTTTAATGTAATGTTTGCTAGTGCAAATTTCATGAAATGACAGTATAATGTGCTTCCTGTGAGGTAGATGGTCAAGAAGCAATACGGAGCAGTAACAACAACACAGTTGACTTAATCTATTCTCAATCCATATAAAATTGTTTAGAAACAGCATAGAACCCAGACACATCTTTCTTACACTGTAAATCAGCTTAGATGTTTTACAATACTCGATAAAATGTTGATTGATGAGAACACATTGAATTACTAGGAAATGATCTCTGCATGCACATCAAGAACCAGAATTTGTTACCTGTTCATCATACAACATTACCAGAGAGAAGCGGCGTGAGACGTCAGAGACCAAGCACAGTTCATGCTTCACATGATGTAAAAGAACACAGGAGGGAAAGCTTTAAGGGAAACCCGTAGGACTTTTCTTTCCCTGCCCATCACTAACAGAGCCAAAGGCACTTGTGTATTCTTCCTATGAACCTTTCAAATTCTGAATACCTTGGAATTAAACATTTTGAAAACTAATAGTCACATAACAGGGATCTCTCTGGAACTGCTTCAATGTGTCAGCAGCAGATCCCATGTTCTGATGTTCTGTTGAATGGCAAGGAGGTGGACATGGAGGTTGGTCTGGAAAGACTGCCATGTGAATCATAAAGATACTCATCTCTACCCTGTCCAATACGAGTCTGCGTTTAAATAAATACTAGTGTTTAAATAAAATAAACACTGTGAGAAGACAGAAGGAAGCACCTTGGAACCCTCTCTTACAGCTTTTCCTCTCTGGGCAAGAATCATTGAATCTGTTAGAGCATCTCCTGGTGTCCTTGTCTGGCTTGAGAGGGCCTTCATGGTGCTTTAAGCTCTAGTCCCTCTTGGTCATTTTGGTGCTTCTTATTGTCTCAAGTGAAATAGACTGTTTAGAATTAATGCCTAGGCTTATTCTATATCCCTACAGTAATGTGCTTCCAGGAGCTAACAGAAGTGGAGGCACGGCTGTACTCTCTGAGTATACTCCTCAATATTGTCATCACCTTACCAATTTCCCAAAGATTAGACAGTTAATTTGTAGCTCAGAGTTCCACATACATGGATTTCTGCTTGAAAAACTTATGCACGACATACACACCTATAACTCAGCCTTCAAGAAGTAGATGTAAGAGGATTTTCAATTCAAGACAACCCTGAGCTACATATGAGATTCTATCTTAATACATCACTGTCCTCATGGGGAATAAAGAAATTGAAAGGAAAAGTAGATATAGAAGGATATAAATGAGACAAAATGAAAGGAGAGAGGAGAAGGAAGAAGAGACTATTTAAAAGATGTTATTTCTGTACCAAACACGCAGAGTCTATCTGCCTGTCACAATTTCCTAATAATTCAAGATGTTTTCTTAGAAGCAACATTGTATTGAATATTGTAAAATATCTAAATTGATTTATGGTGTAAGGAGGGGGTGTCTGGGTCTTATGCTATTACTACACAATTTTACATAAGAGAACTGGCCCTTCCTAGATGTAGTATTGATGAGATGACCTTGAACAAATCCCAAGTATACTGAAAACTGACTGTAACGACACCTTATGGAAATTGTTGAGGTGATAATCAGAATCTAAGGGGAGAGTCATTAATACAGACGAGTCTGGGCCATGTGTGGTTAGACAGGGTCAGTGTGAGGGAGATGGCACGGAGTCAAACAGTGATCACCAAGAGCCTTGTCTCTTCAGTAGCCTGTTCTATGACAAGAATTGTCCAGAGAGAAAAAGGAGGCAGAATCCAGAATAATAACCTTCATTGCTCTCTGCTTTTTTTTTTTTTTTCAGAGCTGGGAACCGAACTCAGGGCCTTTCGTTTGCTAGGCAAGTGCTCTACCACTAAGCTAAATCCCCAACCCAGCTCTCTGCTTTTTAACTTCTCTCTGAAGATATCTGTTGGGAGGCCACCTAGAGGAAGTACATTAAACACCATCTACCATAAACCTGACTGATCCCCTTCACTTCTGTGCACAGCAAGTGCCCATTACTCACAGGCACAATAGTACTTTTCAAAGGAAGACACAGGGAGAAAGGTGGGATCCACTTCTCAGTTTGTCATGGGCCAGCCTATTTCTGGTTTGATGAAGCAAGATTTCTTCTTTTCAAAGCAATAAAACATTTTTTGCTGTGTGCTTAGAAGCAGAACTTTTCCTCACTGTCTTCATTAACTGGAGTTTAGATACGACCACGAATAGAATCCCCATGATGGCACAGTGGCTGTATAAGGACAAGTAGAGAAACCTCACTATCACATCTGCCCTGTCTCACTAGTGATGCCCTCATCATGTTATGATGTAGCAAGAAGGCCCTAATCAGACACTGTTGCTGTGTTCTTTAAACCCCCAGTCTCCACAGTCAAGAGCCCAACAAATCTATTTTCTTTTTAAAAAAATTGACCAGGCTTTGGTCAGAAAGTGAACTAAGATAGTAGTATCTTTTGTTTTGTTTTCTTGTCAACTTGAGTATAGAAACTTTAAGGGATGTAAATATAGATTTAAAGGGTTTATTTAGGGCCAGTGAGATATCTCAGTGGGTTGATGATCTGAGTTTTAGACCCAGAATAGATATGGAGGAAGGAGAGAACTAACTTCTGAACGTTGTCCTCTAGTCTCTGCATGTGCACTGTGGCACTCACATGTGTGCAAGTAGGTACATGCACCCACACGAGTCAATACATATTTTAAAGTTATTTTATTTTGCAATATTTAACTCAAATATATTAATAAATATATTTATTGATTTCTATACTGTATCAAAAACACATGTAATACTGTATTCATTCAGTAATATTTAATTATTCTACTTTGGTTTCCAGTTTTGTATTAGCTTTTCATGTGACTATTGGCTATACATATTTTTATAATTTCTACTGTCAATGTTGAGCCCCTTACAAGCATTCTAAAGTACATGGCTTTTGGTTCTGAACCATTGAAGGCTGTGACCATACCAACTAGAAAACAAGTTCAAACCACAAGCTTCCATTGACTGGGAAATGAGTCAAATCATAAACTTCTCCCTTATGATTGACTAAGAAATACATTTCTTCATTGATCCTATCATAACCTTCAAAATTTGAACAATTACCACTTTCTTAATTGATGTTTAAAGTCGGTGTGCACTGACTTTCAACAGTTCCAACGTATGTTCCTTATACCTACTTATTAACCCTTTCTTAAGTGGATTTCCGTGTTTTGGTTTAAAATGATTTCTGAGGTGGCCTGCTTCTGTTAGCACCCTAAACTGACATTATTGAAGGTGTTTCCAGAAAGACCTATTCTCAAAGCTATTTGGTGTCTACTAATGGACTTAGTGTAGTTCTTTCTGTTTAGAAACACTGTACCCCTGATCTTAAAGAAAAAAACAAAACAAAACAAAACAAAAACAAACCTGCATTAAAACTTAGCCATTGGTAAGCCACTGAGCTGATGTGCAGCAGGGCAGGGCAGAATATGATAGGGGTGAATGGAATTTCCCCTCTGCCCTCTGAAGGTTTGCTGGAATAAAATGATTAAAATAAATTACATGGGAGAAAAATGTGTTAATGCATTACTGTCCTTAAGTACAGCCCAACATGGTTCAGAAGCTTTGGGCCCCGGTCTTTCTAGGGGAAATGAAATACAGAAAATGTCAGGAAAAAGCATGCTGGAGCTTTTCTTGTTGTTGTTGAGCTTTTTTGTTTTTTAGAACAAATAGTAAAAATGATTTATGGCAAGTTGGAAGTTTGAAAGCTATACAATAGTTTGGGATAACATGTATTTACTCTGCAAACTTGGTGGGTAATAAATATTGTGTCCAATGTTGGAGAACCACTCACCCGAGGCTCCATTACTACATCTGATGCAAATCTGACAGAGGCTGAGGTCAGTTAGAGAGACACCGGTTGCACTGTGCCTGTCTTCTAGCTCTTACTTGCTAAATCACAACCTGTATTTTTTTTAAACAGCATTTGTTGTTTGTGATAGTCCTTACCAGGTAATGTGATACAATTTTAAAACATGTGTTCCTTTCTTCAAGAGAAGCATTTTTGGGGCTGGAGAGATGGCTCAGTGGCTAAGAGCACAGACTACCATTGAAGAGGACCAAGGCCTGGTTCCCAGCATCCAGATTGGAAGGTTCACAGCTGCTTCTAACTCCAGCTCCAGGGGACCAGACGCTTCTAGTCTCTGAGGGTGCCCTCACCCTCCCACACATACTAAAAATAAATATTAAAAAAAAGAAAAATCGGGCTGGAGAGATGGCTCAGCGGCTAAGAGCACCTGACTACTCTTCCAGAGATCCTGAGTTCAAATCCCAGCAACCACATGGTGGCTCACAACCATCTGTAAAGAGATTGATGCCCTCTTCTGGTGTATCTGAAGACAGCTACAGTGTACTTACATATAATAAAATAAATAAATCTTTAAAAAATTTTTTAAAAAAAGAACAGGAAAAGCAGTTGTCAGCTTGCCTTAATAGTCCATTTAATGTAATTTTGTTTTTAAAAACAGATAAAAAGGTGGGTTGGATATTAGCAATGCTCAGAGTTAGCAAGATCAAGTGAAAAGCGTGTCATTGAAACAACCCAAAATGTTAACTGCTAGAGTAGTCTTAGTCTCAATCTCTCATCATTCCTAATTCTGTGTGTGTGTGTGGCGGGGGGATCGTGTTTACCGGTGCACACTTATTGTTGTCCCCTATCCTGCATAGGCTCTCTAATAACACTAACACCAGTGACACAAATAGTAACTAATGTTTATTTGGTGTCCATTAGGTGACAGGGCCTGCACAGTCTCACACACTTCACCCCTAGTTTTACAGTAATCCCGAATGGTATGTGCTATTTAGTCGGTTTTACAGTTGAAGGTTCTAAGATGTTGTCTAGCACTCCATTGGTCTGGGACCTAGAGCTGTTATCTGTGTCGCTCAATATTGAATGCTAAGTATTGTGTTGTTTACTGCTTATTCTGTCTCAAGTTGGCTCGCCATCCTAGGGGTAATAAACTGATATTTGTTACACAAAACAGTCTAAATATCTAAAGAAGCATTGAGCATATATTCTTATGCCAGCATGAATTTAAACATCTCTCGACAGCCAAAGAAAACACAAACATTTAGTGAAGAAAAAAAATCCTTGCATGTTGCAGGCTGCCACCACTGCAGGCATGTGTGTGTGTGTGTGTGTGTGTGTGTGTGTGTGTGTGTGTGTGTGTGTTCATGTAATATGTACCCTAGCCTCAGGGACATATCTTAAAAAAAGAAGACATTTGAGGACAAAGGAAGCATCTAATGCTGACTTCTTGTGAAAGTACATGTGGTTAATCAACCAGATAGGCTTAAAATTTAATTCTGTAAAGTTTTATAAAGGAAAGTACACTAAGTACTGCCTGGGAGTTAGTGTTGTGCAGAGCACTCAGGCTTCTCTGATTCTGCCTTCTTCTCAGCACCTCACAGCCAACAGCTGCCTCCATTACTCCAAGTCACTCAAAGGAGTTTCCTTTGAGATTTCAAGATACCTCAGAAAAGACCTTAGTAGACATTTTAAGGTTACTTTATTTTCAAGATACAGGTATCTAAATGCACTGAGACCGTTAGGAAACTCACCAAAGTAGATTAACATTGCTGTTACTGAGTTGCAGCTATACAGGGCCCAAACTCCTTATCACTTTATGGCGATGGAGGACTTTTATTATTCTTGTAAAATATACATAATATGAAAGCTATCATTTTTATCTAAGTTGATAGTTGAGTGGCATGAAGTACATTCACTGGATTGTGGGATTATGATTCCCATGCATCACAATTCTTTTACCATTTCAAACTGGAATTCTATATTCAATAAATACCAGCTCTTCACTTCTCCCTCTCAAAGCCCTTGGCAACCACCATGCTGCTTTCCAGTGCTTCCAATTTGTTGTCTCTAGGTTCCTTGTACAAATAACATCATATAGTATTTGTCTCTTGGCAACTGGGTTATTTCTTTTTGTGTAAATTCCTTGGGGCATCTATGTTCTGGCATGTGCCACAGCTTTTAGTCTTAATTATGTTCCATTTGTATATAGTGTGTTCATATATGTTCATGCATCTCTTGAACAATTGTTGACCTCAGGTAATATCTACCTTGTTTTTGAAGCTGGGTCTCTCACTTGAGATAAATAATTTAGGCTAAGCTGTCTTGACAATGAATCCCAGGGCACCAGCTCACCAGAGCTGGGTTTACTGGTAGAACATCATATGCCTGACTGGTGTTTAGCAGTTTTGTCATGTGCATGTGTGTGACTGTGCGTGTTCCTAAAACCAGTATGGATCTAAAGCTTTCAAAAATGTCTTATCACTTAACACTTATTATACAGAATAATGGGATTATAGGGTTTTCATGCATTAAGTAATGGACTTTGATACTATTCCCCCTTAATTTCTCTTGGGATTGCATTGAATCTGTAGATTGATTTTGGAAGTAGGGCCATCCCATGAGCATGCAAGGTCTTTCCATCTTCTAGTGTCCTCTTTAATTTTATTGAGTATCTACAGAATTTTCATTACACAGGTCTTTCACTTCCTTGGTCAGGTTTAATTCAAGAAATTTTTGGGGGGGAGGATATTTGACATGATTGATGTTGGCTTTGTCAAAAGCCTTACATGTCTATTGATTGATATGATTTCTATTCTATCAAAAACAGGAGATTTGTGAAATTTATAAAATTTATTGACATATTGAGCCAGCACTACATCTCTGGAATAAACCAGTTTGATCATAGTAATTTTGTGATTTATTATTGAAGAGTTTGCAGGCATTTTTAAAGAAATTTTGCATGTATTTATGTTGGAGATTGGTCTGTGTTTTTCTGGTTTTAGTACTAGGCTAATACTAACTTCATAAAGAGTTTGGTAATGTAACCTTCCTTTGCTATTTAATAGCATAGTTTGAGAAGCATTTGTGTATTTCATTGAAGGTCTGGTAATTTTTTTTATTTGGTAAATATTTGATCACTACTTCACTTGTACTGCTTTCTACAAAGCTGCTCCATTTTTTGTTTTAGATCTTCATGATTTACTTTTGGTAGGTTATATAAGTCCAGAAATCTACATACTTTATTTTAGAGTTTTCCACTTTATTGAAATAAGTGATTTCTAAAATAAGACCTAATGATTTTTCTGAATTTCATTAATGTATATAGTAACAACTCTCCTTACCACCCAATCTATTTACGTTGAAGCTGTTCAACTTGATTATTTTTGTATTTGAGGATTTTATGAATACTATATATCATTTTAATCCCTCCCTGTCCCACAACCAACCTCCTCCCATTTCCTTCCCCAAAATCACACTTTTTCCTAACCCCCTAACCCTAAACACCCCCAACCTAACCCTACCCACCCACTCCCTAACCCACACCGCCCCCCACAACACTTTAACCCTAAACCCTAACTTTCTGGAACTAAGTGCACACCCAACCACACTATTCATAATCCCTACCCTTCTAACACAGCTTGTTTCCAATAGACTCCTGGCATTTACTTTGACCATGTTTTTGAATTGTTAAGTATTTATGCAGATTTCAAAACACAAACACTTTACCACATTGAGCCCATTCATAAGGCTTTTCTCAAGAATGTTATTTTCTGCATTCACAGGGTTTCAGTGAACGCAAGTGAATACTTTTATTATAGTGAGAACTATAGAAATGTGCAAAGGCTTCACCATATTCAGTACATTCATAGTTTCTCTCTAGTGTGCTATCTTTTATTCTGTTTGTGTTAATTTGGGTATTAATGCTGTGAAAAGATACCATGACCAAGGCAACAAAGGACATTTAATTGGGGGGAGGGGAGGTATACAGATTCAGAGGTTCAGTCTATTATCAAGGTGGAAGAAATGTTAGTGTCCAAGCAGACATGGTGCTGGAGGAGAGAGTTCTACATCTTGATCAGAAGGCAGCCAGAAGACACTTCTGCCCTGGGCAGAGTTTAAGCATGGGGTCTGAAAGCCCATCCCCCCTCCACAGTGACATACTTCCTCAAAGGCCACATCTACTCCAAAAAGGCCATACCTCCTAACACTGCCACTTGCCATGGGCCAAGTATATTTAAACCACCATACCTTTGAAGATCACAGTAAAGGCTTTACTACATTGGTTACATTCATAGGGTTACTCTTTAGTATGTATGTTTTCTTTTATGTAGTTGGAGGTGGCTTGATTGTGAAACTGCTTTACCATATTGACTACATTCGTAAGGTTTCTTTCCGGTATGAATTCTTTCATGTTGTCAAAGTTGATCATGAGAGGCAAAGAATTTACTAAATTACTTACATTCACAAGGTTTCACTGTAGTATGTGTTGCTTTATGTTTTCGGAGATAAGCGTTACATACAAAGGCTTTACCACATTCATTACATTTGTAAGGTTTCTCTCCAGTATGAATTCTTTCATGCCTTTTAAGTTTACTCTGACCTACAAAGGCTTTACCACATTGATTACATTCATAGGGCTTCTCTCCAGTATGTATTCTTTTATGTACTCGGAGAGAACTATGAGATGCAAAGGCTTTACCACATTGATCACATTCATAGAGATTCTCTCCATTATGTATTCTTTCATGTACTTGGAGATAACTATGATATGCAAAGGCTTTATCACACCGATCACATACATAGGGCTTCTCTTCACTATGTATTCTTTTATGTACTTGGAGATAACTATGATATGCAAAGTCTTTACCACATTGATCACATACATAGGGCTTCTCTCCAGTATGTATTCTTTGATGTACTTGGAGATAACTATGAGATGTAAAGGCTTTACCGCATTGTTCACATTCATAAGGTTTCTCTCCAGTATGTGTTATTCCATGCCTTTTGAGATGACTGGGTCGTGCAAAGGCTTTACCACATTGATTGCATTTGTAGGGTTTCTCTCCAGTATGAATTCTTTTATGTCTCTTAAGAGCACTGTGAAGTACAAAGGCTTTACCACATTGATTACATTCATAGGGCTTCTCTCCAGTATGTTCTCTTTTATGTACTTGGAGAGAACTATGAGATGCAAAGGCTTTACCACATTGATCACATTCATAGAGATTCTCTCCAGTATGTATTCTTTTATGTACTTGGAGATAACTATGATATGCAAAGGCTTTATCACACCGATCACATACATAGGGCTTCTCTCCACTATGTATTCTTTTATGTACTTGGAGATAACTATGATATGCAAAGGCTTTATCACACCGATCACATACATAGGGCTTCTCTCCAGTATGTATTCTTTGATGTACTTGGAGATAACTATGAGATGTAAAGGCTTTACCACATTGTTCACATTCATAAGGTTTCTCTCCAGTATGTGTTATTCCATGCCTTTTGAGATGACTGGGTCGTGCAAAGGCTTTACCACATTGATTGCATTTGTAGGGTTTCTCTCCAGTATGAATTCTTTTATGTCTCTTAAGATCACTGTGAAGTACAAAGGCTTTACCACATTGATTACATTCATAGGGCTTCTCTCCAGTATGTTCTCTTTTATGTACTTGGAGATGACTACAACGTATAAAGGCTTTACCACATTGATCACATTCATAGGGCTTCTCTCCAGTATGTATTCTTTTATGTACTTGGAGATAACTACAACTTATGAAGGCTTTACCACATTGTTCACATTCATAAGGTTTCTCTCCAGTATGTGTTATTCCATGCCTTTTGAGATGACTGGGTCTTGCAAAGGCTTTACCACATTGATTGCATTTGTAGGGTTTCTCTCCAGTATGAATTCTTTCATGTGTTTTAAGAGCACTGTGAAGTACAAAGGCTTTTCCACATTGATTACATTCATAGGGCTTCTCTCCAGTATGTTCTCTTTTATGTACATGGAGATAACTATGAGATGCAAAGGCTTTACCACATTGATCACATTTGTAAGGTTTCTCTCCAGTATGTGTTATTCCATGCGTTTTCAGATGACTGAGTCGTGCAAAGGCTTTACCACACTGATTGTATTTGTAGGATTTTCTTCCAGAATGTATTAGTTTATGCCTTCTAAAATTACAACGACGTTCAAAGGCTTTACCACATTGAGTACATTTGTAGGTTTTTTCTCCAGTATGAATTCTTTCAAGAGTTTGAAGCTGAGAATCGTATGTAAAGGCTTTATCACGTGGCTTACATTCACAGAGTTTCTCTCCAGTATGTGTGCTCTTATGTCTTTGGAGATGACTATGTTGTGCAAAGGCTTTACCACACTGAGTATTTTCAGAGGGTTTCTCTCCAGTATGACATCTTTCATGCCTGCAAAGATAGATAGTTAGCACTTGGGAAAGCTTTACCACATTCACTAAACTAATGAATCTAATAAATGGAAATTAATTCTATAATTTGATCTAATTGTAAAGAAGAATCACATCTTAAGGTTGTATCACTTTGTTTACACTCATGGTTTCCCATTCACTATGGGTTGGTAAAACTGTTATTACATGGCTCAAATTTGTACCATCCTCTATCTCTATGAGATTTCTCATATATTTGAAGAGAAATGGAAGAGCTCAGAGCTTTACCACATTGAGTACATTCATATGCTTTCCTTTATTGTCAAATACACTACATTTGCATACCTCATCAGCAAAGTGAACCAGGACAAACAGAAAGGAATTTCCACAATCCTAGTATTCATAGGGATTTTGTGCTAGGTGACTTTATGGATATATTCCCAATGAAGTTGGGAAACCAACTAATTATAAACTTGTATCACACTGAGAAAGTCTGCTCAAAGTGGACTACTACATATATCTTAATTGTTCTGGGGGTGGGGGGGACATTGCTTCTTTCAATATCCTTGTGCTCACATGGCTTGTATCCATTGTGACACAGGATATAGCTGTTAAAATAACAAATGAAATGTTTCCACATTGCATTCACACAGTTTGACTTTTTGTTCATCATAGTCATATGGTATAAGAATTAAGGTTTCTCTTGAACAACATTCTTGACTCTCATAAACTGTCCCTCTCAAACTTAACAATGTTACTACATGAGTAATCAGCTTTACTATGATATATTTGCCTGTTAGAAACATAAACTTATCACCTACTCTATCTGTGTGTGTGTGTTGTGAGACTAAACAGATTGACAGGTTTACAGAGTAGCTGTAATGTGGCTATGATTCAAATGGTAAGGCTAAGGCATTGTTTCTTTGTCTTCTTTCATAGAGGAAGGCCTTGCAAAAAACAAGTCAGACACCTGACATTGAGGTACATGGATTTGTGAGAATTTAGTAATCAATACACTTAAGGAAGTGCTTTTTTTTTTTTTTTTTTAACCACTGTTGCTTTTCTTTAAAAGTTACAGGACATACTAACATTTCTTCAGAGGCATATTCATACCAACTTGCACATGAAAATTACCTTCCATGTCTTCTGAAACTTTGACAATGTTCTTCAATAGTATGGTCTTCCCAATTGTAACCTAAAATACAATACCAGAAAATGTATGATATATTATTGGAAATTAGGCAACATTTGAGTTACTATCTTCAGTGAACCTGACCTTTTCACCTCATTCTTCTTTATTCTCAATTGAAGTTACAGAAAAGCAACAGTAAAAAAGTAACAATTGTTTCCTTATTTTAAAAACTGAAAGAAAATTCACTGTCTTACCTATAGCAGTGAGGTTCCTGTAGGTCTCCTGCATCACATCTTTGTAGAGACTCTTCTGTGAAGGATCCAGCAAAGCCCATTCTTCTCGAGTGAAGTTCACATGTACATCATCATAGGTTAATGCATCCTGAAATATCCCATACATGAGTACAACAGAAACCATGATACCGATATCACTGTAAATGTATGCTTCTGATACTTCCCCCACTTATTTCTTGACCCAGATGTTCTAATGTTAATTACCAAATCATCTTAGAAGAAAACTGAGTAATAAGGTTCACCTCTGTCATTTCTTTGCTCATTGAGTAGGACATAGCCTTGCAAAAGAAATGCTAATTAATGGAGAGAGAGAGAGAGAGAGAGAGAGAGAGAGAGAGAGAGAGAGATAGGAGCAGTACTAAGCACACAGAGAAATTGTATGAACAATTACTAACTGCAAAAAATATCAAGTGAGCATATAGGTTCATGTCTTTAATCCAAGCACTGAGGAGGCAGAGGTAGGTATATCTGAGGTCTATCCAGGACAGCCAGAGGTACATATTAAGACCCTGTCTCCCCTATGAAAAATTAATCAAACAAACAAGAAAGATAGAAAGGACTCAGAGGTTTTTACTAGAGTTCCTACAAATTAAATTCACTGCAGTTCTGTATTCTTCTTCCAGAATCTTGAGGTGGCCCAGTTTAAACTGTAACAATAATGAGATCTTACTAAAAGGGAATGAATGTTTAAACAGATACAAACAGATAGCTCAAAATATTGGCAATGTAAATGTTGATCCTAAATAAGCAACATAGGACAGGAGCTGGCTCATCAGTGAAGAGCTCTTGCTGGTCTTAAAAATAATTGGCCTCAATTGCCAGTAGTTAGAAGGGAGCTTCGCAACTATTGATTACTCCAAGTTCAGGAATTCTGAAGCCATTTTCTGGCTACTATGGGGATTAGGAATACATGATGTGCATATTCATTCATACAGGCAAAATATACATATTCATTAAAAAAATCAACACAAATGCAACAGGTAGGAAAAATGTCATATACCTGCAATCCAATGACTCAGAAAGCTCAGGCAATATAGCCAGGCAGTATGAATGTCATGAATACATGCCATCCTGAGAAGCAGAATATGCTCTCTGTCAAATTTCAAAGTTCATAACGTAGATGAAGATCAACACAGCAGCATATGCTTGACATGTGCCAAAACCCACAGTCCAACCCATCAGCCAATAATATAAAAACGAACAAACAAACAAAGAAACAAAGAAAAACCTGGGCATGATGGCCCACATTTAATCCTGGGACTCTGGAGCCAGAGGCAGGTGGACCATTTACGTTTGAGGCCGTATGTTCTAAACAGCTCCTTTCAGGACAGCCAGGGCTACATAGAGAAACTTTGTCCTCAAAAACAAAAACAAAATTAAAATTATAAAAAACACCAGGCTTGCCTGGTTGCTGCCGCTGCAGAGAGCCCCTGGGCAGCACCCCACGAGCGAACCTGAGCCTCGGGACCACAGGTAAGACCAAATTTTCTGCTGCAAGAAAGCTGCCTGGTGAGCTTGGGACACACGGAAGCAGAATTTCTCTAGGACCGGGCACGTTCTGTGTTTACCGGAAGTCCCACACCCGCGGATCCCGGCCCGCAGCAGCTCTCTGCTCCCAGACCCGGTGAGAGAGAGACCCAACCGCCTGGTCAGGTGGGCACTCCTGAGGCTGCAGAGCGGAAGAGACCACCAACACTGCTCACCCCTGCCCACATCCCTGGCCCAAGAGGAAACTGTATAAGGCCTCTGGGCTCCCGTGGGGGAGGGCCCAGGAGCAGCAGGACCCCTGCCAGAGACACCGCCGGACCCTGAAGGAAACAGACCGGATAAACAGTTCTCTGCACCCAAATCCCGTGGGAGGGAGAGCTAAACCTTCAGAGAGGCAGACAAGCCTGGGAAACCAGAAGAGACTGCTCCCTGCACACACATCTCGGACGCCAGAGGAAAAAGCCAAAGACCATCTGGAACCCTGGTGCACTGAAGCTCCCGGAAGGGGCGGCACAGGTCTTCCTGGTTGCTGCCGCTGCAGAGAGCCCCTGGGCAGCACCCCACGAGCGATCCTGAGCCTCGGGACCACAGGTAAGACCAAATTTTCTGCTGCAAGAAAGCTGCCTGGTGAACTCAAGACATAGGCCCACAGGAACAGCTGAAGACCTGTAGAGAGGAAAAACTACACGCCCGAAAGCAGAACACTCTGTCCCCATAACTGACTGAAAGAGAGGAAAACAGGTCTACAGCACTCCTGACACACAGGCTTATAGGACAGTCTAGCCACTGTCAGAAATAGCAGAACAAAGTAACACTAGAGATAATCTGATGGCGAGAGGCAAGCGCAGGAACCCAAGCAACAGAAACCAAGACTACATGCCATCATCGGAGCCCAATTCTCCCACCAAAACAAACATGGAATATCCAAACACACCAGAAAAGCAAGATCTAGTTTCAAAATCAGATTTGATCATGATGCTGGAGGACTTCAAGAAAGACATGAACACACTTAGGGAAACACAGGAAAACATTAATAAACAAGTAGAAGCCTACAGAGAGGAATCGCAAAAATCCCTGAAAGAATTCCAGGAAAACACAATCAAACAGTTGAAGGAATTAAAAATGGAAATAGAAGCAATCAAGAAAGAACACATGGAAACAACCCTGGATATAGAAAACCAAAAGAAGAGACAAGGAGCTATAGATACAAGCTTCACCAACAGAATACAAGAGATGGAAGAGAGAATCGCAGGAGCAGAAGATTCCATAGAAATCATTGACTCAACTGTCAGAGATAATGTAAAGCGGAAAAAGCTACTGGTCCAAAACATACAGGAAATCCAGGACTCAATGAGAAGATCAAACCTAAGGATAATAGGTATAGAAGAGAGTGAAGACTCCCAGCTCAAAGGACCAGTAAATATCTTCAACAAAATCATAGAAGAAAACTTCCCTAACCTAAAAAAAGAGATACCCATAGACATACAAGAAGCCTACAGAACTCCAAATAGATTGGACCAGAAAAGAAACACCTCCCGTCACATAAATGTCAAAACACCAAACGCACAAAATAAAGAAAGAATATTAAAAGCAGTAAGGGAAAAAGGTCAAGTAACATATAAAGGGAGACCTATCAGAATCACACCAGACTTCTCGCCAGAAACTATGAAGGCCAGAAGATCCTGGAGTGATGTTATACAGACCCTAAGAGAACACAAATGCCAGCCCAGGTTACTGTATCCAGCAAAACTCTCAATTAACATTGATGGAGAAACCAAGATATTCCATGACAAAACCAAATTTACACAATATCTTTCTACAAATCCAGCACTACAAAGGATAATAAATGGTAAAGCCCAACATAAGGAGGCAAGCTATACCCTAGAAGAAGCAAGAAACTAATCGTCTTGGCAACAAAACAAAGAGAAGAAAAGCACACAAACATAACCTCACATCCAAATATGAATATAACGGGAAGCAATAATCACTATTCCTTAATATCTCTCAATATCAATGGCCTCAACTCCCCAATAAAAAGACATAGATTAAGAAACTGGATACGCAACGACGACCCTGCATTCTGCTGCCTACAGGAAACACACCTCAGAGACAAAGACAGACACTACCTCAGAGTGAAAGGCTGGAAAACAACTTTCCAAGCAAATGGTCAGAAGAAGCAAGCTGGAGTAGCCATTCTAATATCAAATAAAATCAATTTTCAACTAAAAGTCATCAAAAAAGATAAGGAAGGACACTTCATATTCATCAAAGGAAAAATCCACCAAGATGAACTCTCAATCCTAAATATCTATGCCCCAAATACAACGGCACCTACATACGTAAAAGAAACCTTACTAAAGCTCAAAACACACATTGCACCTCACACAATAATAGTGGGAGATTTCAACACCCCACTCTCATCAATGGACAGATCATGGAAACAGAAATTAAACAGTGATGTCGACAGACTAAGAGAAGTCATGAGCCAAATGGACTTAACGGATATTTATAGAACATTCTATCCTAAAGCAAAAGGATATACCTTCTTCTCAGCTCCTCATGGCACTTTCTCCAAAATTGACCATATAATTGGTCAAAAAACGGGCCTCAACAGGTACAGAAAGATAGAAATAATCCCATGCATGCCATCGGACCACCACGGCCTAAAACTGGTCTTCAATAACAATAAGGGAAGAATGCCCACATATACGTGGAAATTGAACAATGCTCTACTCAATGATAACCTGGTCAAGGAAGAAATAAAGAAAGAAATTAAAAACTTTTTAGAATTTAATGAAAATGAAGATACAACATACTCAAACTTATGGGACACAATGAAAGCTGTGCTAAGAGGAAAACTCATAGCGCTGAGTGCCTGCAGAAAGAAACAGGAAAGAGCATATGTCAGCAGCTTGACAGCACACCTAAAAGCTCTAGAACAAAAAGAAGCAAATACACCCAGGAGGAGTAGAAGGCAGGAAATAATCAAACTCAGAGCTGAAATCAACCAAGTAGAAACAAAAAGGACCATAGAAAGAATCAACAGAACCAAAAGTTGGTTCTTTGAGAAAATCAACAAGATAGATAAACCCTTAGCCAGACTAACGAGAGGACACAGAGAGTGCGTCCAAATTAACAAAATCAGAAATGAAAAGGGAGACATAAGTACAGATTCGGAGGAAATTCAAAAAATCATCAGATCTTACTATAAAAACCTATATTCAACAAAATTTGAAAATCTTCAGGAAATGGACAATTTCCTAGACAGATACCAGGTATCGAAGTTAAATCAGGAACAGATAAACCAGTTAAACAACCCCATAACTCCTAAGGAAATAGAAGCAGTCATTACAGGTCTCCCAACCAAAAAGAGCCCAGGTTCAGACGGGTTTAGTGCAGAATTCTATCAAACCTTCATAGAAGACCTCATACCAATATTATCCAAACTATTCCACAAAATTGAAACAGATGGAGCCCTAACGAATTCCTTCTACGAAGCCACAATTACTCTTATACCTAAACCACACAAAGACACAACAAAGAAAGAGAACTTCAGACCAATTTCCCTTATGAATATTGACGCAAAAATACTCAATAAAATTCTGGCAAACCGAATTCAAGAGCACATCAAAACAATCATCCACCATGATCAAGTAGGCTTCATCCCAGGCATGCAGGGATGGTTTAATATACGGAAAACCATCAACGTGATTCATTATATAAACAAACTGAAAGAACAGAACCACATGATCATTTCCTTAGATGCTGAGAAAGCATTTGACAAAATTCAACACCCCTTCATGATAAAAGTCCTGGAAAGAATAGGAATTCAAGGCCCATACCTAAACATAGTAAAAGCCATATACAGCAAACCAGTTGCTAACATTAAACTAAATGGAGAGAAACTTGAAGCAATCCCACTAAAATCAGGGACTAGACAAGGCTGCCCACTCTCTCCCTACTTATTCAATATAGTTCTTGAAGTTCTAGCCAGAGCAATCAGACAACAAAAGGAGATCAAAGGGTACAGATCGGAAAAGAAGAGGTCAAAATATCACTATTTGCAGATGACATGATAGTATATTTAAGTGATCCCAAAAGTTCCACCAGAGAACTACTAAAGCTGATAAACAACTTCAGCAAAGTGGCTGGGTATAAAATTAACTCAAATAAATCAGTTGCCTTCCTCTATACAAAAGAGAAACAAGCCGAGAAAGAAATTAGGGAAACGACACCCTTCATAATAGACCCAAATAATATAAAGTACCTCGGTGTGACTTTAACCAAGCAAGTAAAAGATCTGTACAATAAATAAGAACTTCAAGACACTGAGGAAAGAAACTGAAGAAGACCTCAGAAGATGGAAAGATCTCCCATGCTCATGGATTGGCAGGATTAATATAGTAAAAATGGCCATTTTACCAAAAGCAATCTACAGATTCAATGCAATCCCCATCAAAATACCAATCCAATTCTTCAAAGAGTTAGACAGAACAATTTGCAAATTCATCTGGAATAACAAAAAACCCAGGATAGTTAAGCTATCCTCAACAATAAAAGGACTTCAGGGGGAATCACTATCCCTGAACTCAAGCAGTATTACAGAGCAATAGTGATAAAAACTGCATGGTATTGGTACAGAGACAGACAGATAGACCAATGGAATAGAATTGAAGACCCAGAAATGAACCCACACACCTATGGTCACTTGATTTTTGACAAAGGAGCCAAAACCATCCAATGGAAAAAAGATAGCATTTTCAGCAAATGGTGCTGGTTCAACTGGAGGGCAACATGTAGAAGAATGCAGATCGATCCATGCTTATCACCCTGTACAAAGCTTAAGTCCAAGTGGATCAAGGACCTCCACATCAAACCAGACACACTCAAACTAATAGAAGAAAAACTAGGGAAGCATCTGGAACACATGGGCACTGGAAAAAATTTCCTGAACAAAACACCAATGGCTTATGCTCTAAGATCAAGAATCGACAAATGGGATCTCATAAAACTGCAAAGCTTCTGTAAGGCAAAGGACACTGTGGTTAGGACAAAACGGCAACCAACAGATTGGGAAAAGATCTTTACCAATCCTACAACAGATAGAGGCCTTATATCCAAAATATGCAAAGAACTCAAGAAGTTAAACCGCAGGGAAACAAATAACCCTATTAAAAAATGGGGTTCTGAGCTAAACAAAGAATTCACAGCTGAGGAATGTCGAATGGCTGAGAAACACCTAAAGAAATGTTCAACATCTTTAGTCATAAGAGAAATGCAAATCAAAACAACCCTGAGATTTCACCTCACACCAGTGCGATTGGCTAAGATCAAAAACTCAGGTGACAGCAGATGCTGGCGAGGATGTGGAGAAAGAGGAACACTCCTCCATTGTTGGTGGGATTGCAGACTGGTAAAACCATTCTGGAAATCAGTCTGGAGGTTCCTCAGAAAATTGGACATTGAACTGCCTGAGGATCCAGCTATGCCTCAACATATAAAAGAGACACGTGCTCCACTATGTTCATCGCAGCCTTATTTATAATAGCCAGAAGCTGGAAAGAACCCAGATGCCCTTCAACAGAGGAATGGATACAGAAAATGTGGTACATCTACACAATGGAATATTACTCAGCTATCAAAAACAACGAGTTTATGAAATTCGTAGGCAAATGGTTGGAACTGGAAAATATCATCCTGAGTAAGCTAACCCAATCACAGAAAGACATACATGGTATGCACTCACTGATAAGTGGCTATTAGCCCAAATGCTTGAATTACCCTAGATCCCTAGAACAAACGAATCTCAAGACGGATGATCAAAATGTGAATGCTTCACTCCTTCTTTAAATGAGGAAAAAGAATACCCTTGGCAGGGAAGGGAGAGGCAAAGATTAAAACAGAGACTGAAGGAACACCCATTCAGAGCCTGCCCCACATGTGGCCCATACATATACAGCCACCCAATTAGACAAGATGGATGAAGCAAAGAAGTGCAGACCGACAGGAGCCGGATGTAGATCGCTCCTGAGAGACACAGCCAGAATACAGCAAATACAGAGGCGAATGCCAGCAGCAAACCACTGAACTGAGAATAGGTCCCCTATTGAAGGAATCAGAGAAAGAACTGGAAGAGCTTGAAGGGGCTCGAGACCCCAAAAGTACAACAATGCCAAGCAACCAGAGCTTCCAGGGACTAAGCCACTACCTAAAGACTATACATGGACTGACCCTGGACTCTGACCCCATAGGTAGCAATGAATATCCTAGTAAGAGCACCAGTGGAAGGGGAAGCCCTGGGTCCTGCTAAGACTGAACCCCCAGTGAACTAGTCTATGGGGGGAGGGCGGCAATGGGGGGAGGGTTGGGAGGGGAACACCCATAAGGAAGGGGAGGGGGGAGGGGGATGTTTGCCCAGGAACCGGGAAAGGGAATAACACTCGAAATGTATATAAGAAATACTCAAGTTAATAAAAAAAAAAAAAAAAAAAAAAAAACACCAGGCTTGCAAAATACCTTAGCACTGAATAGCAATTGCTTCAACTGCATCTTATGTGATTTAGGGTTAGAGTCTATAATGCTGAAGGCAAGACAACATAAGAAAGAGCCTGACTAATCAGGTACAACCACTATACAATACACACACACACACACACACACACACACACACACACACACCCACCCAACACAGGAAATGGGTTGAGTCTATAGACATCCAAATGTCATCCCCAATAACTAATCATCTAGAAGGATCCTCCTACAAAAGTTTCTATTGAGAGAACTGAGTTGGCCAGAGCAAGGCTGATTCCTCCATGACAGGTTGTAAACTGACAGACTGGGAAGCTAGGCATAAGTTTCTGTTTCCCAGAACTGGAAAAGTCCAAACAAGTCAATTCTAGGAAAACCATCCCTCACAGGCAGCTAATCAGGAGCTTCCAATGACCCTAATAGCCTGCAGTCCATACACTCTTCAAATGCCCCAAATCACTTCTGACACTCTTGATTGCCACATCTTGTAAAATCAGAAAGCAAGTTATATCTTTCCAACATACAAAGGCACAGAATGGCCCTTCCCATTCCAGAAGAGAGGAATGTGTACATAGTGAGGGAAGATTGGACCAAAGCAAGAAACCCAGCAGGACGAACACCAAATCCTGCAGCTCTGTCTCAGACACAAGGAGCTTCAGATTCAAAAGGCTTAGATGGCTATATCCCTGCAACTTCTCAAACATCTCTCGGCTTTGTTACCTCCACTTGCTATATGCAGCTCTCCATGACAGGTGTCTCATAACTTGGATATCTCTCTATCTTGTGGTCTCAAATGCAACTCAGGCTTCATCCTCAGATTCATCCCATGCACTCTCACAGTGTCCTCCCTCACTGGGGATCTCACTCTGCAAAACACAGATGGCTGGAACACTGCTGAACTGAAACCACGGGGGAAGAAGCCATAACCTTACATTTTCCATCTTTCTTATTTCCAGAACTTGGGTGCCACACTTGGACCAGTAGCAGCAGGTTTTATATGAAGTTCCTTCCTGGGTCTAGGAATGACTTTGCCAACTCCCCCTTCCATTAACTGAAGGCTTAGCAGGAGGGACTGTTTCCCTTAATTCACCTTATTAGGCTTCCAATCCTGAGCAAAGTCCTTCTCTTTAATGGTGATAATCTCTTTGAAAATTCATGCCTCTCTCTCAGCATTTGGCTGCCACGTGTAACTTCCCAGGGCTGCTTTTCTCTACAAACTACAGACTTTGCATTTATTTCTGCTCAACTTGTTTTTTTCTTGTAGTCCACAATGAGTTACTAGTAATAATCATCTAACAGATTCAATATTTCACCTGAGAAATATAGCTAATGTTTTTTTAATTCTGCCTTCCTCAATTTATCAGAGCATGGGTGGAATAAGAAAGACTTGGGGTCAAAATACCACATAAATGACCTCTAGCTAAATTTTTCATGGAGTCTATTTTCCTCTGAAATCCTATGACCTCAACTTCTGACTGCATTACTTGCATTGACTCCAGCCTTCCAGGTACTACAACAACAGCTGTTTAAGCTCTGAATACAGCTTTCTATGCTTTTTGCCATCTCAAGCCCTGATATTGACCACTTTCCTCCAAAGGAGAACATTTCTAGTTTCCCTAGTTTCTGTCCAGCAACAAAATAACCTTTTTTTTTTTGTTCCCACTTGCTACTTTCCTACTTTGATTCAATTCTCTAACCAAAAGCATCTCAGGAAATAAACAGGTTTACTTGTTTGGTCCAGTCACATGACAGCCATCAGTTCTGGAGCTTAGGATAGAAACTCAAGCTTCAAGAAAAGGAAAAAACCATGAACAATTATTGTTTCCTGCTTGGTCACTGTCTCATACTTACCCAGCTCTCTTACCCAGCCCTGGCCCACTTGCTCAGGGATCCTGCCACCCTCAGTGTTGAGCCTTCCCACATCAATCATCACAACACAATCTCTCACTGATACAGCATCCAGGCATTTTGATGAGGGCATGCCCTCAAGTGAGAGACCCTCAGATGATTGTAGGCTCTAAAATGTTCACAACTGAAGCTAACTAGGACAAAAAGGCAATAATATTTCAGAAAGTTTAAAAAACCCAAATCAAATGTGTTAACAATATCATTTAAGTAGCAAAAACCAACAAACAAACCATACACACACACACACACACACACACACACACACACACACACACACACACACACAGTCAAAATTAATGATTACGAAAACTGGAAAACACAGATTTGCCAAGAAATGAGGAGAGGCAAGCCTTTAGAAGAGGACACTAAAACTGTTTCCCAAACTATCACAACTTCAAGAAACTCATAACACAGTAAATTTTCAGAAGATAAAGGAGACAGAAAGACAGACAAAAAGTGTTTTAAACATGAACTACAAGAGTGTAATGACAAATTTACGAAATTACAGGCCAATATTCATCCTGTGTATTCTGTTTCTCATCTTTGCAAATAAGCAAATAAATAAATAAATAAATAAATAAATAAATAAATAAATAAATAAATGGGATTAGCTGTGGCAAAATCCTAGTGAATTGTGCATAGTGGCAGCCTGAGGAATGGGAAAATATTTTCTTTTAAAGAAATCCATATCTTATAGAGGCCTAATATATAAAATACATAAAGACCTCAAGAAATTAAACTTTCAAAGTAAAAAATTCAATTAAAAAATGGGGTAAAGGGGCTGGAGAGATGACTCAACAGTTAATAGGACTGACTGCTCTTCCAGAGGTCCTGAGTTCAGCCACATGGTGGCTCACAACCATCTGTAATGGGATCTGATGCCCTCTTTTGGCTTGTCTGAAGACAGCTCCAGTGTACTCACACACATTAAATAAATAAATCTTTAAAAAAACAGGGGGGGTATAAATCTTTACAGAGAATTCTCAAAAGAGGAATCTCAAAAAGCTGAGAAATACTTAAAGAAATCATTATCATCTCAGCCATCAAGGAAATGCAAATCCAAACTACTTTGAGAATCTATCTTGCACATGTCAGAAGGGCTAAGATCAATACAAGTGACAAGTCATGCTGGTAAGGATGTGGAGAATGGGTAACAACTCTCCATGCTTGTAGGGTGCAAACTAATACTGCCACTATGGAAATGAGCATTTCCTCAGAGTCCTGGTGCCTCAGAACCCTGAGAATCCATCTATCTCAAATCACAGCTATAAAGCTCTTGGCATCCATCTAAAAGGTGCTCCACCCTACCACAAGGCCATTTGCTCAACTATGTTCATAGCATATTTATTCACACTTGCCAGAACCTAGAAACAACCGAAAAGTACCTCAACTAAAGAATGGGTTGAAGGACCCTAGTTTTACTGAAGCCTAAGAGCTATCAGGAGGTTTGGCCTGGTGGAAAGTAGGTAGGTTATGGGGACCCTAAGGGCTTTTGCCAGCTTTACATCAACTGCCTCTGGTGAAGATTAGGGCACGACCCAACTTCACGCCTTGGGCCAAGGCTAGGACAAGTTCCATTCTCCACCCAGAGTTCTTGGGAAAAGCCTGGACATTCTTGAAAATCCTGCAGAATGTACTGAGAGTAGCCTGACCCTCTGGTCCCAGATAAGAGCTCAAAGGCATGCCATATAAGTTTGAACTGTAAACCTGCTAATGTAACCTGTACCCCTGAAAGTATAAAAACTGCTTGTCACAGCCATTGGGGTCACCTTCCAGTCCCTCGCTACGAGGGGCTGATTGAAGGTTGACCCCGACACTCCCGAAAATAAACTCTTGCCTTTGCATTAAACTCCATTCTCATGCCTCACTTGGGGGATCTCCTTGTAGTTAAGACTCACTTTGAGCCCTATGGGTTACACCAAAAATGTGGTACATTTATCACTCAGCTGTTTAAAAAGATGCCATCATGAATTTACAGGCAAGTAAATGCAACTAAAGAAATCACACCCAGAATGACAAACATGGCATGCATTTACTTACAAGTGGATATTACCTATCAGGTAAATAGTAATCAAACCCAGAGGGGTTAGTTAAAGAGGTGGACCCTAGGGAGGAAGCACAGATCTCTTTCTACAGGGAAAATAGAATAATTTCTGTGAGTAGACCAGAGTTTGATGGGAACAGGAGTAGGGAGGATCAGTTGAGGGGGATGCAGGGGAAAGTACAATGCAGGAAGAAACAGCTGGAATTAGGGGTTATTTGGGAGTTAGTATAGAAATCCAGTACAATGACAACTTCCTGGATGACCAGGGTAACCCTAATGAAAACTCCTAGTAATGGAGGATATGGAGTCTGAACTGACCATCTTTTGACACCAGGCAGGGCTTGAATGTTGGTAATAAGTTACATTCGGTTGAGCTGTTGGCCAAGGAGGTCCCTTGAGACCCTTCCAGAATCCATGCTGATGCAAGGACAAACTTTGCTCTCAGATAACTGACAGCAGGGCCTGATCATTAAGGACAAATTCCACACAGTTCACTGAATGGAGAGGTCAACTGAGTACAAGCTCAGAGCCTTCACTCCTGTGTAAGAGTCTCTTTGAGGAGAGAAGGTACTCTACAGGCTAAAACCTGTAGAGAAGCCTGGAAACACTCTCCGCCCCCAACACCCACATATACCTACAATTGGTCCTTCCTAAGATGTGCTGGGGCATGATGGTAACAAATGTGTTTGAGTGGCCAACCAATGTTTGGTTTAACTTGAGACCTTGACATCAGAGGGAACCCATGACTAACACTGACTGGATTTCTAGGAATCTTACAGAAACTTAAATGGCAAGCATAGAGACAGCATGGGTCTATGCCAGGTCCTCTGCTGATATGTTATGGCTGTTAGCTTGGTGTCTTTGAGGGACTCCGAACTGTGGAAGCAGGTGTAACTCTGATTCTTTGGCTTGATCTTGAGATTTTTCCTATCAGGTTGCCTTGTCCAACATGAAGGCTTTCACCTTGTCTTTTTCTCTCTTGTTTTGTCTGTTAGGTCTGCTCCTTTTTGAAGAGGACATGGGTGGGGTGGTGGACCTTGGGGAAAGGATAGAAGTGACGGGTAGTTGGGAGTGCAGGTTGGGGAAACAGTGGTCAGGATATATTATATGAGAATCTACCCTCATATAAAAACTTAATTCAATATTGTTTAGATGAAAGGCAAAGAAGGGAAGCTATAGTGAACAAAGAAAAGCAAAATCGTAAAGATAGGGACAGCAAGATTGTGATACATACACTACTTGCTCTATTTTTGTAGACAGTGACTATCACATAGGAATGTAAAAATACCTGAAAGGCTTACTTCCTCCTTCTGATAATCTAGGCCTAGTCATGGAAGCTTATAGCTTCTGTACAATCTTATCTAGGTCTAGAATGGCCTGTGGGATTTAACAAAAGACACAGACTAGTGTCATTTGTACTAAGAAAATGCCAAAGCTTTACTGAGGTTCACAGAATATACACCCCAAGTTCACTGGGGGGAGAATTCCAGGAAGCACAGTGGAAAAATAGGTTATGCCCTCAGGACAAAAACAGGAACAAAAATCAGGAACTGGGTGTTACTGCCCAGGTGCCAAACAGAAAGATCAAGATGTTCCTTTGTTAGGAACTAAACCTTCCACATGCATCAGCAAGGCTCAGCACTCAGCAAACACTGAGGGGGTTCAGTAGAGTTGGGCACTTGAGTGTTTGGGGCATCAGAGACTTAACTGTTAAATAATCACCCTTTCTTCTTCTTTTTGAACTCTGGCTGGTCAACTCTGCTCTTCTAGCTCTTACTCTTCACTCTAACCAATTCAAATTGCTTCTTTCACTTCTGACTGAATTGCTGTGCTTGGCCTCAAATGAACTCTAGTAAACTGCTCTCTTCTCATTCTCTCGCTCATTTTCTCTTTTTCTGTCTTTAGCCTGCCTGTCTCTGTAAAATTCTCCAGGTAAAACTGACTCCTCCTCTTACCCTCTGTGCTGCTTCCTCTTATATTGCCTCTTTTCCCTCTTCTCTTGAGAGTTGGGCATATCCTATTCTGTCAGATCTTTCCCTGATCCATCATTTTTTCACCCACTCAATTATACATTACTTACGAACCTGAGCGCTTCCTTCAAAAACGATGTTTACCTTCATCGTTTGAGAGCAAAGGTGTGTACTAAGGGCTGAGCCATACCAGTTAGAAACAGCTCCCCCACCCCCAACCCTGCCTCCAGCAAATTGGACAGTCTCTGGGTTCACAATATGATCAAATACTCTGCAACACAGGAGTTCATGACAAGCTCATCTTGGGGCCAGTCTATATCTGTGAAATCAGAAGTTTTGTTCTCAGCAATGTGAAATATATATCACACAGGAAACAAAAGCAATCACTTTCTTGTGTTAGCTTTCACTAGTTTGGAGTGCGGGATTACAATGCTTTTCATTTCATTCCAAAGGAATACTCATAATTGTTCTTAAGAAAAAATAATGTTTCAATAACTATTCAAACAGAAATAAATGAGATGTTGCACAAAATCGCTACATGAACTATATTATGCATTAAGCCTAAATAAACCAATGTATAAAAATATTAAATGTTTAAACGCTTTCTCCAAAGCAAAAATGAAAGTGTTACCATCTAAGTTACTGAAGGCAGAGAAAAAAAACAAAGAGCCAAGTCAGTTATCTAAGACTTTTACATGTTTGTTCAACTCTAATTTATCGTTACTATTTAAACTCAACCAAAACAGTCAATGTGGTTCTTTTTTTCTTTTTTTTTTTTTTTCTTTTCATTTTTTCAGAGCTGGGGACCAAACCCAGGGCCTTGCGCTTGCTAGGCAAGCACTCTACCACTGAGCTAAATCTCCAACACCTTCAATCTGTTTCTTAACCTCGTTTTTACTTCTTCATGCAGTATGACTCATTGGCAGAGGGCTCTCATGCCATCCAAATAAAGCCACTTTCTGCATTTTTATAGCATACTACAATAGCACATTTGCTTCTCATCTATAACAACTCTTGCTACAGAAAGCTTGATATTTCATTTCTCTTCTCCACCTAATGTTCTAAATAAACATTAGGAAAAAAAAAACATTTGAAGGAGATTGTTTCAGCTGGATTCTCTGCTTTCTGCCCTTCTATAGGAATTTGGCAGGAATTTGACCATGGACTAGGACTTAGGAAATAGGTTCAGGTAAGAATATTTTCATTTGGGCTAGTAACATTCCTTTTCTCTTGTTAAACTAATGAGCCCCTAGAAACAATGATCACAGGTCTTTGTGCCTTGTTTGTTCCTTGACCTAGAATTGACCTTATCATTTGCTTGTACTAAAAATGGTAGAAAAGCAGACTGGGAAAAATAGACCCACTTCAGCCTCAGCACTGGCTAGAATCATGCTATATATTGTCTAATTTTCTTTTTCCTTTCAATCCTCACTCCCTCCCTTGAGACCCTGTTGACTGAGTGAGCTGGCTTGGTCACCCTTCATTTTCAAGTGCTACCTACAATGTTGACAACATGGTTCAAGCTCCCATATCCATCTGATAATAAGAGTGCATTAAAGGTTAAAATTATATGGGACAAAGAAATGGGTTGATAATGCTTGAGCTATAATTACATGCTGTTTTATGACCAATAAAGCACTGACTGTGAGAGTCTTTACAAGTGCATAATCCTTTATCCACTCCTTTAACCCAAGGCACCCTAGGTCGCCTAGAGGCACCTAGCTTGTCCTCAACAAATGAGCATTGATGTTATTTTCATATTTAGGCAAGTATTAATACAACTGCAAGAAACATGAGCATTCTGGTACTTTTTAAAACCAATTTCAAGTGCATGGAAACTATACTGAGAAGACTGCTGGGATCCATGGCAATTCTGTCATTTTTATGAGAAGTAAGTGTTGGTATGAGGAATCGGCTTTATGGTTGCAGGTTGTCTCCAAACCCAGCGATAGCAGTGACGTCACCCAGAGGTGAAAGGGACCTGTGCATCTGTTGTCATATAGTTCCAGTGTCCTCCTAGTCCATCTCCCACCCTTGTCTGCAAGAAGTTATGTCCCTACCCAAATAAAAAGCCAACCCTTCCTGACCTTCACCCCTTCTTTCTCTTTTCCTCCTTTGTCTCCTCCCCTCCTTTGTGCATCCCCCATCCCCAGCACCAATGAAAGTCTCTCACGTGGAACCGTACTGGCCAGGTGTGGTCTGTCTGGGCACGAGCCTCGATTCCAATACAACACTCCATAGGATGGGGATTGCTTGGGTGAAGGTATTACGTACACATGTATCAGAATACATATGTTAAACATGCACAATTTTATATCAACTATAGAAACACAGTCTTAACTAGTTTTAGTAGGTATCTATGGAAAATTCCAACGTACTGCTATCAGACTTTAGTGCTAAGACACAATCCTGTGTCACATCCAGATTTATTGTCCAATTCTGGACCATGCTTTATTTTCATTCTTTTTTCTTTCTCAATTAAGTCATACTTATAAAGATCTTGTCTACGTGACCCTAAGGATGAATTCTGTGTCACTAAAGTCTACACTAAAGTCCTCTTTCTATGGCTTTGGACATTATTTCATATCAGTTTCAGTTTCGCACACATACTATATAGCTTGCTAAATGAATTATTATGTAGAATATCTTTTACTAAGTTATATAACTGTAAACAACAACATTATAGTGATGTTAAAAAAGGAATGTTGGGTATGTTCAATTTGCAGCAAAATTCAAAATATAAAGAAAACATCTAATAATATATAATAGGACACCTGATTTCAAAGCTATTTGCCATGTGAAAAAAACCTCAGAATCATCAACAGGATTACGAAGAAATAGTACACATTTTGGCACAATGGAGATTCCATCTGTACTTATCAAAGAGCTACAACGATCAAAAGTTTTAGCACATTTGTGAAAAAAGGAGATGTAGAGAAAAAAAGGCAAGAACATAAGCCCCAAATTATAGTCAAGTTTTAATCAAAAGACCTAAGGAAACTCAGCCAGGAAAAATGAACTTGATCAATATTACCTATGATTGCATGTGTATTCAAATGGAAAAAACACAGACGTCCCAACTCCCACAAGAATAACTCAAACTGACCCCTAAACTGCTATATTTCTGACTCTCCCGCCACTACTGACCCCACGCTCTAGAGCTCTCTGTGTGAAGGTCGTAAGAAAGGAGGGTTATGGCTCTGCGGCTCCCAATGCCCCTGTGTGATCTCACACAAACCCAGCCCCCCGAACCCACACACAAACGAAGGTTGAAGAATAACTTAATGTCTGCTTCCACATGATGCCATGTGGATTTTAGTAATGATGTAGAATCTGCCCTGCCCACCTACACCCCACCCTGCACACCTGAGAAACCTCTGCATCTCAGAAACTCCTTTTGGACTCTGGAACTGAATTTCCCTGAATCACTCCATTCACTGTGACTGCTGATAGTGGAAAGGTAAAAGGATTTTAACCAAGTATTGCCAAAGGATGATTCTCATAACCTCATCCCTATATTCTGTGCATATTTTGGAGAATTGTTTGTTAACTTGTAGCTTTGCTTTCTATGGCACTCTGGGGCATAAAAATTATGAAAAACAAACTCGAGGCAGCTGTATTAACCAGCAGTCCCCCCAAATCTAACTCTTGGCTTTTCATCTAAACTACCCCCAGCAGAGACTGTTTGACTCATGCTGCTGAGTCGAGTACAAGGAACTAGATTCAAGGATCTTTTTCTCCTCCATCCTTGTTTCTCTCCTATCTGGTGTTAGGGGGTGAAACGAGGGTGGGGGGGAAGGGAGGCTGAGGAGGGGGATTAAAAGTGGAGAAAAAGAAACCACAAAGTAGCAAAGACCAGCAAAGATCCAGTTAGCTGGGTCTAAAATGCTAAAAGAGGATCTAGCCTAGGTAGATTTTACAGTCCATGTATGCTGTCACCCTTAAGTTTGTTTTAGGTTCAGGTTCCAGGTTGTATTTTTTTTTTTCTTTTTTTCTTTTTTTTTTTTTTTTTTTCGGAGCTGGGGACCAAACCCAGAGCCTTGTGCTTGCTAGGCAAGCGCTCTACCACTGAGCTAAATCCCCAACCCCCAAGTTTTTTTTTCTTAAGATTTATTTATTTTATTTATATGTTAGTACACCGTGGTTCCCTTCAGACACTTCAGAAGAGAGCATCCCATTACAGACGGTTGTGAGTCACCATGTTGTTCTGAGAATAGGATCTCTGGAAGAGCAGTCAGTGCTCTCAACTGCTGAGCCATCTCCGCAGCCCATTTTTTTTTCCAGGATAAGTTTTGAACACTTTAAATATAAACTGGAGGCTACAAGTCTGGCCTCTTAGATAGGCCATTTACACAGCAAACATTTCCGGGATGTTTCTTAAGTACACCAGTGCCCTAAAACAGTAGGTTAATGACAGTGTCCTAAGTGGAAGGTCTCAGATGAAGAAAAACATAGGAAAAGGAGAAGCTAGAAAGTATAAAAGCTGGGGTGGGGGTGAGGGTGTCTTAAGCTAAGACATTAAGAAGAATGTCACCTTGTATATGGTTTACATGAGGGAAATGGAAAGAAACGGGAGACATCTATGAAGTCAGCAGAAAGATTAAACTATGAAGTTAGCAGTAACATCATATAATGGGACACACTCAGGAAAAGTCTAATCAAACAGTACTGCACAAGGAACTCAGCATATTTCAAAAATATTCCTTACCAAGCCTATAGTGGCCTTGGCACCCATAGCCCCACATGGTGGGAAGTGTTGTTGTAAAATTGTAAATATAAAGAGGGTATTGTTGGTCTTTTATCCCGATAGGTATCTTGGGAGAAACACATCCCAGCCGCACACTTTCCTACACTCAAACCCCCACATATAGAACACACAACACAATAATCTTAGATCCAATTGGTAAGGTATAATTGCCGACTTAAACATACACAGCCCGGTACCATCCATCCCTTAGGAACATTGATAACAACCTGTAAATACACAGAGCAGACTCTTAACATCACCGGCCATGGCTTCTCCAGCTTTCCTCTTTCCTCCTCTCTGTCCTGGTCTTCTCCTCTTCTTTCAAACTTCTCTCCCGCCCATCCTTCCTTCTCCTCCAATGACAGGCCTCCTTCTATCCTGTACCTGCCCCTCACCTGTAATTGACAGATTCAATGGGGAGGTGGTTGTGGTGAAGTCACCTCTAGGCAGCTGTCCTAGGGGCAGTGGAATTAGCATCAAAATACGAAAACTTCAGGGCAAACCACAACTGGCAAGAGTTGTTTTCTCAGAATCTTAAGCAACCCCTCCCAAATGCCCTGGCCCCAAGCATATTCCTGGGTTTAGGGGAGCTGTTTGATCTCCATATCCAGGGACCCAGGGAAACCTCCCAAGGACTAGGTCCTAGATGGTTACTGGTTCTGCCAAACATGTCCCTGAGTCTCTGAAGAAGCTCAAACACGGGGACCTCAGGAAAAGGAGGGAAAGCGTAGCTTGATCAGGGCAGCACTCAATAAAACAGTGTTTTGTTGTTGTTTTACCTTTTCTAATGGTTGTCACCGGGTGTCATCTGGCCCGTGTGGCGAACTATGCTTTTCTCAAGAAGAAAACTAAACCTTTAGGGCACACCAGGCCTTACTGTTGATTGTGATCCTGTAATGCCCCACTGATCAGCTTGTTAGAGGCCTGCTCTTTGATATGGAGAGGGGCCTAGTGGCTGGTTGCAAATCAGGGTCTGGTGCCATATTTCTGGACAATCCTGGTGAACAAACTTGTGTATCCTAGCATCCTAATCTCTAACAGGCTTGGTTAGCTTACTACTTACACGTGGGGTGTTTTGCAGGCAGTCCTCTCTCAGCTAAATTCTACTTGGTGTGCCTTGCTATCTCCTAACCTTTAGCAAATCCTTTACATCATCAATTCTACTCTTACATTACAGCTTGATATTGGATTGCTACCCAGCACATGAGATGCCTTCCACAACCTCCACAAAATAACTCCAAATGGATCTTACACCTTAATGTTAAATGCTAAGAACAGAACTGTAGAAACTAGGCTTCTGAGTTTGGGATCACGCCAAGGATCTTTCCATACACAAGCCAAATGCTCTGCAGAGTTGCAGCCCCTACAAGGAAGTTATTCAGAAACTGCCGCTGGGTCTAGTGAGTGGCTAAGACCTCACGGGTAGCCGCGGATTCCAACTCAGCCCCGGGAAAGACCCACCACACCAGCTCCCACTGCTCAGTCCCCTGCCCGTCCGCCCGCCCCCCCTGCCCCTGTGCTCACCATGTCGCAACTTTGGAGCTTGCCTGAACATGCCTCAGAGAATCCAACGGCAGGACAGAGAGCACAGCAGCCAGAACCAGTGAAGACTGCTTAACTACTGAGCGAATCCTACACCTAGACACCCGGAAAAGCCCGCCTTCCCTTCTGATTGGCAGGTCCAGGTAAGACTCTGATTGGCCAGTCGTCTTGAGTGACTTGAGCACTTCCTTAAGGGTTAGAGTGAGCTGAAGATACAGTGAGGATTCACAGTTCCAGACCCAAGCATCAAGCCCAGGGCCAGACCTTTTCCAGATCTACAGGAATTTGCATTTCAGTAGCACTTGTGCCTGTCCTCCAATAGCGTTCTCTCCAATAGCGTTCTCATCTGTCTCCCCGCCCAGCCCTAGGAAGGACCCACCTCGCCAACTACGACTGCCCAGCCGCTTGCTCCTCCCTTCCCCAGACGTTGACCCTGTGCTCACCAGGTCCTCACTTCAACCTGCACTCAGCTCACAACATTCAGTAGTCTCTTTCCCTTCCGCTTCCTGGAATCAAGTTATACAGCTTGCATAATCCCTGGTACTCAACTTGCAGTGGTGTTATTAATCTGTCCCACAAGTGGAAGGGTGCCCAAGATATTAACACTTAAAGGGAGAATTGAGAAAACAAGAGTATTGCTTTGTGGCTGTTGGGATTCAGACCCGACAATCAGTGGACCTTCATGTATTTAACAAAGGGAAGCTGTCTGGGCCTCCAGGTTCTCCAAGCACTCCTCAGTCCCCACCTGTAACAGGGCGAGTCTGGCATACCCCACCTTGTACCTTGAACTTTCCAGCACAGGGGCAGAGTTTTCCCTTCCCCAGAAGCTCTTCCTATATAATCCAGAAATTTTGTACTCTTTGTCTTTCTGTTTCTCCGCTTCTCTCTCCCTCCCCCTCCCCTTTCCATCCTTCCTTCTCTTCCCTCCACTTTCCCTCTCACCACCCCCCCCATTACTTCATTTTTCTCTCCTTCCTTGCCTTGCTCACTCTTTCTCTCTTTCTCCCCACCCTTCATTATCCTTACTCCCCATATCGACTTTTCTGACCTCTTTGGGACTAGTGAACTCTTATCCTTGGGATCAGTGAGCCCACTAGAGAATTGCCCCCAATAAATCTGAAAACACTCTAATTTGGCATGGGTTGAATCCTTCGTGCTGGGCTTAGGTAAACTGCAGCTAGTTTTCACTGGTAGGTACTGGAACCCTGGGAGACAAACCTTGAGGAACACTAGTGTTAGCCAGCACATCCTCTTCAGTGGGAAGATAAGCACACATTCACACACAGAACTGTTTTAGTAAAGGTTCTCTAGATGAACAGACCTGATAGGATGAATCTCTGCAGGTTGAAAGCAGATTTATTAGAATTTTCACATCGTTAGTCCAACGATGGCTAACGTGGCATGTACAGGGACAGGGAAACCTATACGTGAACATAGCCAGACTCCTTCAGTAAAATCCCACGGCTTATTTTCTTGAAGGAAATCATTCCTTTGGAAACGACTCCTGTTCTCTACTTGCTTGCAATGGATGGGGCGGGGGGATGTCTTTCTCAGTTCTTCTGTCTTGTCTTACATATTGGCTATTCTTTGTATTCAAACTGACTACATGTAGAATTTACTAAAACTGAAAGAGATTGGGTACAGTGTGGGGATTTCTCTTAATTATAGCTTTTGAAATGTGAAAACCCTTCTTTAATCTAGATTTTTTTGAGTTGTTAAGATCCACCTTTACTCTAGCCCACAGCTTCTAGTGACAGCCTACATATATAAAGAAAGATGTTAGCTCATTCTCTTTGTCTACTTACCTTACCTCTGGCTAGCAAGTTCTTTCTTGCCTTTTCTTCTTTCTTTCTTTCTTCTTTCCTTTTCTTTCTTTTTTTCTTTCTTTTTTTTTTTGGACCTGGGGACCGAACCCAGGGCCTTATGCTTCCTAGGCAAGCGCTCTACCACTGAGCTAAATCCCCAACCCCTCTTCTTTCCTTTTCTTTTTCTGGCATTAAAAAGCCTACTTCTGGGTTGGGGATTTAGCTCAGTGGTAGAGCGCTTGCCTAGGAAGCGCAAGGCCCTGGGTTCCATCCCCAGCTCCGAAAAAAAAAAAGAACCAAAAAAAAAAAAAAAAGCCTACTTCTTTGAAACTCTGGTATATACTGAAGATAGACAGACATCCAGCCACATAGACTGAACCACACTGGATTCTTCAACTTTCCTTTGGTAGACAGCCACTGTTAGTGAGACATTCTAGTAAATCCGCTTTCAACATGCATACAGAGATTCATTCTATCAGTTCTGTTCATTAATAGAATCTTTAGTAATATAGCGGTGTGTGCATGCGTGGTTTTTGTTTTGTTTTTCCACCTTTCCACTGAGGAAGATGTCCCAGCTAACAACTGTGCTCCACAGTGTTTGTCCTCTGTTTCCTGCTTTTCTCCCAGGCTTGTCTCAGACCTACCAGGTGAGAGGTAGCTGCAGTTTACCTGAACCCAGATGAAGTCACAAGGCTCAGGGAAATTGCAATGCTAGAGTAGATAGGTTGTGTAAAACCTAATCCTCCACAATGGGAAGGCCCAGAAGATATGCCCTTCACGACTCCTATAAGACGCAAACTGGTGAGAGGGGCACCACACATTTGAAAAGTGTTGTTCTTGCCCTTTTCTGTGTGCCAGACCTTAGGGTTGGAGATGTTGCTCAATTAGATGAATTGAATTCAATGCTGCCACGGGCCAGGTGGCAGCATTAAATGGCAAGAGACAAGGCGAACGTAGTTATTATACTAGTCAGAGTAGACAAAACAACGTTTATAATGACATAGCCTATAATGATCAGCACAGGAGAGGTGAAATTTACAATGGCATGACTCGTTCGGACCTTTGGTAGTGCCTAATCAGACATGGTGTTTCCAGGAAGGAAATAGATAAGAAGCTTACTGCTTCTGTTTACTGTTCTCATATCTGTTTTATCTCTATAAGCAGACAAATTCTCAAACAAATCAAAGAGAGGCTACATTGGATCCTGGCAAAAGGCAATCTTGGCCAGTAAATCAACTTCCAGACTTGAGTAGGTTTGCAGACCCAGAATCCCTTGAATGAAGGGGTGGCCAGGTTCCCCAGAGGAAGGATCTTGATAAAACACCTAAAAATTTTGCTATTAGCCTCTTTCCAGTTCTTCCCCAGAGAGACCTACAGCCCTTTACAAGGGTAACTGTACACTGGGGAAAGGAAATAATCAGGCTTTCCAGGGTCTATCAGATACTGGTTCTGATACCAGGAGATCCCAAGAAATGCTATGGCCCTCCAGTTAAAGTAGGGGCTTATGGAGGACAGGGGTTGAATGGAGTTTTGACTGATGCCTGACTCACAGTAGGTCCAGTAGGTGCCTGAACACATCCTGTGGTCATATGCCCAGTTCCAGAATGTATACTTGCGATAGATATACTTAGAAATTGGCATTCACAGTCACAGACCATATGAAGGTCAAGAAGGAAGACTGAAATGTGGATGCTTCAGTCCTTCTTAAAAAGGGGAACAAAATACTCACAGGAGGAAATACAGGGAAAAAGAGTGGAGCAGGGACTGAAGGAAAGGTCATCCAGAGATTGCCCCACCTGGGGATCCATCCCTAGGAAGACATCAAACCCAGTCACTATTGTTGTTGCCAAGAAGTGCTTGCTGACAAGAGCCTGATATGGGTGTCTCTGAGAGGCTCTGCTAAAGCCCAACTGATATATGAGGATGACGGCAGCTAACCATTGGACTGAGCATGGGGACCCCAATGCAGGAGTGAGAGAAAAGACTGAAGGAGGTGAAGGGGTTTGTAACCCCATAGGAAGAACAACAATATTGACAAACCAGACCTCAGGGTTCTCAGGCAGTAAACCACCAATCAAAGAATACAAATGGAGGGACCTTTGATTCCAGCCACATGTGTAGCAGAGGATTACATTGTCTGGCATCAATAGGAGGAGAAGCACATTTAGTGGGTCTATTTAGATTCTGGACATAGCACATTCCTCACTTGGGTGTGTTACTCAGGCACATTTACCAAGTGACTAGGAAAGCCACTGGCCTTTTGTGGGGCCTGGAACAGAAGGCTTTTCAACAGGTCCAGGCTGCTGTGCAGGCTGCCCTACTACTTGGACCATATGATCCAGCAAACCCTATGGTACTCGAGGTTTTTGTGGTAGATAGAGTTGCCCTTTGGAACCTCTGGCTGGCCTCTGTAGATGGATCACAGACGATACATTTGGTATTTTGGAGCAAAGCTATACCATCATCTGCGGACAACTGTTTTCCCTTTGAAAAACAGCGGTGGGCCTGCTATTAGGCACTAGTAGGAACTGAACATTTGGAAATGGGACACCAAGTTACCATGTTACCTGAACTGCCCATCATGAGCTGGGTGTTATCAGACTCTCCAAGTGAGAAAGTAGGACATGGACGGCAGCGGTCTGTTATCACATAGAAGTGGTGTATATGTGATTGGGCCTGAGCAGGTCTTTAAGGCACAAGCAAATTACACGAAGAAGTTGCCCAAAAGCCTATGGTTTCTACTCTTGTTACAATACCATCTGCTGCTAAGCATGCACCTATAGCCTTATGGGGGTGTTCTCTATGATTGGCTGACTGAAGAAGACTAGGACCTGGTTTGCTGCCGCCTCTGCATGTTATGCAGGCACCATCTGGAAGTGGACAACTGCAGCATTACAACCCCTTTCCGGGACAAGCCTGAAAGATACAGGTGAAGGAAGATCTTCACAGTGGGCAGAACTTTGGGCAGTACACCTGGTATTACAGTTTGTGCCAAAAAAGAAATGGCCAAATGTACATGATTGTTCACTTACACATGGGCTGTAGCCAATGATTTGGCTGGATGGTCAGGGACTTGGAAAGATCAAATTTGGAAAGTTGGTGAGAAAGACATCTGGGAAAGTATGTGGATGGATCTCTCCAAATGGGCAAAGATATTTGTGTCCCATGTAAATGCTCGCCAAAGGGTGATTTCGGCTGAGGAGGAATTCAATAATCAAGTAGATAAGATGACATGTTCTGTGGACAGTCAGACTCTTTTACCCGCCAATCCTATCATTGGTCAATGGGGACAGGAACCAAGTGGACATGGTGGCCAAGATGGAGGTTATGCTTGGACTCAACAACACGGACTTCCACTCACCAAGGCTGACCTGGCTGCAGCTGCTGCTGAATGCCAGATCTGCCAAAGCAGAGACCAACACTGAGCCCCAGATATGACACCATTCCTCGAGGTGACCAGCCATGAACCTGGTGGCTGGTTGAATACATTGGACCACTTCCTTCATGGAAAGGACAATGTTTTCTTCCTACTGGAGTAGATACTTATTCTGGTTATGAATTTGCCTTTCCTGCACATAATGCTTCTGCCAAAACCACTATCCATGGACTTCTAGAATGGCTTATTTAGTGGCATGGTATTCCACACGGTATTGCTTTTGACCAAGGAAATCTTTTCAAGGCACTGGTGTACTTAAGAAATAAAGTATTTGCTGTGTAAATGTTTATCTAAGTGGCTACACTTGTGGTCCCTAGTCCATATTTAAATTGTTCAAAACGTAACCTGGGGCCTGAACTTAAAAGAGACTTAAGGGTGACAGCATAGGTGGAAAATAAAATCTACTCTCAGCCAGCTCTTATTTGAGTATTAGCCAGAGCTGAATGTATGCTGTCATTAAAGAGATTTCTCTTAATCTTTTAATAGTGTGTGCAGTGATTTAAAAGATCTTACCAAATATTTTATAGTCATAGATTCCCCTCTGTATGAGTTCTTTCAGGACTTCAAAGACTACTGAGATATACAAAGGCTTTAACAGACTGATCATACACTAAAGGTTTTACGCCTGTATGAAGATCCTAGGAAACGTTACCACATTGACTGTGTTTATGGAATTTCTCTGCAGTTTGATTTTTCTCCTATTTTGTAAGACTACTGCTACATGCAAAGGCTTTACTACAT
The DNA here is from genome assembly GCF_021556685.1 of Rattus norvegicus. Classification (NCBI taxonomy): domain Eukaryota; kingdom Metazoa; phylum Chordata; class Mammalia; order Rodentia; family Muridae; genus Rattus; species Rattus norvegicus. Next base: position 129,053,741 of record NC_141542.1, on the reverse strand, counting down.
TGTTGACATTTATTTATTGTCTCTCTGGATGTATTAGTTTATGTATTTGTAGATAATTGTGCTGTGAGAAGTGCTGGAGTCCATCTCTGGTGGGGTTCTGGAACCTGAGGATAGATGTATGGTCTTGGCAAAAGTGATGACTCTTGACTGCCTGTTGACTTTCAACCAAGTGGCACTGAATAGCTCGACCCACTTTTCTTTATACACTCACAAGCCTGTTCCCATGAGCAGTGATATCATTGGTTGTTCTGCTTAAATGAAATCATAACATCAGCATCATAAAAACCCCATCACTGTAAAAGCCCCAGTAGTTTTTCTTCCCTCTTCCCATCTCCTGTTAGGTCAATTACTCCCTAACCTCATGTTGCACTACAAAGCACAATTAAAGCAAGCCAAAAATAAATATCCAGCCAGAAATATCCTGTGGACATGAGCACATACCCAGCTGGCAGCTGGTTATTGAGTTAAGCAAGGTGAGACAGATTAAACAGTTGTGAGTATAAGTCCATTCATCAAATAGTATCCCTTTGTCATAATACTTTCTTAATTGCACATAGAGATGTGCTCATTGTACCAAGCAATGTTTCCTAATAAGCACCTATCAATTGGATACCATCTTTGTAAGAACCATTTTTAAGTTTCTATTGATCAGCCATAGCTTCCAAATTTTAAGTCTCTGTTTATTGGCCATAGCGTCCTCAGAACACTTATGCAAGCAGGACCCACTGCTCTCTACAACTGCCACAGGCTTACTCAGTGTGACTGTAGCTATTTTTCTAGGGACATGATTATGTGTCCCCAAATACTCAGGATTAATGGTCGCATCTGGAGGATCAACAGAGACAAAGAGAAGAGAGGAGGCCTTTACTCCTTGAAAGAGTATTGAGAAAAACACAGAATCATTCATAGAGCTTTCAGCCTACATGAACCCAGCCTCACCCATGATTGAAAGGTGAAAACAAACATTTTTGAGTATTAATAGCATAGTAAAAGCAAGGAGAGCTTGTAGCACACATGATCTAGATTATAAGCAAAGAGGCTACTGAATTCACCCCAGGTCTTTGTTAAGTGGGAAGAGATTTCTATGGGCCTTGCCACAGGAGAATCCTATCAGTGAAACACACGCATACTCTGGTCCCTGCATGGCCACTGCCAGAAAAGGCTTTATCACACTGCTTATATTCATAGGGTCTCTCTCCAGGATGTGTTCTTTCATGTATTTGTAGAGAACTATGATATACAAATTTTGGGAACAAGCAAAAGAAATGTGTTTAAGTACTGCATTTTTGTTGTTGGACTCTATTTAATCATGGAATGAAACTATGTTAAAGTTCCTAGGTTCTAGGGGAGCTGGAGAATTACCAATAGCTGAACAGCTTCTGTCATTCATCTTTTCTTTCACAAAAGATGACTATTCCTAATGGCAAAAGAACAAATGGATATGATTGGTTAGATGGTAAAACCTATATTCTATATCCATTGATATTGTGCAATTATTTAAAGAAAGCCCCTATCCCTAAATGCTGAGTGGTGGAAAAAAGTATCTGTAACTTGTCACATATGTTTGTGGTTTTCGAAATTAAAAGATTCATAAAATGGGTTGCAGGTGAGCTCCTGAGTATATTCCACAATCCTGATTGATCAGATTGATTACATAAGTTCTTGTCATCTGCATTAACTAGGTATTGGAGTTGTAGTGGTCCTAAGTAGACTCATAACACAGAGGTTCTACCACATTGCTTATATGCATAGAATCTCTCCAGTATGGACACTTTTATGATCATGAAGACTATATAAATGGGCAATGGCTTCACCATATTAAATACATTCATGAGGTTTCTCTTCAGTATGAATTTTTTCATGCCTTTGAAGATGACTTTGATATGCAAAGGCTGTAACACATTGGTGACATTCATAGGGATTCTCTCCAGTGTGTGCCCTTTTATTTACTTGGAAACTAATATGTCGTACGAAGGCTTGTCACATTGGTTACATTCATAGAGTTTCTCTCCAGTATGTGTTCTTTTATGTATTTGGAGATGAGTATGACGTGCAAAGGCTTTACCACATTGATTGCAACCCTATGGTTTCTCTCCTTTATGTGTCCTTTTATGCATTTGGAGACTATTGTGATATGAGAAGGCTTTATCACATTGATTACATTTGTAAGGTTTCTCTCCAGTATGTGATCTTTTATGTATTTGGAGATGACTGTAACATACAAAGGCTTTAACACATTGATTATATTCATAATGTTTCTCTCCAGTATGTGTTCTCTTATGTACTTGGAGACTATTGTAATATGAAAAGGCTTTATCACATTGACCACATTCATAAGGTTTCTCTCCAGTATGCGTTCTTTTATGTATTGGGAGATGATTGTGACTAAAAGGCTTTACCACACTGGCTACATTCAAAGGGTTTCTCCTCGGTATGTGTTCTTTTATGTATTTGAAGATGACTGTATCGTGCATAGGCTTTACCGTGTTGGTTGCATTCATAGGGTTTCTCTCCAGTTTGTGTTCTGTTATGTATTCAGAGATGACTGTAATGTGCAAAGGTTTGACCACATTGATTACATTTATAGGGTTTCTCTCCAGTATGAATTTTTTCATTCCTTTAAGGGTGACTCTGATATGCAAAGGCTTTACGACATGGAGTATATTCAAAGGTTTTCTCTCCAGAATGACTTCTTTTTTTTTTTTTTTTTTTTGGTTCTTTTCTTCGGAGCTGGGGACCGAACCCAGGGCCTTGTGCTTCCTAGGTAAGCGCTCTACCACTGAGCTAAATCCCGAGCCCCCAGAATGACTTCTTTTATGCCTGAAAAGATAATTGGCACATGTGAAAGCTTTACCACATTCATTACACTGATGAATCTGTTTATCTGTATGAATTAATTTACAATTTGGTTTAATGGTAAAGAGGAATCAGATGTTAATGTTTTATCACTTTTTTGCATTCATGGTTCCCCCCTTTTGGGTTGTTTTGTGTCTTTGAAGATACCTGTGATGGTAAAGCATTTATTACATAGCTTACATTTATAGCATCCTTTTTCTATTAAGTTCATCACATATTTGCAAAAGGAATAACTCAAAGCTTTGCCACACTAATTGAATTCATAAATTTTCCTTTAGTATGAACCATACTACATTTCGAAAGTGGACCAGTGCAAATAGAATAATTTCCAGATTCCTAGTACCCACAGGGATTTTTCGCAGTGTGAATTTATGGGTGAATTCCCAATTAGGTTGGAAAACTAACCAGTTGTAAACTTGTATCATACTCAGAAAGTCTACTAAATGTAGGGGCTACTATATATCTTCTAATTTTTCTAGGAGAGAAAGAGAGGTACTTTGTTTCTTTCAATATCCCTATACTCATAAGGCTTGAATCCATTGTGACATAAGATATATCTGTTTTAAAAAGAGGAATAACAAATAAAATACAAATTGGGAAAACACATTGCATTCAGACTATGTTCCTCATACACACGTGGTATAGGGATTAAGTTTTCTCGACATCAACATTCTTGATACTCATAAACTGCCCCTCTCACTAAGCTTAGCAATGTTACTACAAGTATATGAGGAACCCTAGGTTTACCATGGACTGTTCAGATAGTATAAGATTTAGACATATATTTATCACCTACTCAGTGTGACTAACCTTTTGCCATATGAGTGGTATGAGACTAAACAGATTGGCAGTTCTTCAGCATAGCTCTAAAGGGACTATGATACCCAAGGTGATATCTGTTAAGACACTGTTTCTTTCTTAAAAGAATGCCTTGCAAACGAAAATCAGATACCTGACATTGAGGTACATGGTTTTGTGTGAATTTAATAATCACTGATATACTTAAAGCAGAACTTTTTTACACTGTTGCTTTTCTTTTAAACTTCCAGAACGCATTAAAATTTCTTCAGAGGCATATTCATATCAACTTGCACATGAAAATTACCTTCCATGTCCTCTGGAACATTGACAATGTTCTTCAGTAGTATGGTCTTCCCAATTGTAACCTAAAATACAGTACCAGAAAATGTATGATATATTATTGGAAATTAGGCAAAATTTAAGTTAGTATCTTCAGTGAATCTTAGAACAATGTCTAACTTATTCACTTTATTCTTCATTCTCAATTGATATTACAGAAAAACATCAATACCAAAGAAATAGTAGTGCCCTTATTTTAAAGAGTGAAAGAAAATTCACTGTCATACCTATAGCAGTGAGGTTCCTGTAGGTCTCCAACATCACATCTTTGTAGAGACTCTTCTGAAAAGGATCCAGCAAAGCCCACTCTTCCTGAGTGAAGTTCACACGCACATCCTCATAGGTCATTGCATTCTAAAATATCCCATCCAAGTGTACAAGAGAAAGCATAATACTGCCAACACAATAAATGTATACTTCAATAACAATATAGTCAATTTACTTCTGATGTATCCACCACTTATTTCCTAAGCAGAAGTCTTATGTAATTGCCAGGTCATTTTAGAAGAAAACTAAATGATGTTCATCTCTGTCATTTCCTTGTTCTTTGAGTAGGATATAGCCTTGCAAAAGAAATGCCAGTTAATACACACACGCGCACACACACACACACACACACACACACACACACACACACACACACAGAGAGAGAGAGAGAGAGACAGAGAGAGAGAGAGAGAGAGAAGCAAACAGATCAACAGTACTAGGTACACATTAGGGAAATTGTATGAACAAATACTAATTACATAAATGATGGGTAATCTGGGTGTATTGACTCATGACTCATGACTTTAATTCCAACACTCAGGAGGCAGAAGCAGGTGTATCTCATTGATTTGGATGCCAGCATGGTCTGTGCAATGAGTCAGCAGTCGTGGATTGGTGCACTGTGACCCATCTCACAATGCCACCTGCCTCCTAAGAGGTCTTCTCTAACCTGAGACACACACATAGGACATCCCCCAATCTCCACCTGCTGGAACCCTAGCAAGCCCACTAGTCATGGGCTCTGCCCTGCCCTATGGGAGCTCCATCCTCCTTCTGGTCTGTACCTAGACCTGAAGTGAGGATAGGTGCACTGCACTGCACCCCACTGTATGGCTCTGCCTGCCTCCCAGGAGGCCTGCTCCAACCCAGATAACCAGGCCAGTCAACACCAGTGAAAACCAGATTGCTAAAAGCAAGCACAAGTACATAATTAAGAGAAACCAATGTAATATGGCACCATCAGAACCCAGCTCTCTATTACAGCAAACCCTGAGCACCCTAACACACGTGAAGAGCAAGGCTATGACTTTAAACCCCATCTCATGAAGATGATAGAGGCCTTTAAAGAAAATAAATAATTCCTTTAAAGTAATGCAGGAAAACATAATCAAACAGGTAGAAGCACTTAAAGAGGAAACAGATAAATACTGTTATATACAAAAAAATACAACCAAACAGGCAAAGGATATGAATAAAATGGTCTAGGACCTAAAAGTGAAAATGTAAGCAATAAACAAAATGTAAATAGAGGCAATCCTGGAGATGGGAAACCTAGGAAAGAATACAGGAACTACAGATGAAACCATCATCAAAAGAATACAAGACATGGAAGAGAGAATCTCATGCATAGAAGATACCATAGAAGAAATTGATGCATCAGTTACAATAAATGCCAAATGTAAAAAATTCCTAACTCAAAACATCTAGGAAATTTGGGACACTATGAAAAGACTAAGCCTAAGAATAATAGGAATAGAAGAGGGCGAGGGTTCCCAGTAAAATGGGCCAGAAAACATCTTCAACAAGATCATAGAAGAAAACTTCCCTAACCTAAAGAGATGCCTGACTTAAAGAGAAGTTTACAGGACACCAAATAGATTAGACTAGAAAAGAAAATCCTTCCACCACATAATAATTAAAACACTTAATGTACAGAGCAAAGAATGAATATTAAAAGCCGCGAGGGACAAAGACCAAGTAACATACGAAGGCAGACCTATCATAATTATACCTGACTTCTCAATAAAGACTCTAAAAGCCAGGAAATCCTGGAGAGATGTCTCGCAGACCCTAAGATACCACAGATGCAAGCATACTATAACCATCAAAACTTTCAATCTCCATAGATGGAGAAACAAAGATATTCTCTGACAAAACCAAATTTAAACAATATCTTTCTACTAATCCAGCCCTACAGAGGATACAAGAAGGACAACACCAACACAAGGAGGGTAACTATATCCATCAAAACACAAGAAAATAATCATCTCACAGCAAAACCAAACGAAGAGATCACACACAAACTTACATACCACCTCCAATATCAAAATAATAGGAACTAACAAACATTGGTTATTAATATCTCAATATCAATGTACTCAATTCCTCAATAAAAAGACACAGGCTAACAGACTGGATTCATCATTCTGTTGCATGCAAGAAACACACTTGAGCAATAAGTTAGACACTACTTCAGTGTAAAGAGCTGGAGAAAGGTTCTTCCAAGCAAACAGACCCAGGAATCAAGCTGGAATAGCTATTCTAATATCTAATAGACCTTCAACCAAAAGTTTTCAAAAGAAATGGGGAAGGACACTTCATACTCACGAAAGGAAAAATCCACTAAGATGATATCTTAATTCTGAACATCCATGACACAAATGCAGGAACACCCATATTCGTAAAGAATTATTATTAAAGCTCGGACCACATAGTGAACCACACACAATAATAGTGGAGGATGTCAACACCCCATTTTCACCAATGAACAGTTCATCAAAACAGAAACTAAACAGAAAGAATCTTGTTATGAACCACATCGATTTAACAAATATAGACAGAATCTTTCCTCCCAAAACAAAAGAATATGCCTTCTTCTCAGCATATCACAGAATACTCTCTAATGACCATACAATCAAGCCTCAACAGATCCAAGAACATTGAAATAACCCCATGCATTCTATCAGATCACCATGGTTTAAGGCTGGACTTCAACAACAGAAACAACAGAAAGCCCACATAGTCATAGAAAATGAATAACTCTTTACTCAATGATTAATTAGTCAGGGAAAAAAATAAAGAAATTAAAGACTTTCTAGAATACAATGAAAATGAAGGCAGAACATACTAAAACTTATTGGACATGATGAAAGCAACACTAAGAGGAAAATCTCATACCACTAAGTCTCTTTATAAAGAAATTGAAGGGATCTCAAACTAGAAACGTAACAGCACACCTGAACGAAAAAAAGCAAACAAACCCAAGAGGAATACACAGCAGGAAATAATCAAACTCAGGCTGCAAACCATAAACTAGAAACAAAGAAAATACAAAGAATCAGCAAAATGAAGAGTTGATTCTTTGAGAAAAATCAATAAGGTAGAAAACCCCTGACCTAAACTAACTAAAAGACACAGAGACAGTATTCAAATTAATGAAATCAGAACTAAAAAAGGAGGCATCACAGCAGAAACTGAAGAAATTAAAAAATTCATTAGGTCATACTTCAAAAGTGTGTATTGTACAAAACTGGAAAATGTAAATAAAGTGGATGATTTTCTAGAGTGATACCATGTACCAAAGTTAAATCAAGATCAGGTAAACTATATAAACAGACCCATAACCCTTAAGGAAATGGAAGCAGTCATTAAAAGCCTCCCAACCAAAACCAGCCCAGAGCCAGATGATTTTAGTGGAGAATTCTAACAGACTTTGAAAGATGAGATAATACCAATACTCCTCGAGCTAGTCCATAAATAGAAAAAGAAATATTGCAAAATTCATTCTGTGAAGCCACAGTGATTCTAATGCCTAAACTGCACAAAGACTCACAGAGAAAGAATTTCAGATCAATTTTGCTTATAAACATTGACACAATAATACTCAATAAAATTGTGGCAAGCCAAACCCAGAAACAGGTCGAAAAAAATCGTTCTCCATGTTCAAGTAGGCTTCATCCCAGGGATGCAGGGATGGTTCAGTATATGAAAAACCATCAACATAATTCATCACATAAACAAACTGAAAGGAGAAAAAAATCACATGATCATTTCATTAGATGCTGAAAATGACTTTGATCAAATCTAATAATACCCTTTCGTGTTAAAATTCTTAGAGAGATCAGGGTTGCAAGGCACATACCTAAACATAATAAAAGCAATAATATACAGAAAGCCAATAGTCAGTATGAAATTAAGGGGAAAGAAACTTGAAGCAATCCGACTAAAATCAAGGACAAAACAAGGCTGCCCATTCTCTCCCTATCCATTCATTATAATACTTGAAGGTCCAGCCAGAGGAATAAGACAACAAAGGAGATCAAGTGGATACAAATTGGAAAGGAATAAGTCATGGTTAATATGATGGTATACATAAATAACTCCCAGAAGTCTATAGCAGATAAATACCTATAGTAAAGTTGCTGGCTACAAAATTAACTCAAAGAAATTAGCAGCCTTTCTTTATACAAATGATAAAGGAGCAGAGAAAGAAATTAGGGAAACAACATCCTTCACTATAGCCACAAATAATATAAAATATCTTGATGTAACTCTAACCAAGCAAGTAAAAAATCTCTCTGATAAGACCTTGACGTCCCTAAAGACAAAAAAAATGAAAAAAGATAGCAGAAAATGGAAAGATCACCCATGCTCTTGGATTGGTAGAATTAACATTGTGAAAATGGCCATCTCACCAAAAGCAATGTACAGATTCAATGCAATCCCATCAACATCCCTACAGAATATTTTACAGACCTTTAAATAGCAATTCTCAACTTCATACGGAAAAATAAAAAACCCAAGATAACCAAGACAAACCTAAACAAAAAAGAGGGAATCAGCATCCCTGACTTCAAGTTGTACTACAGAGCAATAGTGATAAAAACTGCATGACATTGGTACAGAAACAAAGAGATTGTTCAATGGAATCAAATTGAAGACCAAGAAATTAAACCATACACCTATGGACACTTGATTTTTGACAAAAAACCAAACCATCTTCACTAACTGTACATTTGACAGAGGGTCAAAAATATAAAAAATATATCCAAAAGATAGTAAGAACTAAAAACATCAACAAACCAAATAATACAATTAAAAAATTGTGTACAGAGCTAAACAGAATTCTCAACAAAGGAATCTCAAATGGCCAAGAACCACTTAAAGAATGGATTAAACTAGAAAATATCATCCTGAATGACTTAACCTAGATCCAACAGATGTACTCACTGATAAGTGGATATTAGCCATAAAGTACAGGATACCCAGGATATACCCTCTGACCCAAAGAAGTTAAACAAGAAGGAGGGTCAAAATGAGGATGCTTGAATCTCACTTAGAAGGGAGAATGAAGTCATCATAGGAGGCAGAGGAAGAGAGGGAAGTGGGTGGAAGAAAGGAGGGGGAGGGGAATGGGGGGCAGGATCAGGTGGGTTTATAGACGGAAAGAGGCACAGAGGGCCAGGAGAATGAATAGAAATCTGCAGCTGCAGGGAGTGGGAGAGTTGGGGGAATCTTTAGGAAGCCCCACAGACCTGAGATTGGGGAGAATCCCAGGAGCCAATGCAGGTGGCTGAAATGTCTTAATAGTGGGGAAAAGGAATCTAAAGGGCCACCTCCTATAGCCAGGCAGGACTCCTGAGGGATAAGGACACCAACCCACCTACAAAACTTTTAACCCCAAAACATGCCCTGTCTACAAGAAATGCAGGGACAAAAGAGGAGCAGAGACTGAAAAAATGACCCACCAATAACCAGCCTAAGTTGAAACCCATCCCATGGGCAAACACCGATCCCTGACCTTATTAATGATATTCTGCTATGCTTGGGGCAGAACCTTAAGATAATTGCTCTACTCAGCAGCTGACTGAAACAGATGCAGATATCCACAGCTAAACATTGGGTGGAGGTAGAGGAGTCTTAGGAAAGAGTTGGGGGCTAGGATTGAAGGGCCTGGATGCAGATGGGAACCCCACAGGAGGACCAACAGAGTCACCTAACTTGGACCTCGGGAAACTCACAGAGACTGAGCCACCAACCACAGAACCCACACAGGCTGGAACAAGGCCCCCGGCACATGTATAGCACAGGTGAAGCTCAGTCTCCATGTGGCACCCCAACAACTGAAGCAGAGGCTCTCAGTTCTACAACAGGCTGCTTTGTGGGAGAGGATGTGCCTATTCTGGTGGAGCCTTGATGAGCCAGGGTAGGGAGATACTCAGGTAGGTCCCTACCCTCTCAGAGAAGGGAAGGTAGGGAAAAGGTCTCAGTTATATAAAGAATTATACATTCACTTTAGTTCTGTATCTTCTTGCAGAAACCTGAAGTACCCCAGGTTAAACTATAATATTAATAAGATCTTACTAAAAGGGAATGCATGTCTAAACAGTTACAAATGGACAGATGAAGATATTAGCAATGTGGATGTTGATCGTGAATAGGCAACACAGGGCAGGAGAGATGGCTCAGCAGTGAAGAGCACTTGCTGGTCTTTTAGTTACTTACATGGGGCTCACAACTACCCATCATTCCAAGTTCAGGAGTTCTGAGGCTATCTTCTGTCAAAGCCCATGTGAGAGGAATAGCAAACAGCTTTAGAACTCAAGGAGTATGGCCCATTGGTTAGCACAACCATATGGGTGTGCCTTAGAGAGACACATGATGCATAGGATTGCATCTTAAGGATTTCATGTACTTACGAAGTTTTGTTCTGCTTGTTGTCTTTTCAGTTATCACATCCCTCCTAACCTATGAGTTATATGACAACTCTAAGGAGGTTTCCATCCCCTCACTGGGCAGTGTCCTTGGCATTCGCATTAATAGTCATTTATCTTTTTCAAGTATTGCTATGAGAATGAATTAATGATTCAACTAATCAAACACAGCTGAAGGATGATCCCATCACCTCCTTTCTTCCACTTCCAAAACTATTTATAAAATTTCTCATAAAAAAACCCCTGAATATGGAATTAAGGTTCAGAATTTCTAGAAACCAAACTTTTAGTTTTCTAATCTGTCTTCCTACTGTACTCCAAAGCCAATACCTGTGTGTGCACACTGGAGAGTGATAAGCACCACAGCTTTCCACTGCCAAGGAGGAGCTTTTTACAGGCCCTTCCTTCCCCCGCCTTGCCCTTCCCAGAACGGCTGAGCTACAGGAGATGTTGCTCTAATCAGAAACAAATATGAAAGCACTTGAGCAAAAGGAATGGAATTCTTAATGACCGGGAAACACTGGAGAGTAGAAACAAGAGATTAGAGCAGTGGTACATAAAGAAAATGAAGTTTAAAAAGTAATACCAGGGGTCTGAAGAGATGGCTCAGTGGTTAAGAGCACTGACTGCTCTCCAAGAGGTCCTGAGTTCAAATCCAAGCAACCACTTGGTGGCTCACAACCATCTGTAATAAGATCTGATGCCCTCTTCTGGTGTCTGGAGACAGCTACAGTATATATATTAAATCTTTTTTTAAAAGTAATAGCAGCAATTGACTTTTTAGAAAGATAAACAAAATTAAAAAACACATAGGTATACTGACTTTGAAAAAGAGTACACCACTCCCTGGTAGAGGGGATGGTATTAATAAGATAGTGTTCGACCTTGTCCCTGTATGCAATTTTAGCTTCTAATATATGTAATCTGACAAATACAGCTATAGTCAATGGTGTGTGTCTCACATTTCTGAGCTGACTTAACTATGTCAACAAAGATTGCATATCTCTGCATAGGACAGTCTCCTCATTGGTAAGTCAATAGTCACTGACTTACCTAATCTACCCAAATTATACACCCCTCCCCAGTCTAGTCTGTTTTCCTTCACATACATGAATTAATACATGCTGGGAAATTACAAAATTACTCACCCTGCTTGAATCAGGTCTTTCTTCATAGTGGTGGCTCTGCAGATGACTCCCTTACATTTAGTCTGTGGTCTAGTTATTGCCTATCCTGTTTCACTGTGCAGGCTACACAGTAAACTGTTCCTCCCATTCTAGTCTGAAGGCAGAAGCCATGCTTCACGTGCAAATCTTTTTTCTGTTACTGAAATGAACAGTTCACACACAAATGAGTAATTTTAAAACTCTGTTGTGATACAGTCTTTAACTAAAGAATTTAAGATGTTTAATCAGGAAGAAAGCATGGTAACTGCCTTGGGGAACAACAGACTGGGGACAAGGTGCCTGAGTAAACAGCTTTTCTCAGAAACATTTTTATAACAGGCCAAAGATGCAGCTCTCCTAGAATGAATATGCCTTCCCAGGGAGAAAGCACTGCACACACAAAAGACTACTTGAGAAAATCTCTTTAATGACAGCATACATTCAACTCTGGCTAGTGCTCAAAGAAGAGCTGGCTGAGAATAGATTTTATTTTCCACCTATGCTGTCACCCTTAAGTCCCAGGTTAAGTTTTAAACAGTTTAAATATGGACTGCAAGTATAGTGCAAGTCTAGCCACTTAGACATTTACACAGCAAAGATATTCCCAGAATTATTTCTTAAGTACACCAGTGCCTTGAAACATCAGTGACAGGTTACTAAGTAGAAGGTCCCAGAGAATGAAAGACAGGAAAAGTAAAAGGTAGAAAGTATAAATGTTGGAGTGAGGAGGCCTTGTAGAAGCTGTGTCTTATGCTAAGTAAACCTCTTAAGAATATTAGTTACAAGGACAAAATGGAAAGGAACGGGAGGCTTCTATGAAGTTATCAGAAACAGAAACTGACCCTGACCCTGAACCTGACCCTGATCCTGACCCTACCCTAAACCTAACCCTTAAGCTTAACCCTAACCCTAACCCTAGCACTAACCCTAACCCCTAACCCCTATCCCTAACCTTAACCCCTAACCTAACCCTAACCCCTAACGTCTAACCCCTAACCCTAACCCCCGAACAGTAACCACTAACCCCTAACCCCTAACGCTAAACCCTAAACCGTAAACCTAAGCAATAACCCTAACCCCTAACCTTAAGCCCTAATCCTAAACCCTAACCCTAACCCCTATCCCTAAACCCTGAACCCTAAACCCTAACCCTAACCCTAACCCTTAACCCTAAGCCTTAACCCTAACCCTAATCCCTAACCCCTATCCCTAAACCCTGACTCTGTCCCTGACCCCGACCCCGACCCTGACCATAACCATAACCTTGACCCTATCCCTAAATCCCCCTAACCCTAACCATGGCCCTGACCACGACCCCGTGCCTAACCCTGACCCTGAACCTAACCCCGCCTAACCCTAACCCTGAGCCTGACCCTGACCCTGACCCTAACCCTCTACCCCTGACCCCCTAACCCTAAACCCTGACCCCCAAACCATGACCCCCCAAACCCTAACCCTCACCCTTTAACCCCCAACCGTCACCCCCAACCCCCACCCCGACCCTGACCCTAAGGAATTTGACATGATGACTTACAGTCTGTTGCCCAGCTCTAAATGTTGGTCAGCTGTGAGTTGGAAATCCAAGAATCTTGTACTTGTCTCAGTCCCAGGAGGCTCGTTGTTTCCAGGGTATTCAGTAGAAGGAGCGGATGTGCTGTTATAATGTTCAAGCAGGTGAAAAGGGAATCTTTCTTCTCCCAATATCCTGTGTCTCTCTCCAGGAGAAGGTATAACCTGATTAAAGGTGTGTTTTCAAGCCGCAAGGTCTGGATCACAGGTGAGCCCTGCAAGTCTAGATTGTCGTTAATTCAGATATAGTCAAGTTGACATCCAGGAATAGCCATTACATACACTAACAGTAATTGCCCACCTACCACCTGTCCAGCCTTCCTCCCCACAACGGCCCTTCCTCTTCCATGTCTTTCAGGTGAAATGTAGATTATGCATAGAAAAGAAAAATGCAATATTTGTATTTCTGAGTCTGACTTACTTTATTTAACATGATCTCAATTTGGCACCATTTTCCTGCATGGATCTTTCACAATTTCGCTCTTTTTATGGCTGAAAAAACTTCCATTACATATGAAGCATAGTTTTTTTATCTGTGCATCTGTCGAGCATCTGGGCTGATTCCACTTTCTGACTATTGTGGAAATAAACACAGATGTGCAAACGTCTCTGTGGTGCCCCGACTTAGCCTTTGGGTGTATAATAGACTCAGGGGTGGTGTAGCCACGGTACAGTTACATGGTCATTTTTTGTGTGCGTCCCATGCTGATGTCCATGAGGAACAATAATTTACATTCGGTGATTTGCAGTCAACCCTTTGTTAGTAGGAGAGGTCGGGCTGTCAGGGTTTTAGGTTTTTGACAAACTGCATGCAGTGCCCTGGAAGGCAGTGTATGAAAGTCTGTGAAATGTCCTTAGAAACAGAGCAAAGCAGGGCCGGATCCGCCGGACAGTGCCTTCCTCCATCTGCGATCCTCCTACTTAACCTCAATGAGGAAAGTTCTGGCCCTGATGTGGAACAGGAGCTGTAGTGGAGCCTGAGCCGCTGCACTGGATCTGAGGGGCTGCACTGGAATCTGAGGGGCTGCACTGGATCTGACGGGCTGCACTGGATCTGAGGGACTGCATTGGATCTGAGGGCCTGCACTGGAGCCTGAGGGGCTGCACTGGAGTCTGAGGGGCTGCACTGGAGCGAACACAGAGAGCCTCACTGCACCCGGACCACAGTGCGGGGAAGGAACGGGTAGGGTTTTTCAGTCTTTTCCACACTTTTTTATTCCATCCTCTAACACTCGTAACCTGCGTTTACCAACCTTAAAACACCTTAGAGCCAAAAAACTTCCCCACAGCTTTCATATCCTCAGACAGTGCATGAAATTTAAACTTTACCCTTTCCTCCTATCCGGCTGTTCACCGTGAGATGCGGGTGGTCGATAACCGGGATCTGTTACGGAAAAGTGAGTTTCTTTAGGTAAAGGAAGAGAGGAAAGTTGCTTCTTTCACTCGTCTGTCATCAAACCCTTCAAACCTGAGAAGAGTGGGTTTTACCTGATTGAACGGGAGGATAATTCACAGGCCTACATATCAATTAATGGAAGAGATTGACCGGTTACCCGGATGCCCGCCCGACTGGGATGCTGTGGTGTCGATGGCTTCACTGGGGACCAAGGTCCCACCACAAGGTCAGCCTTGACTGCCAGGTCTGGCCACCCTGCTCTTCCTGGAGAAATTCAGGAGACCGACCTGACTCTATCTTAAGCAGCAGAAGGCCTGTCCTGTGCCCCATTTGTCCACGGTTTGGGCAGGGTCCTGGCAGTGGATGAGGCATTGGGGCAGTAATGCCCAGTCATCAGTGCACCCCAATCCAGGTGGAGTCCTTGGTCACGATGCCCACATCCTCTTGGAGGCCTTGAAGGGGTCACTGCTAGGATTAGGGAGCCTCTGTCATGGTGAGTTAAAACATCTCAAATGCCATTCTCAGCAGGTTCTCCAACAGCTTTGAGGGCTGCTACCTATCACGCCTGTCTGAGCTAAACCACCTTTGTCTGTTTTTAGTTACCTGCTCTAAACTGTCCCTGTATGTTAAAATAAATACCTTTTAAAGAGTACAGACAGAGCATAACCATAATTTTTGGAAGACAAAAACTAAGTTCTAACAAGAGAAAACAATGTAACTCCTTCACAATACCAAGTGGGTTACTATTACAGGACAAGGTTTGGCTGTCAGGGCCACCAAGCGTTCCTTTCTTTTTTTCCGACCCAGAACAGGGATGGCTGCCAGCCATGCGGCTGCCTTAAGTCAGAGGTGAAGCTATGACTCCTCCTTCTTTACCCCATAGTCAAGATGGCAACCAGCCATGTGTTGTTTAAACCATTCCTCCTAACAGCCTGGGCGTAGCTGTCCATGCAAAGTCTGAGACAAACCCAATTGGATAAATGTAACCTGGCAATCAAGGTTTCGACCCCAAAGTGTCCATTTTCTAGTCTTAGCTGGAACCGGAAGGCTCAGCTGCATATAAGCCTGGTGCTGTACAGTTGGGAATGAGGGTAGCCTGGGGTCAAACATCTAACCATCTTGCCTCTGACTCATGAATGCTGGGATTACAGACATGAAAACCACCATACACAGCTCAAAACTGGATTCCTGAATTTACATTTGTGTGTTTCCATGTTTTCTTCTGTTTTTTGTTTTAAGCTTGTCTGTCTGTTTGTTTGTTTGTTTGTTTGTTTGTTTGTTGAGACATGGTTTCATTCTGTAGTCCTGGCTGTCCTGGAACTCTCTCTGTAGACCAGGCTTGCCTAGAATTCACAGAGATCCTCTTCCCGCTGCCTCCCAAGTGCTAGGATTAAAGGCATAAGCCACTACCACCTCGACTCTTTTCGAGGCTTTACTCCACCTCCTTAGGAACTCTCACATTCCATGCACATACTTTTTGCATTGCTATATATTCTTAGTAATTAGCCTTTTCCTCCCAAGCAACAACATTCTTCATAATTTTATCTTCTGAATTCAACTTGGTCCAACATTAGTATGGCGACTTCAGAATTCTATTAGTTAAGGTATCCACCATAAACATTCTTGTAGACAGTACAAAGTTAATTACTGCTTTTTAACCAGTTGAATACTCACTGTCTTTTAATTGGTGTGTTTAAACAATTCATGATTAATGTATTTTTATGTGTTGAATGTTAAAATCTGTGGCATTTCTAGTTATAAATTGGACATTTTTATTATTCACTTCATCATTACGGTTGAATTATTACTCATTCCTTGTTATTCTCTTTGAAAAGCATTTTGGTAACATTTAATGAATTTCCCTGCATTAGACTTCAAGCCTCCAAGAACCATTGTCTTAGGGTTTCATTGCTGTGAAGCGATCCATGACCAAGCCAGTTCTTACAAAGGTGACCATTTAACTGGGGCTGCCTTCAGTTTCAGTTAATGTTCAGTCCATCATCATATTAGCAGAAAACATGGCAGCTGCAGGCAGACAGGGTGCTGGAGAAAGAGCTGAGAGTCCTTGATCCAAAGGCAGCTAGGAAGGTCCATCTTCCACCCTGGGTGGAGCTTAAATAAGACATCACAGCTCAGCTTTACAGTGATACATGTCCTCCAACAAGTCCAAACCTTCGTCCCAAGGCAGCTCTACTCTGACTTCCCAGGAGGCTCCAGTGCTGTCACTGCAGTAAAGGACCTCATAGTTCTAAAATCTCAGGTCTTCCTTGATCTGGAGGGCACGTTGTATTCACATAAAAGAGCATCACAATTATGTTTAATACTTGTAGTTATTCCGGTGTTTACAGTGTATGCTTTTAATGAATCAGAGTCTACATTCAAATTATGTGCACTATGAAGAACATAACATAATAAATTCTCAATTTTCCTTCCTAACTTTGTGGTGCTGTTATCAGCATTACCACATATTTTACCTCTGTTTGTTCTGTAAACAAATAGACTATTTATACTATTTTTACCACTGCCAACATTCTTTTAGAGAATGTTAAAATAGAAGTTATTTATTTGATTCTTAGTATGTTTTCTGCACAGTATAGATCCCGGTTTCTCTCTGATGTCATAGTCTTTCCTGCCTGAAAAACATTTTATCATGAAATTGATCCACTGATTGAATTGAGTACACAGATGATGTGTACTCAACATTTGTTTGCCTGCACAAGTCTTTATTCTGTTTAGTTTACTTTTTAATTCCAATTGTGGATTAGTAGTTTCTTTCTTCCCATAGGCCATGTTAAAGATACCTTCAAGCTACTACAAGTTCTGGTATGACAATGACTATAATTTTTGTCTTCACTTTCTGCATTAATGTTGCTATTATTTCTCTGGTTGCCTTCAAAATCTTTTCTTCTCAGGAATTCAAGTGTGACACAATGATGTGTATAGGTTTTTGACAGGCTTATTGTTTTGGGTATAGATGTAGCTGGTTGGAGGTATGATGTATAAGGCTTTATATTTTTAATTTCCAGACCTATTTATCTTTTTAATATTTTATGAATTTTTCAGTTATGTTGCTGGTATCAATCAATTTCTAAAATTTATCAGCAATTGCTTCTTCAAATATTTCTTTTTTTATATCAAAGACAGTTTATTGGAAGATGCTTTCTGGTGGGCAAGTTTACTGGCCCCAAGGACCAAGGCCAGGGAAATTGCCATGGGAAAAGGGGGTGAGTAGGAGAGAGGAAGGGGCACTGAGAGAGGAGAGGAGAAAAAGAGCTCTTTTTTCCCCAAATCTTTATTCTGTGCCTTATGGTCTTTCAGCACCTATGGGGTGGTAACAAACCACCACAGGTTATTTCCTAAAGTCTTTTTAAGAGTGGCATTTCATGTCATTCATGTATGTTGAAAGATCCCCGAAGGAAGACCCTCACTCTAGTCTCAGGAAGTCTCGGACCCCGACACACGAGAGACCAATCTTGATGCAATTAGCAGAGGGGAAGTTTATTACTTCCGGAGCTCCCGGTCGACATGTATCCCACGCAGGAGACAGAGGAATTGAACCTGAGTGGCTGGGAGAAGGACTCTTTAAAGGAAGAAATCACAAGCCCCAGGAGATGAGAGGACATCAAAATGAAATACCAAAAATGTCACATGGGGAAACACTCAAAGTCATAGGATTGTTCTTAAGACTCTAGGGTTTAAATCAGGGGAAAGGTCAAGCCCTCATTCTCCTGAAAACAGATCTTGATTCCTGTCCTTTAGAGTAAATGTTTGTCAGAGTTGATGAAGCATCTGCATCTGATACACATCTGGTTAGGCTTCGGCCTTGGTTTCCTGGAATACTATCTGCAGGACACTATGGCTGGAACATTATCTGTAGAGCAAATGGGGGCTTGAACAAACATCACAGGGGCAGAACAGAACCCGTTACTCATTTACTCATGTCCGGTGACATCCAGAGGGTAAGTGAGTCTGCACCAGTCCTCCTGCATTTTCAACCATCTGTCTTCCTGAGTCAGATCCTGTTGCTGAGTTTTGAGCTGGTTTAAAACTCTCTCATTCCCCTCTTCTTCTACTAAGTAATTCTAATCTTAGAATTTTGGTATCAAGTCTCATATTCGACTTCACCAGTTGTCCTAACTGATTGGTACTGTTGTCTCAGAACCATCAACTGAACAGCACTCACCTGAAGTTTAACAAAACAATTAGCCTATTTGCCACGCATGGGCCAAAAACTAAAACCAAGCAAATTATCAGTAACAGCCCAGCTAGAGCAGAGAGTAATGAGTGGCAGCTGTCCTAGAACTAATTACTGTTTGGTTACACAAATGCTTATGGGAGGCTGCTGGTGTTTCCAAACAGAGTCCCGATAGATGTCCTTGTACCTGTCAATCTGGACACTATCTAGACCTACACACCAAGGTCATGACTGTCTTTTAGAACTTTTAAACTTATACAGATTGTGATCCCTGTGGCACAGTCCCAAGAAGTGTTAGGGGCACTAACATATGTCCTACCCCCACACCTACGATTGGGGGACCTATTTTGATGGAACCCAGGGCAAACATGAATTTTTTGTTTCTAAAGCACACTCTTTAAGTGTGCATTATAGCAACCTCTCAGTCACGTCTCTGATGTATCTACTTATCCGATGTGCAAGTCTAGGGAGCTTTTTGAAGATCTGAGTGTCCCTCTAGGTCCCAGCTCTCAGCCCCAACAGCTAGTACGCGGCTGGTGAGGACTGAGAATTGACGGCTGTCAGGGTTGTCAGCAGCACCAAGTAGGGTCCTTTCCAGCAATGCTCAAGTGTCTGGGCTCGGTGTCATCATATGTAGCTGCGTTTCCGACCTGGAACTGATGAGATGTCTCAGGGGTCTCTGGGACATAGGCTGCTGCCAGCTGTGACCAGATTTTTTTCTGTATCACCTGTAGGATTTTTAGCCTGGCATACAAATCATTATTACTATGATATGTTGGTTCAGTAACATCATCTAATGCAGTCAGAGGAGCCGAGGCCCCATATAAGATCTCACAGGGGGTTAGGCTGAATCTGGAAGGGATATTTCTTGCTCTGAAGAGTGCAAGAGGGAAGGAGTGCCACCCAGTCTGCGCCAGTCTCCATGGTCAATTTGGTCAGGGTCTCTTTAGAGTTTTATTTGTTTTCTCTACCTGTCTTGAACTTTGAGGTCTTTAGATACAATGTAATTTCCAATCGACCTCTAAATACTTGGCCACACCCTGGCTTACCTTGGCAATGAAAGTAGGGTCATTGGGGTTGGGGATTTAGCTCAGTGGTAGAGCGCTTGCCTAGGAAGCGCAAGGCCCTGGGTTCGGTCCCCCCAGCTCCGAAAAAAAGAACCAAAAAAAAAAAAAAAAAAGTAACCAGCTTAAAAAAACATCTTTACAAAAATTAAAAATGAAATGTTTGGACTGACCCTGGACTCTGACCTCATAGGTAGCAATGAATATCCTAGTAAGAGCACCAGTGGAAGGGGAAGCCCTGGGTCCTGCTAAGACTGAACCCCCAGTGAACTAGACTGGTGGGGGGAGGGCAGCAATGGGGGGAGGGTTGGGAGGGGAACACCCATAAGGAAGGGGAGGGGGAGGGGGATGTTTGCCCGGATACCGGGAAAGGGAATAACACTCGAAATGTATATAAGAAATACTTAAGTTAATAAAAATAAATAAATAAATAAATAAATAAATAAATAAATAAATAAATAAAAAAGAAAGTAGGGTCATTGTCTGACCAGATTACCTTGGGCACTCCAGATCGGGGGAAGATTTCTTCCAGTATCTCCTTGATGACTACCGAGGCCGTCTCTTGCTTGGTGAGGAAAGCTTCTATCTATTCCTAAAAAGGTATCTGCAAGCACTAGGAAGTACTTGTAACCATATTTTTCTGGTTTTATCTCAGTGACGTTCACTTTAAATTTTCACTAAACTCTCTAGTTCTCTTTGCCCTGTTTGCTTGTTAAGCATTTACTTACTGGCATACCTTATACTTTTTTACTGCCTCTCTGCCTAAAATCTTAAAGTCTATTACATATGCCTTAACTACTTGGACAAGCTTCTTATCTCATAATTGAGTCCATTTGTGTATTTGGCAAAGAGAGTCTTTTGTTTGTTCTCTGGGGAGTATACCTTTCCCCTCAAGTGTGCCATTGTGCTTTTTCTTTTAAGCAATTTGGGACTTTTCTTCTGTTGTACATTCTAAGTGAGGCCATCCTTTAGTCCGATCCCAGTTCCCAGTCTCTTGCAGGCCTGTAACCAGGATAGGCTCCTGCATAGCCATTTTTCGAGCCACTCAATCTACTTTGTTATTGCCCCATGCCACTGAATCTCTTCCCTCCTGGTGTCCTGGGCAATGAATAATACTCACAGTTGCTGGCTTCATCAGGGCATCCAAGAGATAGCAAAGGCATCTGTGGCGCTGATGTGCTGGGGGGTATAGGTTTGTCCATCCCAGATGACATTTGTTTGTCCACCATGGCAGCACCCACTCATCTCTGACCTTGACGAAGAGAACTGTTCCTGTCTGTAGACAAGGTAGCCTCGGCTTTCAGCAGGGGTCAATTTGCCAGTCGCAGAGGTTGTTCCTCCACCCATGGGCTTCTCTCAGGGCTTGACACTCATGCTGCAGTGACTCCAGGTCAGGATTGGGCGGCAAGGTGACCACATTGCCCCCAACAGGTGGAGAATCTAGTCCATGTCAGCTGACCAGTGGTCCCATACTCTGGGATAATTCCATTCAAAAGGAAAAACATCAGCCACTCTACCAGAGTATTATGTCCTGGATTGGGTGATAATTGTTAGTGCCTGGCTGGCAGGAATGGTATGTTCCAGGCAGAACAGCACTAAGCCACACATCTCCCAGCATCAGGTACTGGTGCACTGAGACAGGTCTTAAGCACCACATACACAGTCTATAGATATGTATACACATGGCCTTACCCAGCCATTTCAGCCCACGCAAGCCATTTTGGAGAGCAAATTTCTCATGAGAAAGGAATAGGGGCAGTCAGGGATGACCATGAACTGGTGGGTTACCCGGCCCACGCCAAGGTCCACTGTTCTTCAGGCAGTCCATAAGTGTTGTTTTTTGCCAGTAGCCCCCTGTACTCAAGGTTTTTGCTGGACACTAGCCCATTTGGGAGTAGGAACACAGAGTGTTGGGCTCCCCCTATTCACAAAACAACTGGGCAGGCTTCCCCCCTATCCTGGGGCAGTCCCTGACCCAGTGTCATTTTTCTTACAATAGGCACTCTGACCTTTAGCCAGGAATTCTCTTCTGTTGCCAGATACTTCTTCCTAGGTTCCCTAACTACTGTGGCTAGTATATGTTTCTCTCTTGTCTTTTATCTCTTTTAGCTCTCTAGCTTCCTCTTCTTTTTGTCTCTTTTCTTCCCTAGCTTCCTGCTCTTTTTATCTTCTTTTTTCTTTCTCTTCCTCAGGCTCTCTGTTATATAACCTTACTTTTTCTGCAACTTACACTAACTCTCTCAGCAACTTACCTTAGCACCTCAACTTTCTGTAAATTTTTCTTACCTTAGCCAAATTGGTGTGGCCTTTTCCAGCCCCTCAGAGACCCACCATTGGTGTCTGGCGGTAGACCTGGCACTCCCTACCTTCAGGCATATTGAAGTCAACAGGCAGAAGTGAGGGCCTTCCATCCATGTGTGGAACATGTTTTCTGGCCTCTAGTAGGATTCTGTATTTCCTCAGTAGTAAAGAGGACCGGTAACAGCTACTAACAATCCTCTCAAGTGGGATGGTGAGAAAACAAGAAGAGAGTCCAGAAAATAGAGTCCACTGAAGAGGACAAATAGCATTTAGTCACACAGCTAAACCAGGAGGCCTTTTTGGGACAAAGAGGCCATTGTAAAAATAAGCCCAAGCTTTGTGCCTGTGAAACAGAAAGGTGAGCAGAGAGTCAGCTGATCTGTTAACGACTGTCTCTCTGGAATAGATTTTTTTCTTAATGAGTATCTCTCTTTAGTGTCAGCTTGTTGGCTTTCCCTCTCAAGAGAACCAACCTCTAAATGAAACTAGGCTTCTAGTAAGAACTAATAACAAAAGGATGAAGAGATGGTTAGGACCTGGGTGCTAGAAACCAAGTGGCTGAGGTAAGAATTGTAACCGGTTCACCTGGGACTTTCAGGACCTCAGTAGCAGCCCTTCACCAAGCTGTCTCAATGGGTTTAAGGGCCATGGAAAAGAAAACATTAATCCTGACCTTATCCACAGCCACAGCCTGAATTCTAAATTTTGAGTGGCAAAACAAAGTTCTTCACAGTTTGTTGTTGATTCTTTTGAACTATTTTAGGGACTTCCCTGCCCCCCAACCGGGGGCATTTAGAGCACAGGGGCAGGAACTGGCTCCTGACGGGAGCTTGCCACTCTGGGGGTTCGTCAATCTTGGGATAGATCTGAGGACGGGAGGGCAGTTTCAAGGAATGTGCTTCAGGCTGCGACTTCACCAGCTTTTACTCTGTTTTAGATTTTTGCAGAGTCAGGGCTCTGGGGCCTGACTTCGGTGGAATCCAGGGTTGGACCCAAGGAGGAGGTTCCTGAGCCACGTCCTGCCAGACAGTGATGTACAGCTGCTGGTCTGGATGGGACCCCGGTTCTCTCGGAAAAAATAATGTCTTTAAGGGCACAAATAACATCTAAATTAAAAGTCCCTATTGGCGGCCATCCAACGTCGGCCACTCAGCGGAACAGAAAGTCTGCAATTTCTTTTTACTTCACTTCAACAGTCCAGTGATCGAGAGTTAGGGAAAAGGGGCTCATGACAGTCTGTCCCATTCTGTCTACAAAGTAGGACAAATAACAAAATAGAAGACCAACAAAATGACAAGAGAGACAAGGATGTCTAAAACTACTTGCCTTGTGCAACTCTTTCACAAGAAACTAAAAGCAAGATCACTAGGCAAAGTCCTCCGTGACTCTACCTCCAGGAGTCTAAACTCCTCACTGTGAACCTGAAACCAGGCAACCAATTCCTTTTGGGCCCCCTCCACCCTCGAGGCATCCCCCAGGTTTGCAGCCTGCAGTGCCGGACACGTCTGTCCCCTGCAGTTGCAGGGTCCTCATGGCCCTCCTGGACAGCTGCCCTAAAAGCAGATCCGCATCCCTCCTGCCAGGAGACGACTGAAAACGAAAGTAAGGAACAGACAGACTGACAGATGAGGCGCTGCTCACTCAGAAACACTCAGATAAACATCCAACTCACCTCCAAGGGGTCTTTGGGATCTAGGGTGGTCGAGAAGACACCGGATGAACCCCCAAATGAAACATCCTGGAAAGGAGACCCCCACTCAAGTCTCCAGAAGTCACAGAACCCAGACACACGAGAGACCAATCTTGATGCAATAAGCAGAGGCGAGTTTTAATATGGAGCTCCCAGTCTACATTTATCCCACGCAGGAGACAGAGGCGTTGACCCTGAGTGGCTGGGAGAAGGGCTATTTAAAGGAAGAAGTCACAAGCCCCAGGAGATGAGGGGACGTCAAAAGGAAATACCAAAAATGTCACAAGGGGAAACTCTCAAAGTCACAGGATTGTTCTTAAGACTCTAGGGTTTAAATCAGGGGAAAGATCAAGCCCTCATTCTCCTGAGAACAGATCTTGATTCCTGTCCTTTAGGGTAAATGTTTGTCGGAGTTGACGAAGCATCTGCATCTGATACACATCTGGCTAGGCTTCGGCCCCGGTTTCCTGGAATACTATCTGCAGGACACAATGGGGGCTTCAACAAACATCACAGGGGCAGAACAGAACCCATTACACATTTACTCAATTCCAGTGACATCCGGAGGGTCAGTGAGTCTGCACCAGCCCTCCTGCACTTTTAACCATCTGTCTTCCTGAGTCAGATCCTGTTGCTGAGTTTTGAGCTAGTTTAAAACTCTATCTCTCAGTAGCACTTATAAATTAATGATTGAAATTAATTGTGAACAGTGCCGAAGTCTACAGAAATGGAAAGAACATGAATGCTAAATAAAGACTGTGGATTTGAACATTTAAAAAAAGTGATTTGGCTTCTCTTTGACATCATGAACTTCTTGTAACAGGCTGGGTCGGTTGTATTTTATAAGTGCCACTAGGGGTTGGGGATTTAGCTCAGTGGTAGAGCACTTGCCTAGGAAGCGCAAGGCCCTGGGTTCGGTCCCCAGCTCCGAAAAAAAAAAAAAAAAGAACCAAAAAAAAAAAAAAAACTAAGTGCCACTAACTAGTGCTTGTAAAATACAGAATAAGCTTTGGAAAACAAAATGCTTCTCTTTAATGCTTCTGACTCATAACATAATTCTAGGGAACACATAATTTGAGTGTTCTATTAGTTCCTTATTGGGGAAGGTGTTCTTTGTAATGAAAAGGTATTTGTCTCATGCTAGTTTTTTAAATTTATTTTTCTTTTAAGTTCAGAATATATGGTTGAAGATAGAATGCTCTTTAATTTAAATGAAAAATAGCTGACAGAAGATAGCAGTAAGAAAAATATAATTACAGAGAAATAGCGTCTTCCACTTTATCAGGAAAGCTACTAGAAGGAATAGAACTAGAAATAAGAAATTGGAGACAAAGGGTATTGCCCCACTTCTACAAGACCATGTGGGCATTGTTCTTTGCTCTCATAAAGCTGGCGTCTACACATCATTGCAGAACGCTGTGCAGATGGTGCATGGCACATGCATGTTTCCACCTCAGGAACCCAACATAGATTGTCTGTCATTATAAAAAACAGTCACATAAATTTCCAGCACACAAACACTGGAAATACTAAGTCAGGGTGCCAGGTTAGGTGTTTGCTGAGGTCCACAGATGTCCATTCCCAGACTACAATCTTCTTGCTGTGTTCCCACGGCAGAAGGAACAGCGGAGCTCTCCGGTCTCTTTTCTGAGGACAGAACCGCACTCATGAGTACTCCATGAGGGAAACATACCTGTGACTTGGTAATCTGCCAAAAGTTCATAATCACATCACCATGTGGTCCCCGTTACCACACACATATTTCAGGAGGACGTAAACATTCACTCTACAGCACAGATTATCTAGTATTTCAGTGGCTCAATCATTGTGAAAGAAATCTGAGTGTCTAGGTCTTTGGAGAAGGTTGGCTTAGGGGCTAATGATGACAATGTAGAAGCAGCAGATGGGTCCCTGGTCAAGCCTTAGGCTGGGCAGATTGTTCCATGTTTATTCCTAAAACTATACTTCTAGAAAGCTATGTGAGGGCTGGCAACATGGCTCAGACACACACACAGACAAACACACACACACACACACAAAAGCACTTAGCACATAAACCTAAAGACCTGAGTCCAAGTCCCTGAGCTCATACAAAGGTAAAAAGATCCAATTCCACAAAATTTTCTTGATCTTCAAACATATGCCATAATATGTATGTGCACACACATTCATCATACACTATACACACAATACAAATTAATAATTTTGTCAAAAACGTTAAAAATAAATGTGATATGAATACCATATTTTAGTACATGGGATCTTATACAAATTGCACTACAGATAACAAATATTAGTGTGGCAATTGCTTTGCATGTTCTTTAGAGTAATGTACATATTGGCCAAAATGATGTGAGTAAAATAATCCCTGTTGTTCGTATGAGAAAAGTGATGCTCTCAGAAGACAATGGAGGAGTGACATGCCAGCATCCGAGGAGCCGACAGAAGAGCCTGAGTTCCACCTGCTTGTGGTCCAGAGAAGAGGGGGTTATCAACATGAGAGATGAGTAGAAGAGTTAGTTGGCACCCAATGCACAGGAAGTAAGGGCTGCAGAAGCTCAGAGAGGAGGGACCAAGGTGGAGGTGGAAGGCAACATGATCAGTGCAGGTGTCCCCTGAAAAGCTGTATGAGTTCTGTGCCATGACTAGCTTAGGAACAGAAAAGCCCTCAGCAGAGTTTTGTTCTGTCTTTCTCGGTTTCACACCTAAGATGTAAACCATTTCTTTGTCTGTATACAGTCTGTATATATCTCGCACTCATGTGTTGCTCCATCACCATCTCTGTCTCAAATCTACTGTGTTCAGATAACCCTTCCATAGAAGCCCATTGCTACCACAGTGCCTGTGTTTTCTCACCACCTTTATCTTACTATGGAGTGGCATTGCCATCTCTCGTAATCACAGGAAGAACAGTACACAAAATATTTTAAGGGCAAAACAGCTGGTTTGTGTTACTTTTACTGTAGCATACAGTTAAACATGGCTGCTAACCTGTTATTGTGTTTAATTTATAGGATAAAGTTTATCAACAACATTCATGTACAGAAAAACAGCATGCATAAGGCTCGATCTTATTCCACTGGAGTCTTGCCATGCATTTGCCATGGTTAAGGGACTACTACTACTACTGAAGGACAGAGAACAGTACATAAATACATACTGAATGCACTTTCCAGGATTAATGCAAACACACAGTCCAAAAGGAGACTATGGAAGCCATCATTTAACCAAAGCCTTCTTAGTAAATGTGTTTTCCACATATGTACAATTTTCAGCCAACTAAAGTTTAAGTACCTAAATATTTTTGGTTAAAGTTGTTTTATATGGGAATATTTCTACAATGAGATAATCCCAATAAAGCAAGGAACATGAGTCCTGGCACACAGAGTTCAGTAAGTGTTAGTAATTTTTAATGTTAATTAAGTGTATTATGTAAGTGCTTGCCTTAGGATTCAGAATGAACAGAGTATACTTACTCCTCTTGATGGCCCAAGGGCATCCTAATAAATATTAAATACTTAATGAGGCTACGAGCACAAGGACAGCTTGGAAGTTACCAGGAATTCTGGGGTTGTTGGTTCCTGCACAGCTCCAATGTGAGGTCTGGCTAATGGTGGGACTGGCAGTCAGCCAGCTACCACTAACTCTATCAAGCTGTCAGTTCTCATGGCTGTCAGAGTGCCCGAACTGGCTATGTCTGAAAGTTTCCTACCACTAAACATCTTTGAACTGAGACATTGAACTGAGACATTAAATATTGGAAACCCATACAAACAAGGACTGGTCTATCTACCCTACCTTAACCCATTTCCTGATTGTTCAGAAACACTGAAGTTTCCAGAGTGGAGTCTGTGAGTCTATTCTGGTTCGATGCTGCATACCTACAATAACAGCAATCAAGAGGCTGAGGCAGGAGGACTGCAAGCTTGAGGCTAGCCCGAGGTACATAGTGATACTCTGTCTCAAAAAATAAAATAAAGGAAAAGGTAAGAGGCCCACCTGCCCTGAGAAATTTCCTAAGCCCTCAGTTGGGATCCCAGGAAAACCTAACTAAGAAGGTGTCCCAAATCAAATAGGTAGTGTCTTAGTTGGGGTTTCTTCTGTTGTGAAGAGACACCATGGCCATAGCAACTCTTATAAAAGAATACATTTAGTTAGGGCTGGCTTACAGTTCACAGGTTTAGTCCATTATCATCATGGTGGGAAGCACAGTGGCATGCAGGCAGGCATGGTACTGGAGAGGTACCTGAGACTTCTACATCTGGATTTGCAGAAATCGAGAAAGGGATCAACTAGGCCTGACTTGAGCATCTGAAATCTCTAAGCCCACCCCACAGTGACAAACTTCCTCCGAGAAGGCCACACCTCCTAATAGTGCCATTCCTTAAGAGCCTATGAGGGCCATTTTCAATCGGACTGTCACAGGTAGAAAGAAACTGCACACCTTTAAAATGTGTATGTGATCATTAGCTACTGTCTAGGTAGGGGAGGTGGAAGGAGGCACGGTGTGGAGAATGTGCAGAATGAATGTTTCTGGGAAGCATGACTTCAAGACTAGAAATACTTTCTTAAGTAAATAGTTTGCTCAAATGTCCACACGTCTATTCCTTTGTCCCTACCTTTTAGAATGCACAGTTGACATTTACTCAAGATTCTAGAGAAATTAAAGCCCCCATACTGCTGTGCTGGACTTGTGATAGATGCTTCTCTAGCGTATTCTTTTTCTCTTATTCTTTCAACCACAACCTTTAATCGCATCTTCTGAGAAAAGACTTATGCATTTGATTATCTGATATCACAAAGGCACAGGCAGGAAGGTGGAAGGGCCATGGTGGCTGCCAGTGGAGAACAGGCATGTTACTGACGACAGGAGTTGTGGGACTTGGTTATTTCTGTTGCTTCTGAGGATGATATTTTAAAGAAAACTCTTCCTCATGACTGAAGGAGATTTTCACACATAAGACATACACCAGCAGCCGTGTATCAGTGACATGTCATGGCGTCACTCTGCACATAGGTATAGGGGAGTTACAGATTGTGGATGTGGAGAAGGGACTGTTGGTAGGTAGTGGTCATGAGAATCACAGTCTCTTGTTTCCATCAGGATCTCTATTTCTATTTTTCTTCCACAGCACTGAACAAATCATCCGCACTGTCATTTCCTTTGTTGAAGTTCATGTTTTACCTGTTGAACTAGTCTAATAGGATGCAGCACTCCTAGAGACTTCAATTTTCTAGTGTCACCTAGTGTCCAGGACACCATAAGTAGGACACAACTGGAAGACAGTGCTGAGGGTGCCCCCTGGTGGCTTCTACTGTACCAATCTCACATAATGAGTTGATAAAAGTCTGAGGAAGGTGCTATACTGTGTACAGTGAATTTCCTTTACATAAATGTTCATGTGTGATGCTTATTTTATTAGAAAAATTTATGACAGGTTTCATAAATAATTATTTATATATTCTAAATAAATACATTAAAAATAAAAGATTTAAAGTAAAAATTAAATTTAAATGTTTTCATGATTTTTAGTTTTAAAAGAAAAATTGTTTCTGGGTGAGTGAATCTTTGAAGCACACTTCAGTAGCCTGCTCCCAGTGTGATCAGGACTCTAGCTGGAGGACAGGATGTGCAAAATTGCTTAACTACATGCATTTTACATGACTGTCCTCCTACACAATAGGGAATATTCTGATCTGTAGTCTAGGTGCTAATTAAAGCATCTAGTTAACACACCCTCTTCTTCAAATAGGCCATGGAGCCCTTTCTCATCTCAAATACATTTCTCCTACCTTCTTAAGGAGGGGAGACAAAAATTCTTCTCCCTTTTTTAGCAAGGGTTTTGTATTTTTATTCTTAATACAATTTCCCAGTATCACTATATCCATAATTTAATTAATGTCCTTAAATTTAATTTTCCGATAATGAACAAATTTATAGTAGATCAAGATGAGTAGATGGGAGAATATGCATCACACTTCATAACAGTTTTCAAAAGCAGATTCTGTTAACTGTGAATGTGTGCATCTGAAAGCCTCTCTCCTAATTTGCTGATACAAAATTAATTGCTGAGCATACTCCAGAGAAATGACACTTTAAAAAAAAAAGATTCATGTCATGTATCTAAGTACACAATAGCTATTTTCAGACACACCAGAAGAGGGCATCAGATCTCACTAAACATGGTTGTGAACCACCATGTGGTTGCTGGGATTTGAACTCAAACCTCAGGAAGAGCAGTCAGTGCTCTTAACCACTGAGCCACCTCTCCAGCCCTGAGAAATGCCACTTTTTAATGTAATGTTTGCTAGTGCAAATTTCATGAAATGACAGTATAATGTGCTTCCTGTGAGTTAAATGGTCAAGAAGCAATACTGAGCAGTCACAACAACACAGTTGACTTAATCTATGCTCAATGCATATAAAATTGTTTAGAAACAGCATAGAACCCAGATACATCTTTCTTACACTGTAAATCAGCTTAGATGTTTTACAATACTCAATAAAATGTTGATTGATGAGAACACATTGAATTACTAGGAAATGATCTCTGCATGCACATCAAGAACCAGAATTTGTTACCGGTTCATCATACAACATTACCAGAGAGAAGCGGCGTGAGACGTCAGAGACCAAGCACAGTTCATGCTTCACATGATGTAAAAGAACACAGGAGGGAAAGCTTTAAGGGAAACCCGTAGGACTTTTCTTTCCCTGCCCATCACTAACAGAGCCAAAGGCACTTGTGTATTCTTCCTATGAACCTTTCAAATTCTGAATACCTTGGAATTAAACATTTTGAAAACTAATAGTCACATAACAGGGATCTCTCTGGAACTGCTTCAATGTGTCAGCAGCAGATCCCATGTTCTGATGTTCTGTTGAATGGCAAGGAGGTGGACATGGAGGTTGGTCTGGAAAGACTGCCATGTGAATCATAAAGATACTCATCTCTACCCTGTCCAATACATGTCTGCGTTTAAATAAATACTAGTGTTTAAATAAAATAAACACTGTGAGAAGACAGAAGGAAGCACCTTGGAACCCTCTCTTACAGCTTTTCCTCTCTGGGCAAGAATCATCGAATCTGTTAGAGCATCTCCTGGTGTCCTTGTCTGGCTTGAGAGGGCCTTTATGGTGCTTTAAGCTCTAGTCCCTCTTGGTCATTTTGGTGCTTCTTATTGTCTCAAGTGAAATAGACTGCTTTAGAATTAATGCCTAGGCTTATTCTATATCCCTACACTAATGTGCTTCCAGGAGCTAACAGAAGTGGATGCACGGCTGTACCCTCTGAGTATACTCCTCAATATTGTCATCACCTTACCAATTTCCCAAAGATTAGACAGTTAATTTGTAGCTCAGAGTTCCACATACATGGATTTCTGCTTGAAAAACGTATGCACGACATACACACCTATAACTCAGCCTTCAAGAAGTAGATGTAAGAGGATTTTCAATTCAAGACAACCCTGAGCTACATATGAGATTCTATCTTAATACATCACTGTCCTCATGGGGAATAAAGAAATTGAAAGGAAAAGTAGATATAGAAGGATATAAATGAGACAAAATGAAAGGAGAGAGGAGAAGGAAGAAGAGACTATTTAAAAGATGTTATTTCTGTACCAAACACGCAGAGTCTATCTGCCTGTCACAATTTCCTAATAATTCAAGATGTTTTCTTAGAAGCAACATTGTATTGAATATTGTAAAATATCTAAATTGATTTATGGTGTAAGGAGGGGGTGTCTGGGTCTTATGCTATTACTACACAATTTTACATAAGAGAACTGGCCCTTCCTAGATGTAGTATTGATGAGATGACTTGAACAAATCCCAAGTATACTGAAAACTTACTGTAACGACACCTTATGGAAATTGTTGAGGTGATAATCAGAATCTAAGGGGAGAGTCATTACTACAGACGAGTCTGGGCCATGTGTGGTTAGACAGGGTCAGTGTGAGGGAGATGGCACGGAGTCAAACAGTGATCACCAAGAGCCTTCCCGTCTTGTCTCTTCAGTAGCCTGCTCTATGACAAGAATTGTCCAGAGAGAAAAAGGAGGCAGAATCCAGAATAATAACCTTGATTGCTCTCTGCTTTTTTTTTTTTTTTTCAGAGCTGGGAACCGAACCCAGGGCCTTTCGTTTGCTAGGCAAGTGCTCTACCACTGAGCTAAATCCCCAACCCAGCTCTCTGCTTTTCACTTCTCTCTGAAGATATCTGTAGGGAGGCCACCTAGAGGAAGTACATTAAACACCATCTACCATAAACCTGACTGATCCCCCCCCCCTTCTGTGCACAGCAAGTGCCCATTACTCACAGGCACAATAGTACTTTTCAAAGGAAGACACAGGGAGAAAGGTGGGATCCACTTCTCAGTTTGTCATGGGCCAGCCTATTTCTGGTTTGATGAAGCAAGATTTCTTCTTTTCAAAGCAATAAAACATTTTTTGCTGTGTGCTTAGAAGCAGAACTTTTCCTCACTGTCTTCATTAACTGGAGTTTAGATACGACCACGAATAGAATCCCCATGATGGCACAGTGGCTGTATAAGGACAAGTAGAGAAACCTCACTATCACATCTGCCCTGTCTCACTAGTGATGCCCTCATCATGTTATGATGTAGCAAGAAGGCCCTAATCAGACACTGTTGCTGTGTTCTTTAAACCCCCAGTCTCCACAGTCAAGAGCCCAACAAATCTATTTTCTTTTTAAAAAAATTGACCAGGCTTTGGTCAGAAAGTGAACTAAGATAGTAGGATCTTTTGTTTTGTTTTCTTGTCAACTTGAGTATAGAAACTTTAAGGGATGTAAATAGAGATGTAAAGGGTTTATTTAGGGCCAGTGAGATATCTCAGTGGGTTGATGATCTGAGTTTTAGACCCAGAATAGATATGGAGGAAGGAGATAACTAACTTCTGAACGTTGTCCTCTTGTCTCTACATGTGCACTGTGGCACTCACATGTGTGCAAGTAGGTACATGCACCCACACGAGTCAATAAATATTTTAAAGTTATTTTATTTTGCAATATTTAACTCAATAATATTAATAAATATATTTATTGATTTCTACACTGTATCAAAAACACATGTAATACTGTATTCATTCAGTAAGATTTAATTATTCTACTTCGGTTTCCAGTTTTGTATTAGCTTTTCATGTGACTATTGGCTATACATATTTTTATAATTTCTACTGTCAATGTTGAGCCCCTTACAAGCATTCTAAAGTACATGGCTTTTGGTTCTGAACTATTGAAGGCTGTGACCATACCAACTAGAAAACAAGTTCAAACCACAAGCTTCCATTGACTGGGAAATGAGTCAAATCATAAATTTCTCCCTTATGATTGACTAAGAAATACATTTCTTCATTGATCCTATCATAACCTTCAAAATTTGAACAATTACCACTTTCTTAATTGATGTTTAAAGTCGGTGTGCACTGACTTTCAACAGTTCCAACGTATGTTCCTTATACCTACTTATTAACCCTTTCTTAAGTGGATTTCCTTGTTTTGGTTTAAAATGATTTCTGAAGTGGACTGCTTCTGTTAGCACCCTAAACTGACATTATTGAAGGTGTTTCCAGAAAGACCTATTCTCAAAGCTATTTGGTGTCTACTAATGGACTTAGTGCAGTTCTTTCTGTTTAGAAACACTGTACCCCTGATCTTAAAGAAAAAAAAAAAAACAAAACAAGACAAAAACAAACCTGCATTAAAACTTAGCCATTGGTGGGGCTGGGGATTTAGCTCAGTTGTAGAGCGCTTACCTAGGAAGCGCAAGGCCCTGGGTTCGATCCCCAGCTCCGAAAAAAAGAACCAAAAAAAAAAAAAAAAAAAAAACTTAGCCATTGGTAAGCCACTGAGCTGATGTGCAGCAGGGCAGTGCAGAATATGATGGGGTGAATGGAATTTCCCCTCTGCCCTCTGAAGGTTTGCTGGAATAAAATGATTAAAATAAATTAAATGTGAGAAAAGTGTGTTAATGCATTATTGTCCTTAAGCACAGCCCAACATGGTTCAGAAGCTTTGGCCCTACTTGTTCTAGGGGAAATGAAATACAGAAAATGTCAGGAAACAGCATGCTGGCGGTTTCTCTTGTTGTTGTTGAGCTTTTTTGTTTTTTAGAACAAATAGTAAAAATCATTTAGGGAAAGTTGCAGGCTTGAAAAGTATACAATAGTATGGGATAACATGTATTTTGCTCTGCAAACTTGGTGGGTAATAAATATTGTGTCCAATCTTTGAGAACCTCCCACCTGAGGCTCCATTACTAAATCTGATACAAATCTGACAGAGGCTGAGGTCAGCTAGAGGGACACTGTGCCTGTCTTCTACCTTTTAATTTCTAAATCACAACCTGTATTTTTTTTTAAACAGCATCTGTTGTTTGTGATAGTCCTTACCAGGTAATGTGATACAATTTTAAAACATGTGTTCCTTTCTTCAAGAGAAGCATTTTTGGGGCTGGGGAGATGGCTCAGTGGTTAAGAGCACAGACTACCATTGAAGAGGACCAAGGCCTGGTTCCCAGCATCCAGACTGGAAGGTTCACAGCTGCTTCTAACTCCAGCTCCAGGGGACCATATGCTTCTAGTCTCTGAGGGTGCCTCACACTCCCACACATACTAAAAATAAATATTAAAAAAAAGAAAAAGCGGGCTGGAGAGATAGCTCAGCGGTTAAGAGCACCGGACTACTCTTCCAGAGATCCTGAGTCCAATTCCCAGCAACCACAATGTGGCTCACAGCCATCTGTAAAGAGTTCTGATGCCCTCTTCTGGTTTATCTGAAGATGGCTACAGTGTACTTATATATAATAAAATGAATAAATCTTTAAAAAAAGAGCAGGAAAAGCAGGTGTCAGCTTGCCTTAATAGTCCATTTTATGTATTTTTGTTTTTAAAAACAGATAAAAACGTTGTGTGTGTGGGGGGGGGGGGTAGGGATCGTGTTTACCAGTGCACACTTACTGTTGTCCCCTATCCTGCATAGGCTCTCTAATAACACTAACACCAGTGACAGAAATACTAACTAATGTTTATTTGGTGTTCATTAGGTGACAGGGCCTGCACAGTCTTACACATTTCACCCCTAGTTTTACAGTAATCCTGAATATTTTGTCAGTTTTACAATTGAAGGTTCTAAGATGCTGTCTAGCACTCCATTGGTGTGGGACTCAGAGCTGGAATCTGTGTCCCTCAATATTGAATGCTAAGTGTTGTGTTGTTTACTGCTTATTCTGTCTCGAGGTGGCTCGCCATTCTAGGGGTAATAAACTGATATTTGTTACCCAAAACTTTAGTGTAAATATCTAAAGAGGCATTGAGCTTATGCCAGCATGAATTTAAACATCTCTCGACAGCCAAAATTGACACAAATATTTAGTGAAGAAAAAAAAATCCTTGCATGTTGCAGGCTGCCACCACTGCAGCCGGGGGTATTGGGTGGGGTGGGATGTTCATGTAACATGTACCCTAGCCTCAGTGACATACCTAAAAAAAAAAAAAGACATTTGAGGACAAAGGAAGCATCTAATGCTGACTTCTTATGAAAGTACATGTGGTTAATCAACCAGATAGACTTAAAATTTCATTCTGTAAAGTTTTATAAAGGAAAGTAAACTAAGTACTGCCTGGGAGTTAGTGCTGTGCAGAGCACTCAGGATTCTCTATGATTCTGCCTTCTTCTCAGCACCTCACAGCCAACAGCTGCCTCCATTACACCAAGTCACTCAAAGGAGTTTCCTTTGAGATTTCAAGATACCTCAGAAAAGACCTTGGTAGACATTTTAACGTTACTTTATTTTCAAGATACAGGTATCTAAATGCACTGAGACCATTAAGAAACTCACCAACGTTGATTAACATTGCTGTTACTCAGTTGCAGCTATACAAGGCCCAACCTCCTTATCACTTTATGGCGATGGAGGACTTCTATTATTCTTGTAAAATATACATAATATGAAAGCTATCATTTTTATCTAAGTTGATAGTTGATTGGCATGAAGTACATTCACTGGATTGTGGGATTATGATTCCCATGCATCACAATTCTTTTACCATTTCAAACTGAAATTCTATATTCAATAAATACCAGCTCTTCACTTCTCCCTCTCAAAGCCCTTGGCAACCACCATGCTGCTTTCCATTGCTTCCAATTTGTTGTCTCTAGGCTCCTTGCACAAATAACATCATATAGTATTTGTCTCTTGGCAACTGGGTTATTTCTTTTTGTGTAAATTCCTTGGGGCATCTATGTTCTGGCATGTGCCACAGCTTTTAGTCTGAATTATGTTCCATTTGTATATAGTGTGTTCATATATGTTTGCATGCATTTCTTGAACAATTGTTGACCTCAGGTAATATCTACCTTGTTTTTGAAGATGGGTCTCTCACTTGAGATCAATAATTTAGGCTAAGCTGTCTTGACACTGAATCCCAGGCATCACCTCACCAGAGCTGGGTTTACTGGCAGAACATCATATGCCTGACTGGTATTTTGCAGTTTTGTCATGTGCATATGTGTGACTGTGTGTTTTCCTAAAACCAGCTTGGATCTAAAGCTTTCAAAAATTCCTTCATACTTATTATACAGAATAATGGGATTATAGGGTTTTCATGCATTATGTAATATATTTTGACAATATTACCCCTTAATATCTCTTGGGATTGCATTGAATCAGTAGATTGATTTTGGAAGTATGGCCATCCCATGAGCATGCAAGGTCTTTCCATCATCTAGTGTCCTCTTTTAATTTTATTCAGTATCTGTAAAGTTTTTATTATAGAGGTCTTTCACATCCTTGGTCAGGTTTAATTCAAGAAATTTCGGGGGTGGGGAGCTCGGATTTTTACGTTGTTTTGAATGGGATTATTTCCCAGATTTCTTTCTCAATATATTTTTACTGGTTGATAAGGCTACTGCTTGACATATATATTATTATGGTGAGATGTGTTTCTTATATTCTGAGTTTCTATGGGATATTTGACATGATTGAAATGTTATGATTTCTATTCTATCAAAAAACAAGAGATTAGAGAAATTTATAAAGTTTATTGACATATTGAGCCAGCACTACATGTCTGGAATAAACCAGTTTAACCATGGTAATTTTTTGATTTATTTTTGAATAGTTTGCAGGATTTCTTTTTTTTTTTTTTTTTTTTTTTGGTTTTTTTTTTTCGGAACTGGGGACCGAACCCGGGGCCTTGCGCTTCCTAGGCAAGCGCTCCACCACTGAGCTAAATCCCCAACCCCTGCAGGTATTTTTTTAAAAAATTTGCATATATTTATGTTGGAGATTGGTCTGTGTTTATCTGGTTTCAGTATTAGGCTAATACTAACTTCATAAAGAGTTTGGGGGGCTGGGGATTTAGCTCAGTGGTAGAGCGCTTACCTAGGAAGCACAAGGCCCTGGGTTCGGTCCCCAGCTCCGAAAAAAAAAAACCAAAAAAAAAAAAAAAAAAAAGAGTTTGGTAATGTAACCTTCCTTTGCTATTTAATAGCATAGTTTGAGAAGGATTTCTGTTAGTATTTCATTGAATGTCTGGTAATTTTATTTGGTAAATATTTGACCACAACTTCACTTGTACTGCTTTCTACAAAGCTGCTCAATTTTTTTTTTCTTTTAAGATCTTCACGATTTACTTTTGGTAGGTTATATACATCCAGAAATCTATGTACTTTATTTTAGAGTTTTCTATTTATTGGAATAAATGATTTCTAAGATAAGACCTAATGATTTTTCTGAATTTCATTAATGTAGTAACAACTCTCCTTACCCCTCAATCTATTTAAGTTGAAGCTTTTCAACTTGATTGTTTCTGTATTTGAGGATTTTATGAATACTATATATCATTTTCATCCCTCCCTGTACCACAGCCAACCTCCTCCCATTTCCTTCCCCAAATTCACACTTTTTCCTAACTCTCTAACCCTAAACGCCCCCAACCTAACCCTACCCGTCCAGTCCCTAACCTTAACCCACACCACCCCCCCAACACTTTAACCCTAAACCCTAACTTTCTAGCACTAACTGCACACGCAACCACACTATTCATAATCCCTACCCTTCTAACTCAGCTCGTTTCCAATAGACTCCTGGCATTTACTTTGACCATGTTTTTGAATTGTTAGGTATTTATGCAGATTTCACAAAGACTTTACCGCACTGAGCCCATTTATAAGGCTTTTCTCAAGAATGTTATTTTCTGCATTCACAGGGTTTCAGTGAATGGAAGTATGAATACTTTTGTTATAAGGAGATATAGAAATGTGCAAAGGCTTCACCATATTCAGTACATTCATACTTTCTCCCTAGTGTGGTATCTTTTATGCTGTTTGTGTTAATTTGGGTTTTAATGCTGTGAAAAGATACCATGACCAAGGCAACTCTTAGAAAGGACATTTAATTGTGGGGAGGGGAGGTATACAGATTCAGAGGTTCAGTCTATTATCAAGGTGGAAGAAATGTCCGTGTCCAAGCAGACATGATGCTGGAGGAGAGTTCTACATCTTGATCAGAAGGCAGCCAGAAGACTCTTCTGCCCTGGGCAGAGTTTAAGCATGGGGTCTCAAAGCCCCCCCCCTCCACAGTGACATACTTCCTCAAAGGCCACATCTACTCCAAAAAGGCCATACCTCCTAACACTGCCACTTGCAATGGGCCAAGTATATTTAAACCACCATACCTTTGAAGATCACAGTAAAGGCTTTACTGCATTGGTTACATTCATAGGGTTACTCTTTAGTATGTATGTGTTCTTTTATGTAGTTGGAGTTGGCTTGATTGTGAAAAGGCTTTACCACATTCATTACATTCGTAAGGTTTCTCTCCAGTATGAATTCTTTCATGCCTTTTAAGGACATTCTGACCTACAAAGGCTTTACCACATTGCTTACATTCGTAAGGTTTCACTCCAGTATGTATTCTTTTATGTACTTGGAGATAACGAGGATGTGCAAAGGCTTTACCACATTGATCACATTCGTAAGGTTTCTCTCCAGTATGTGTTATTCCATGCGTTTCGAGATGACTCTGTCGGGCAAAGGCTTTACCACACTGATTGCATTTGTAGGTTTTTTTCCTAGTATGTATTATTTCATGCCTTCTAAGAGTACGATGATGTGCAAAGGCTTTGCCACATTGATGACACACATAGGGCTTCTCTCCAGTATGTATTGTTTTATGTACTTGAACATAACGATGAGATTTGAAGGCTTTACCACACTGATTGCATTTATAGGATTTCTCTCAAGTATGAATCCTTTTATGACTTTGAAGTTCATTACGGCATGTAAAGGCTTTACCACATTGCTTACATTTATAGAGTTCCTCTCTAGTATGTGTGCTTTTATGTGTTTGGAGATGACTGTTTTGTGAAAAGGCTTTACCACATTGATTGCATTTGTAGGGTTTTTCTCCAGCATGCATCATTTTATGCATTTGAAAATTATGGTGACGTGCAAAGGCTTTCTCACATTCATTACATTTGTAGGGTTTCTCTCCAGTATGAATTCTTTCATGCCTTTTAAGATCATTCTGACGTACAAAGGCTTTACCACATCGATTACATTCATAGGGCTTCTCTCCAGTATGTATTCTCTTATGTACTTGGAGATGACTACAATATATAAAGGCTTTACCACACCAATCACACTCATAGGGCTTCTCTCCAGTATGTATTGTTTTATGTACTTGGAGATAACTATGAGATGCAAAGGCTTTACCACACTGATCACATTTGTAAGGTTTCTCTCCAGTATGTGTTATTCCATGCGTTTTGAGATGACTGAGTTGTGCAAAGGCTTTACCACACTGACTGCATTTGTAGGATTTTCTTCCATTATGTATTATTTTATGCATTCTAAGGTTACGAACATGTGCAAAGGCTTTACCACATTGATCACACACATAGGGCTTCTCTCCAGTATGTATTGTTTTATGCACTTGGAGATAACGATGAGATTTGAAGGCTTTACCACACTGATTGCATTCATAGGATTTCTCTCCAGTATGAATCCTTTTATGACTTTGAAGTTCATTACGGCATGTAAAGGCTTTACCACATTGCTTACATTTATAGAGTTCCTCTCTAGTATGTGTGCTTTTATGTGTTTGGAGATGACTGTTTTGTGAAAAGGCTTTACCACATTGATTGCATTTGTAGGGTTTTTCTCCAGCATGCATCATTTTATGCATTCGAAAATTATGGTGATGTGCAAAGGCTTTCTCACATTCATTACATTTGTAGGGTTTCTCTCCAGTATGAATTCTTTCATGCCTTTTAAGATCATTCTGACGTACAAAGGCTTTACCACATCGATTACATTCATAGGGCTTCTCTCCAGTATGTATTCTCTTATGTACTTGGAGATGACTATAATGTACAAAGGCTTTACCACACCAATCACATTCATAGGGCTTCTCTCCAGTATGTATTCTTTTATGTACTTGGAGATAACTATGATATGCAAAGGCTTTACCACACTGATTGCATTTGTAGGATTTTCTTCCAGTATGTATTATTTCATGCCTTCTAAGAGTACGACGATGTGCAAAGGCTTTGCCACACTGATCACACACATAGGGCTTCTCTCCAGTATGTATTGTTTTATGTACTTGGAGATAACGATGAGATTTAAAGGCTTTACCACACTGATTGCATTCATAGGATTTCTCTCCAGTATGAATCCTTTTATGACTTTGAAGTTCATTACGGCATGTAAAGGCTTTACCACATTGCTTACATTTATAGAGTTGCTCTCTAGTATGTGTGCTTTTATGTGTTTGGAGATGACTGTTTTGTGAAAAGGCTTTACCACAATGAGTATTTTCAGACAGTTTCTCTCCAGCATGACATCTTTCATGCCTGCAAAGATGGATAGATGGCACATGTGAAAGCTTTACCATTAAACTAATGAATATAATAAATGGAAATTAATTCTATAATTTGGTCTAATTGTAAAGAAGAATCACATCTTACGGTTGTATCACTTTGTTTACACTCATGGTTTCCCATTCACTATGGGTTGGTAAAAGTGTTATTACATGGCTCACATTTGTACCATCTTCTATCTCTATGAGATTTCTCATATATTTGAAGGGAAATGGAAGAGCTCAGAGCTTTACCACATTGAGTACATTCATATGTTTCCTTTATTGTCAAATATACTACATTTGCATACCTCATCAGCAAAGTGAACCAGGACAAACAGAAAGGGATTTCCACAATCCTAGTATCCCTAGGGATTTTCTGCTAGGTGAGTTTATGGATATATTCCCAATGAAGTTGGGAAACCAACTAATTATAAACTTGTATCACACTGAGAAAGTCTGCTCAAATGTGGACTACTACATATATCTTAATTGTTCTGGGGGTGGGGGGGACATTGCTTCTTTCAATATCCTTGTGCTCACACGGCTTGTATCCATTGTGACACAGGATATAGCTATTAAAATAACAAATGAAATGTTTCCACATTGCATTCATACAGTTTGACTTTTTGTTCATCATAGTCATATGGTATAAGAATTAAGGTTAAAAAAAAAAAAAGAATTAAGGTTTCTCTTGAACAACATTCTTGACTCTCATAGACTGTCCCTCTCACTTAAACTTAACAATGTTACTATATGAGTAATCAGCTTTACTATGATATATTTGCCTGTTAGAAACATAAACTTATCACCTACTCTGTGTGTGTGTCTGGGTGGGTGTGTGTATGTGTGTGTGTGTTATGAGACTAAACAGATTGGCAGGTATACAGAGTAGCTGTAATGTGGCTACGATGGTAAGGCTAAGGCATTGTTTCTTTGTCTTCTTTCTTAGAGGAATGCCTTGCAAAAAACAAGTCAGACACCTGACACTGAGGTACATGGATTTGTGAGAATTTAATAATAAATACACTTAAAGTATTTTTTTTTTACACTGTTGCGTTTCTTTAAAAGTTCGAGGACATACTAACATTTCTTCAGGGGCATATTCATACCAACTTGCACATGAAAATTACCTTCCATGTCTTCTGAAACTTTGACAATGTTCTTCAATAGTATGGTCTTCCCAATTGTAACCTAAAATATAGTACCAGAAAATGTATGATATATTATTGGAAATTAGGCAACATTTAAGTTACTATCTTCAGTGAACCTGATATTTTCACCTCATTCTTCTTTATTCTCAATTGACTTCACAGAAAAGCAACAGTAAAAAAGGAACAGTTGTTTCCTTATTTTAAAAACTGAAAGAAAATTCACTGTCTTACCTATAGCAGTGAGGTTCCTGTAGGTCTCCTGCATCACATCTTTGTAGAGACTCTTCTGTGAAGGATCCAGCAAAGCCCATTCTTCTCGAGTGAAGTTCACATGTACATCATCATAGGTCAATGCATCCTGAAATATCCCATACATGAGTACAACAGAAACCATGATACCAATATCACTGTAAATGTATGCTTCTGGTGCTTCCCCCACTTATTTCTTGACCCAGATGTTCTAATGTTAATTACCAAATCATCTTAGAAGAAAACTGAGTAATAAGGTTCACTTCTGTCATTTCTTTCCTCTTTGAGTGGGATATAGCCTTGCAAGAGAAATGCTAATTAATGGAGAGAGAGAGAGAGGGGGGGGGGGGGGAGAGAGAGAGAGAGAGAGAAAGAGAGAGAGAGAGAGAGAGAGAGAGAGAGAGAGAGGCAGGCGTGCAGTACTGAGCATATAGAGAAATTGTATGAACAATTACTAACTGCAAAAAACATCAAGTGAGCATATAGGCTCATGTCTTTAATCCAAGCACTGAGGAGGCAGAGGCAGGTATATCTGAGGTCTATCCAGGACAGCCAGAGGTACATATTAAGACCCTGTCTCCCCTATGAAAAATCAATCAAACAAACAAGAAAGATAGAAAGGACTCAGAGGTTTTTACTAGAGATCCTACAAAGAATTACATTCACTGAAGTTCTGTATTCTTCTTCCAGAATCTTTAGGTGGCCCAGTTTAAACTGTAACAATAATGAGATCTTACTAAAAGGGAATGAATGTTTAAACAGATAAAAATATTGGCAATGTAAATGTTGATCCTAAATAAGCAACATAGGACAGGAGCTGGCTCATCACTGAGGAGTTTTTGCTGGTCTTAAAAATAATTGGCCTCAATTGCCAGTAGTTAGAAGTGAGCTTTACAACTACTGATTACTCCAAGTTCAGGAATTCTGAAGCCATTTTCTGACTACTATGGGGATTAGACATACA
Organism: Rattus norvegicus; assembly: GCF_021556685.1. NCBI lineage: Eukaryota > Metazoa > Chordata > Mammalia > Rodentia > Muridae > Rattus > Rattus norvegicus. The sequence continues at coordinate 129,010,406 of NC_141542.1, read as the reverse complement.
TGATGTGCATATTCATTCATACAGGCAAAATATACATATTCATTAAAATAAATCAACACAAGCGCAACAGGTAGGAAAAATGTCATATATCTGCAATCCAATGACTCAGAAAGCTCAGGCAATATAGCCAGGCAGTATGAATGTCATGAATACATGCCACCTGAGAAACAGAATATGCTCTCTGTCAAATTTCAAAATTCATAATGGGGATGAAGATCAACACAGCAGCATATACTTGACATGTGCCAAAACCCACTGTCCAAACCATCAGCCAATAATATAAAAACGAACAAAGAAACAAACAAACAAACAAACAAAAAAAGAGAAAGCTGGGCATGTTGGCCCACATTGAATCCTGGCACTCTGGAGCCAGAGGCAGGTGGACCATTTACATTTGAGGCCGCACGTTCTACATACCTACTTTCAGGACAGCCAGGTCTACATAGAGAAACTTTGTCCTCAAAAAACAAAACAAAATTAAAATTATAAAAAAAAAAACAGGCTTGCAAAATACCTTAGCACTGAATAGTAATTGCTTCAACTGCATCTTATGTGATTTAGGGTTAGAGTGTATAATGCTGAAGGCAAGACAACATAAGAAGGAAGCTGACGGGCTGGAGAGATGGCTCAGCGGTTAAGAGCACCCAACTGCTCTTCCAGAGGTCATGAGCTCAATTCCCAGCAACCACATGGTGGCTCACAACCATCTGTAAAGAGATCCGATTCTCTCTTCTGGTGTATCTGAAGACAGCTACAGTGTACTTATATATAATAAATGAATAAATCTTTAAAAAAAAAAAAGGAAGCTGACTAATCAGGTACAACCACTACACAACACACACAGACACACACACACACACACACACACACACACACACACACACACACACACACACACACCACGCAGCAAATGGGTTGACTCTATAGACACCCAAATGTCATCCCCAATAACTAATCATCTAGAAAGGTTCCTCCTACAAAAGCAGTTCTATTTAGAGAACTGAGTTGGCCAGAGCAAGGCTGACTCCTCCATGACAGGTTGTAAACTGACAGGTTGGGAAACTAGGCCTAAGTTTCTGTTTCCCAGAACTGGAAAAGTCCAAACAAGTCAATTCTAGGAAAACCATTCCTCACAGGCAGCTAATCAGGAGCTTCCAATGACCCTAATAGCCTGCAGCAGCCCATACACTCTTCAAATGCCCCAAATCACTTCTGACACTCTTGATTGCCACATCTTGTAAAATCAGAAAGCAAGTTATATCTTTCCAACATACAAAGGCACAGAATGCCCCTTCCTATTCCAGTAGAGAGGAATGTGTACATAGTGAGGAAAGATTGGACCAAAGCAAGAAACCCAGTAGGACAAACACCAAACCTTGCATCTCTGTCTCAGACACAAGGAGCCTCCGTTTCAAAAGGCTTAGATTGCCCTAACCCTGCAACTTCTCATACATCTCTCAGTTTAGATCCTTGAACTCCCTATATGCAGCTCTCCATGACAGGTGTCTCATAACTTGGGTATCTCTAGATCTTGTGGTCTCAAATGGAACTCAGGCTTCATCCTCAGATTCATCCCATGCACTCTCACAGTGTCCTCCCTCACTGGGGCTCTGACTCTGCCAAACATAGATGGCTGGAACAGTGCTGCCTGAAACCACGGGGGAAGAAGCCATAACCTTATTTTTCCATATTTCTTATTTCCAGAACTTGGGTGCCACGCTTGGACCAGTAGTAGCAGGTTTTATATGAAGTTCCTTCCTGGGTCTAGGAATGACTTTGCCAACTCCCCCTTCCATTAACTGAAGGCTTATCAGGAGGGACTTTTTCTGTTAATTCACCTTCTTAGGCTTCTGTAGTGAGCCATATTGGATTTGGGCCTGGCCATTTGTAGAGCTCAAAGTGGCTACGTGACTCCTGGCCACACATACTCCTCTAACAGCTTCTCCCATGAATTTACGGCACAGGAAGATAACATTCATGGGATGCTTCAGCCTAAGAAAAAATCAGTTATCTCCTCAGTCAACACCCACCTGACCTCATCGCCTGACCTCTTTGCCTCCAGCTATCACTGCCTATACCCTCATCTCCCCCTCCTTCATGTTTCACAAAGGTCACTCCCCCTACCTGAAAGCCTTAAAAGCTGTAACATTCATCCCAATAAACAAGACCTTGACAATAGAATCTTGATTGGTCTCCTTCTTCTCTTCACCCTCATTTGGCCCACAGGTAGAAAGCCTCTTCTGGACCCTGAATAACTGGGTCCCCGCTGGGGGGGACAGGCTTCCAATCCTGAGCAAAGCCCTTCTCTTTAATGGTGATAATCTCTTTGAAAATTCATGCCTCTGTCTCAGCATTTGGCTGCCATGTGTAACTTCCCAGGGCTGCTTTTCTCTACAAACCACAGACTTTGCATTTATTTCTGCTCAACTTGTTGTTTTTTTCCTGTAGTCCAGAATGAGTTACTAGTAATAATCATCTAACAGATTCAATATTTCACCTGAGAAATGTAGCTAATTGTTTTTTAATTCTGCCTTACTCAATTTCTCAGAGCATGGGCGGAATAAGAAAGATTTGGGGTCAAAATACAGCATAAATGACCTCTAGCTAAATTTGTCACGGAATCTATTTTCCACTGAAATCCGATGACCTCAACTTCTGACTGCATTACTTGCATGACTCCAGTCTTCCAGGTGTACACCAACAGCCGACTAAGCTCTGAATACAGCTTTCTATGCTGATTGCCATCTCAAGCCTTGATATTTACCAGGTTCCTCCAAGGGAGAACATTTCTAGTTTCTCTAATTTCTGTCAGCAACAAAATAACCTTTTTTTTTTCTTCTAACTTGCTACTCTCCTACTTTGATTCAATTCTCTAACCAAAAGCATCTCAGCAAATAAACCAGTTCACTTGTTTGGTCCAATAACATGACAGCCATCAGGTTGGGAGCTTAGGATAGAAACTCAAACTTCAAGAAAAGGCAAAAACCATGAACAAATCTTGTTTCCTGCTTGGTCACTGTCTCAGACTTACCCCAGCTCTCTTATCCAGCCCAGGCCCACTTGCTTAGGGATCCTGCCTCAGGGATCCTCAGTGTAGAGCCTTCCCACATCAATCATCACAACACAATCTCTCACTGATACAGCATCCAGACATTTTGATGAGGGCATGCCCTCAAGTGAGAGCCCGTCAGATGATTGTAAATGTTCACAACTGAAGCTAACTAGGACAAATATAGGCAATAATATATCAGAAAGTTTAAAAAACCCAAATCAAATGTGTTAACAATATCATTTAAGTAGCAAAAACCAACAAACAAACCACACACACACACACACACACACACACACACACACACACACACTCAAACACAATATAAGTGGTGAATAAAGCTACAGGTGTGTGTGTGTGTGTGTGTGTGTGTGTGTGTGTGTGTGTGTGTGTGTGTGTTTCATCCCGCAGGCTTTCGCCCGATTCTCGGTACCGTGTCAGTGCTGGCGCCGACAACAAGTGACAAGTCATGCTGGTAAGGATGTAGAGAATGGGTAAAAGCTCTCCATTGTTAGTAGGGTGCAAACTAATACTGCCACTATGGAAATGAGCATTTCCTCAGAGTCCTGGTGCCTCAGAACCCTGAGAATCCATCTATCTCAAATCACAGCTATAAAGCTCTTGGGCATCTATCTAAAAGGTGCTCCACCCTACCACAAGGACATTTGCTCAACTATGTTCATAGCACATTTATTCATACTTGCCAGAACCTAGAAACAACCTAAAAAGTACTTCAACTGAAGAATGGGTTGAAGGACCCTGGTTCTTACTGAAGCCTAAGCGCTGTCAGGAGGCTTGGTCTGGTGGAAAGTAGGTAGGTTATGGGGATCCTAAGGGCTTTTGCCAGCTTTACATCAACTGCCTCCGGTCAAGGCTAGGACAAGTTCCATTCTCCACCCACAGTTCTTGGGAGGAGCATGGACATTCTTGAAAATCCTGCAGAATGTACTGATAGTAGCCTGACCCTCTGGTCCCAGATGAAGAGCTCAAACGCATGCCATATAAGTTTGAACTGTAAACCTGCTAATATAACCTGTACCTCTCAAAGTATAAAAACTGCTTGTCACAGCCATTGGGGTCCCCTTCCAGTCACTTGCTACGAGGGGCTGATTGAAGCTTGACCCTGACACACCCGAAAAGAAACTCTTGCCTTTGTATCAAACTCCACTCTCCTGGGTCACTTGGGGAATCTCCTGGTAGTTAAGACTCACTTTGAGCCTTACGGGGTAAACAAAAAATGTGGTACATTTATCACCCATCTGATTAAAAAGATGACATCATGAATTTACAGGCAAGTAAATGCAACTAAAGAAATCACACCCAGAATGACAAACATGGCATGCATTTACTTACAAGTGGATATTACCTATTAGGTAAATAGTAATAAACCCAGAGAGGCTAGTTAAAGAGGTGGGCTCTAGGGAGGAAGCACAGATCTCTTTCTAGAGGGGAAATAGAATAATTTCTGTGAGTAGACCAGAGTTTGATGGGAACAGGATTAGGGAGGATCAGTTGAGGGGGATGCAGGGGAAAGTACAATGCAGGTAGAAACAGCTGGAATTAGGGGTTATTTGGGAGTTAGTGTAGAAATCCAGTACAATGACAACTTCCTGGATGACCAGGGTGACCCTAATGAAAACTACTGGTAATGGAGGATATGGAGTCTGAAGGGACCATCCTTTGACACCAGGCAGGGCTTCAACGTTGGTAATAAGTTACATTTGGTTGAGCTGTTGGCCAAGGAGGTCCCATGAGCTCCTTCAACAATCCTTGCTGATGCAAGGACAAACTTTGCTCTCAGATAACTGACAGCAGGGACTGATCATTAAGGACAAATTCGACACACTTCACTGAAGGCAGAGGTCAAGGGAATACAAGCTTGGAGCCTTCACCCCTGTGTTCTAGTCTCTTTGAGGAGAGAAGGTACTCTACAGGCTAAAAGGAAGAAAGAGAAACCTGGAAACCCCCCTCCGCCCCCAACACCCATACACACCTACAATTGGTCCTTCCTAAGATGTGCTGGGGCATGATGGTAACAAACGTGTTTGAGTGGCCAACCAATGTTTGGTTTAACTTGAGGCCCTTGATATGAGAGGGAACCCATGACTAACACTGACTGGATTTCTAGGAATCTTACAGAAACTTAAATGGCAAGCATAGAGACAGCATGGGTCTATGCCAGGTCCTCTGCTGATATGTTATGGCTGTTAGCTTGGTGTCTTTGAGGGACTCCTAACAGTGGAAGCAGGTGTAACTCTGATTCGTTGGCTTGATCTTGAGATTTTTCCTATCAGGTTGCCTTGTCCAATATGAAGGCTTTCACCTTGTCTTTTTCTATCTTGTTTTGTCTGTTAGGTCTGCTCCTTTTTGAAGAGGAAATGGGTGGGGGGGTGGACCTTGGGGAAAGGATAGAAATGAGGGGTAGTTGGGAGTGCAGGTTGGGGAAACAGTGGTCAGGATATATTATATGAGAATCTACCCTCATATAAAAACTTAATTCGGGCTGGAGAGATGGCTCAGCGGTTAAGAGCACCCGACTGCTCTTCCAGAGGTTATGAGTTCAATTCCCAGCAACCACATGGTGGCTCACAACCATCTGTAAAGAGTTCCAAAGCCCTCTTCTGGTGTATCTGAAGACAGCTACAGTGTACTTATATATAATAAATAAATAAATCTAAAAAAAAAAAAGAAAAAAAAACTTAATTCAATATTGTTTAAATGAAAGGCAAAGAAGGGAAGCTATAGTGAACAAAGAAAAGCAAATTCGTAAAGATAGGGACAGCAAGATTGTGATACATACAGTACTTGCTCTATCTTTGTCCACAGTGACTATCACATAGGAATGTAAAAATACCTGGAAGGCTTACTTCCTCCTTCTGATAATCTAGGCCTAGTCATGGAAGCTTATAGCTTCTGTACAATCTTATCTAGGTCTAGAATGATGGGGCATAGGCATGGGCGATTTAACAAAAGACACAGACTAGGGTCATTTGTGCTAAGAAAATGCCAAAGCTTTACTGAGGTTCACAGAATATACACCCCAAGTTCACTGGGTGGAGAATTCCAGGAAGCACAGTGGAAAAATAGGTTATGCCCTCAGGACAAAAACAGGAACAAAAATCAGGAATTGGGTGTTACTGCCCAGGTGCCAAACAGAAAGATCAAGATGTTCTTTTGTTAGGAACTAAAGCTTCCACATGCATCAGCAAGGCTCAGCACTGGGCAAACACTGAGGGGGCTCAGTAGAGTTGGGCACTTGAGTGTTTTCGCCATCAGAGACTTAACTGTTAAATAATCACCCTTTCTTCTTCTTTCTGAACTCTGCCTGGTCAACTGTGCTCTTCTAGCTCTTACTCTTCACTCTAACCAATTCAAATTGCTTCTTTCACTTCTAACTGAATTGCTATGCTTGGCCTCAAATGAACTCTAGTAAACTGCTCTCTTCTTATTCTCTTGCTCATTTTCTCTTTTTCTGTCTTTAGCCTGCCTCTCTCTGTAAAATTCTCCAGGTAAAACTGCCTCCTCCTCTTACCCTCTGTGCTGCTTCCTCTTATATTGCCTCTTTTCCCTCTTCTCTTAAGAGTTGGGCATATCCTATTCTGTCAGATCTTTCCCTGATTCATCATTTTTTCACCCACTCAATTATACATTACTTACGAACATGAGCGCTTCCTTCAAAAACGATGTTTACCTTCATCGTTTGAGAGCAAAGGTGTGTACTAAGGGCTGAGCCATACCAGTTAGAAACAGCTCCCCCCCTAACCCTGCCTCCAGCAAATTGGACAGTCTCTGGGTTCACAATATGATCAAATACTCTGCAACACAGGAGTTCATGACAAGCTCATCTTGGGGCCAGTCTATATCTGTGAAAACAGAAGTTTTGTTCTCAGCAATGTGAAATATATATCACACAGGAAACAAAAGCAATCACTTTCTTGTGTTAGCTTTCACTAGTTTAGAGTGTGGAATTATAATGCTTTTCATTTCATTCCAAAGGAATACTCATAATTGTTCTTAAGAAAAAATATTGTTTCAATAACTATTCAAACAGAAATAAATGAGATGCTGCACAAAATCGCTACATGAACTATATTATGCATTAAGCCTAAATAAACCAATGTATAAAAATATTAAATGTTTAAACGCTTTCTCCAAAGCAAAAATGAAAGTGTTACCATCAAAGTTACTGAAGGCAGAGAAAACAAAGAGCCAAGTCAGTTATCTAAGACTTTTACATGTTTGTTCAACTCTAATTTATCGTTACTATTTAAACTCAAACAAAACAGTCAATGTGGTTCTTTTTTTCTTTTTTTATTTCTTTTCATTTTTTCGGAGCTGGGGACCAAATCCAAGGCCTTGCGCTTCCTAGGCAAGCACTCTACCACTGAGCTAAATCCCCAACCCCTTCAATCTGTTTCTTAACCTCCTTTTTACTTCTTCATGCAGCATGACTCATTGGCAGAGGGCTCTCATGCCATCCAAATAAAGCCACTTTCTGCATTTTTATAGCATACTACAATAGCACATTTGCTTCTCATCTATAACAACTCTTGGTACAGAAAGCTTGATATTTCATTTCTCTTCTCCACATAATGTTCTAAATAAACATTAGGAAAAAAAAAACCTTAGAAGTAGATTTTTTCAGCTGAATTCTCTGCTTTCTGCCCATCTATAGGAATTTGGCGGGAATTTGACCATGGACTAGGACTTAGGAAATAGGTTCAGGTAAGAATATTTTCATTTGGGCTAGTACCAGCCCTTTTCTCTTGTTAAACTAATGACCCCCTAGAAACAATGATCACAGGTCTTTGTGCCTTGTTTGTTCCTTGACCTAGAATTGACCTTATTATTTGCTTGTACTAAAAATGGTAGAAAAGCAGACTGGGAAAAATAGACCCGCTTCAGCCTCAGCACTGGCTAGAATCATGCTATATATTGTCTAATTTTCTTTTTCCTTTCAATCCTCACTCCCTCCCTTGAGACCCTGTTGACTGAGTGAGCTCGCTTGGTCACCCTTCATTTTCAAGTGCTACCTACAATGTTGACAACATGGTTCAAGCTCCCATATCCATCTGATAATGAGTGCATTAAAGGTTAAAATTATACGAGAGAAAGAAATGGGTTGATAATGCTTAAGCTATAATTACATGCTGTTTTATGACCAATAAAGCACTGACTGTGAGAGTCATTACAAGTGCATAATCCTTTATCCACTCCTTTAACCCAAGGCACCCTAGGTCGCCTAGAGGCACCTAGCTGGTCCTCAACAAATGAGCATTGATGTTATTTTCATATTTAGGCAAGTATGAATACAACTGCAAGAAACATGAGCATTCTGGTACTTTTTAAAACCAATTTCAAGTGCATGGAAACTATACTGAGAAGACTGCTGGGATCCATGGCAATTCTGTCATTTTCATGAGAAGTAAGTGTTGGTATGAGGAATCGGCTTTATGGTTGCAGGTTGTCTCCAAACCCAGCGATAGAAGTGACATCACCCAGAGGTGAAAAGGGACCTGTGCATCCCTTGTCATATATTTCCAGTGTCCTCCTAGCCAATCTCCTACCCTCACCTGCAAGAAGTTATGTCCCTACCCAAATAAAAAGCCAACCCTTCCTGACCTTCGCCCCTTCTTTCTCTTTTCCTCCTTTGTCTCCTCCCCTCCTTTGTGCATCCCCCATCCCCAGCACCAATGAAAGTCTCTCACGTGGAACCGTACTGGCCAGGTGTGGTCTGTCTGGGCACGAGCCTCGATTCCAATACAACACTCCGTAGGATGGGGATTGCTTGGGTGAAGGTATTACGTACACATGTATCAGAATACACATGTTAAACATGCACAATTTTATATCAACTATAGAAACACAGTATTAACTAGTTTTAGTAGGTATCTATGGAAAATCCCAACCTACTGCTATCAGACTTTAGTGCTAAGACACAATCCTGTGTCACATCCAGATTCATTGTCCAATTCTGGACCATGCTTTATTTTCACTCTTTTGTTTTCTCAATTAAGTCATACTTATAAAGACCTTGTCTACGTGACCCTAAGGATGAATTCTGTGTCACTAAAGTCTACACTAAAGTCCTCTTTCTATGGCTTTGGACATTATTTCATATCAGTTTCAGTTTCGCACACATACTATATAGCTTGCTAAATGAATTATTATGGAGAATATCTTTTACCAAGTTATATAACTGTAAACAACACCATTATAGTGATGTTAAAAAAGGAATGATGGGTATGTTCAATTTGCAGCAAAATTCAAAATTTAAAGAAAACGTCTAATAATATATAACAGGACAGCTGATTTCAAAGCTATTTGCCATGTGAAAAAAACCTCAGAACCATCAACAGGATTACGAAGAAATAGTACACATTTTGGCACAATGGAGATTCCATCTGTACTTATCAAAGAGCTACAACGATCAAAAGTTTTAGCACATTTGTGAAAAAGGGAGATGTAGAGAAAAAAAGGCAAGAACATAAGCCCCAAATTATAGTCAAGTTTTAATCAAAAGACCTAAGGAAACTCAGCCAGGAAAAATGTGAACTTGACCAATATTACCTATGATTGCATGTGTATTCAAATGGAAAAAACACAGACGTCCCAACTCCCACAAGAATAACTCAAACTGACCCCTAAACTGCTATATTTCTGACTCTCCGGCCACTACTGGCCCCACACTCTAGAGCTCTCTGTGTGGAGGTGGTAAGAAAGGAGGGTTATGGCTCTGCGGCTCCCAATGCCCCTGTGTGATCTCACACAAACCCAGCCCCCCGAACCCACACACAAACGAAGGTTGAAGAATAACTTAATGTCTGCTTCCACATGATGCCATGTGGATTTTAGTAATGATGTAGAATCTGCCCTGCCCACCTACACCCCACCCTGCACACCTGAGAAACCTCTGCATCTCAGAAACTCCTTTTGGACTCTGGAACTGAATTTCCCTGAATCACTCCATTCACTGTGACTGCTGATAGTGGAAAGGTAAAAGGATTTTAACCAAGTATTGCCAAAGGATGATTCTCATAACCTCATCCCTATATTCTGTGCATATTTTGGAGAATTGTTTGTTAACTTGTAGCTTTGCTTTCTATGGCACTGTGAGGCATAAAAATTATGAAAAACAAACTCGAGGCAGCTGTATTAACCAGCAGTCCCCCCAAATCTAACTCTTGGCTTTTCATCTACACTACCCCCAGCAGAGACTGTTCGACTCACGCTGCTGGGTCGAGTACAAGGAACTAGATTCAAGGATCTTTTTCTCCTCCATCCTTGTTTTTCTCCTATCTGGTGTTAGGGGGTGAAACGAGGGTGGGGGGGAGGGAGGCTGAGGAGGGGGATTAAGAGTGGGGAAAAAGAAACCACAAAGTAGCAAAGACCAGCAAAGATCCAGTTAGCTGGGTCTAAAATGCTAAAAGAGGATCTAGCCTAGGTAGATTTTACAGTCCATGTATGCTGTCACCCTTAAGTTTGTTTTAGGTTCAGGTTCCAGGTTTTTTTTTTGTTTGTTTGTTTGTTTGTTTGTTTGTTTTTTTCCGGAGCTGGGGACAGAACCCAGAGCCTTGTGCTTGCTAAGCAAGCGCTCTACCACTGAGCTAAATCCCCAACCCCCAAGTTTTTTTTTTCTTAAGATTTATTTATTTTATTTATATGTTAGTACACCGCCATGGTTCCCTTCAGACACTTCAGAAGAGAGCATCCCATTACAGATGGTTGTGAGCCACCAAGTGGTTGCTGAGAATAGGATCTCTGGAAGAGCAGTCAGTGCTCTCAACTGCTGAGCCATCTCCCCAGCCCATTTTTTTTCCAGGTTAAGTTTTGAACAATTTAAATATAAACTGGAGGCTACAAGTCTGGCCACTTAGATAGGCCATTTACACAGCAAACATTTCCGGGATGTTTCTTAAGGACACCAGTGCCCTAAAACAGTAGGTTAGTGACAGTGTCCTAAGTGGAAGGTCTCAGATGAAGAAAAACATAGGAAAAGGAGAAGCTAGAAAGTATAAAAGCTGGGGTGGGGGTGGGGGGCGAGGGTCTTAAGCTAAGACATTAAGAAGAATGTCACCTTGTATATGGTTTACATGAGGGAAATGGAAAGAAACGGGAGACATCTATGAAGTCAGCAGAAAGATTAAACTATGAAGTTAGCAGAAACATCATATAAGGGGACACACTCAGGAAAAGTCTAATCAAACAGTGCTGCACAAGGAACTCAGCGTATTTCAAAAATATTCCTTACCAAGCCTATTTTGGCCTTGGCACCCATAGCCCCATAAGGTGGGAAGTGTTGTTGTAAAAATATAAAAATAAAGAGGGTATTGTTGGTCTTTTATCCCGCTAGGTATCTAGGGAAAAACACATCCCAGCCGCACACTTTCCTACACTCAAACCCCCACATAAAGAACACACAACACAAAAATCTTAGATCCAATTGGTAAGGTATAATTGCCGACTTAACCATACACAGCCCGGTACCAACCATCCCTTAGGAACATTGATAAAAACCTGTAAATACACAGCAGAATCTTAACATCACCTGCCATGGCTTCTCCAGCTTTCCTCTCTCCTCCTCTCTGTCCTGGTCTCCTCCTCTTCTTTCAAACTTCTCTCCCACCCATCCTTCCTTGTCCTCCAAAGACAGGCCTCCTTCTATCCCATACCTGCCCCTCCCCTGTACTTTACAGATTCAATGGGGAGGTGGTTGCTGTGAAGTCACCTGAGTTCTGAGTAGGTGACTAGGCAGCAGTCCTTGGGGCAATGGAATTAGCATCAAAACACAGATAACTTCAGGGAAAACCACAACAGGCAAGAGTGGTTTTCTCAGAATCTTAAGCAACCCCTCCCAAATGCCCTGGCCCCAAGCATATTCCTGGTTTTAGGGGAGCTGTTTGATCTCCATATCCAGGGACCCAGGGAAAGCTCCCAAGGACTAGGTCCTAGATGGTTACTGGTTCTGCCAAACATGTCCCTGAGTCTCAGAAGGAGCTCAAACTCGGGGACCTCAGGAAAAGGAGGGAAAGCGTAGCTTGATCAGGACAGCACTCAATAAAACAGTGTTTTGTTGTTTTACCTTTTCTAATGGTTGTCACCGGATGTCATCTTGCCCATGTGGCGAACTATGCTTTTCTCAAGAAGAAAACTAAACCTTTATGGCACACCAGGCCTCACTATTGACTGTGATCCTGTAATGCCCCACTGATCAGCTTGTTAGAGGCCTGCTCTTTGATATGGAGATGGGCCTAGTGGCTGGTTGCTAATCAGGGCCTGGTGCCATATTTCTGGACAATCCTGGTGAACAAACTTGTGTATCCTAGCATCCTAATCTCTAACAGGCCTGGTTAGCTTACTACTTACACGTGGGGTGTTTTGCAGGCAGTCCTCTCTCAGCTAAATTCTACTTGGTGTGCCTTGCTATCTCCTAAACTTTAGCAAATCGTTTACATCATCAATTCTACTCTTACATTACAGCTTGATATTGGATTGCTACCCAGCACATGAGATGCCTTCCACAACCCCCACAAAATAACTCCAAATGGATCTTACACCTTAATGTTAAAAGCTAAGAACAGAACTGTACAAACCAGGCTTCTGAGTTTGGAATCACGCCAAGGATCTTTCCATACACAAGCGAAATGCTCTGCACAATTGCAGCCCCTACAGGGAAGTTATTCAGAAACTGCCGCTGGGTCTAGTGAGTGGCTAAGACCTCACCAGTAGCCGCGGATTCCCACTCAGCCCCGGGAAAGACCCACCACACCAGCTCCCACTGCTCATCCCCTGCCTTCTGCCCGCCCACCCGCCCGCCCCCCACCCTCCTGCCCCTTTGTGTGCAGTGACCCTGTGCTCACCATGTCGCAACTTCGGAGCTTGCCTGAACATGCCTCACAGAATCCAAACACAGGACACAGAGCACAGCAGCCAGGACCATTTAAGAAGGCTTAGCTACTACGCGAATACTACACCAAGGCACCCGGAAAAGCCCGCCTTCTCTTCTAACTGGCAGGTCCAGTTAAGACTCTGATTGGCCAGTCGTCTTGAGTGACTTGAGCACTTCCTTAAGAGTTAGAGTGAGCTGAAGGTACAGTGAGGATACACAGTTCCAGACCCAAGCAACTAGCCTAGGGCCAGACCTTTTCCAGATCCAGAGGAATTTGCATTTCACTAGCACTTGTGCCTGTCCTCCAATAGCGTTCTCATCTGTCTCCCCGCCCAGCCCTAGGAAGGACCCACCTCGCCAACTACCACTGCCCAGCCACTTGCTCCTCCCTTCCCCGCACGTTGACCCTGTGCTCACCCGGTCCTCACTTCAACCTGCACTCAGCTCACAACATTCAGTAGTCTCTTTCCCTTCCGCTTCCTGGAATCAAGGTATACAGCTTGCATAATCCCTGGTACTCAACTTGCAGTGGTGTTATTAATCTGTCCCACAAGTGGAAGGGTGCCCAAGATATTAACACTTAAAGGGAGATTTGAGAAAACAAGAGTTTTCTTTGTGGCTGTTGGGATTCAGACCTGACAATCAGCTGACCTTCATATATTTAACACACCAAAGCTGTCTGGGCCTCCAGGTTCTCCCAGCACTCCTCAGTCCCCACCTGTAACAGGGCCTGTCTGGCATACCCCACCTTGTACCTTGAACTTTCCAGCGCAGGGGTCCAGTTTTCCCTTCCCCAGAAGCTCTTCCTATATAATCCAGAAATTTTGTTCTCTTTGTCTTTCTGTTTCTCTGCCTCTCTCTCCCTCCCCCTCCCCTTTCCATCCTTCTCTCTCTTCACTCCACCTTCCCTCTCACCGCCCCCCCCCCCCCATTACTTCATTTTTCTCTCCTTTCTTGCCTTGCTCACCTTTCTTTCTCCCCACCCTTCGTTATCCTTACTCCCCATATCGACTTTTCTGACCTCTTTGGGACTAGTGAACTCTTATCCTTGGGATCAGTGAGCCCACTAGAGAATTGCCCCCAATAAGTCTGAAAACACTCTAATTTGGCATGCGTTGAATCCTTCGTGCTGGGCTTAGGTAAACTGCAGCTAGTTTTCACTGGTAGGTACTGGAACCCTGGGAGACAAACCTTGAGGAACACTACTGTTAGCCAGCACATCCTCTTCAGTGGGAAGATAAGCACACATTCACACACAGAACTGTTTTAGTAAAGGTTCTCTAGATGAACAGACCTGATAGGATGAATCTCTGCATGTTGAAAGCAGATTTATTAGAATTTTCACATCGTTAGTCCAACGATGGCTAACGTGGCATGCACAGGGATAGGGAAACCTATACGTGAACATAGCCAGACTCCTTCAGTAAAATCCCACTGCTTATTTTCTTGAAGGAAATCATTCCTTTGGAAATGACTCCTGTTCTATCCTTGCTTGTAATGGAGGGGGCGGGGGGATGTCTTTCTCAGTTCTTCTGTCTTGTCTTACATATTGGCTATTCCTTGTATTCAAACTGACTACATGTAGAATTTACTAAAACTGAAAGAGATTGGGTACAGTGTGGGGATTTCTCTTAATCATAGCTTTGAAATGTGAAAACCCTTTTTTAATCTAGATTTTTTGAGTTGTTAAGATCCACCTTTACTCTAGCCCACAGATTCTAGTGACAGCATACATATATAGAGAAAGATGTTACCTCATTCTCTTTGTCTCCTTACCTTACCTCTGGCTAGCAAGTTCTTTCTTCCTTTTCTTCTTTCTTTCTTTCTTCTTTCCTTTTCTTTTTTTTTTCTTTTTTCTTTTTTTCGGAGCTGGGGACCGAACCCAGGGCCTTGTGCTTCCTAGGCAAGCGCTCTACCACTGAGCTAAATCCCCAACCTCTCTTCTTTCCTTTTCTTTTTCTGGCATTAAAAAGCCTACTTCTTTGAAACTCTGGTATATACTGAAGATAGACAGACATCCAGCCACATAGACTGAAGCACACTGGATTCTTCAACTTTCCTTTGGTAGACAGTCACTGTTAGTGAGACATTCTAGTAAATCCGCTTTCAACATGCATACAGAGATTCATTCTATCAGTTCTGTTCATTTATAGAATCTTTAGTAATATAGCCGTGTGTGCATGCGTGGTTTTTGTTTTGTTTTTCCACCTTTCCACTGAGGAAGATGTCCCAGCTAACAACTGTTATCCACGGTGTTTGTCCTCTGTTTCCTGCTTTTCTCCCAGGCTTGTCTCAGACCTACCAGGTGAGAAGTAGCTGCAGTTTACCTGAACCCAGATGAAGTCACAAGGCTCAGGGAAATTGCAATGCTAGAGTAGATAGGTTGTGTAAAACCTAATCCTCCACAATGGGAAGGCCCACAAGATATGCCCTTCACGACTCCTATAAGACGCAAACTGGTGAGAGAGGCACCACACATTTGAAAAGTGTTGTTCTTGCCCTTTTCTGTGTGCCATACCTTAGGGTTGGAGATGTTGCTCAATTAGATGAATTGAATTCAATGCTGCAATGGGCCAGGTGGCAGCATTGAATGGCAAGAGACAAGGCAAACGTAGTTATTATACTAGTCAGAGTAGACAAAACAACGTTTATAATGACATAGCCTTTAATATCAGCACAGGAGAGGTGAAATTTACAATGGCATGATTCATTCGGATCTTTGGTAGTGCCTAATCAGACATGGTGTTTCCAGGCAGGAAAAGGATAAGAAGCTTACTGCAGGGGTTGGGGATTTAGCTCAGTGGTAGAGCGCTTGCCTAGGAAGTGCAAGGCCCTGGGTTCGGTCCCCAGCTCGAAAAAAAGAACCAAAAAAAAAAAAAAAAAAAAAAAAAAAAAAAAAAAAAGAAGCTTACTGCATATCTGTTTTATCTCTATAAGCAGACAAATTCTCAAACAAATCAAAGAGAGGCTACATTGGATCCTGGCAAAAGGCAATCTTGGCCAGTAAATCAATTTCCAGACTTGAGTAGGTTTGCAGATCCAAAACCCCTTGAATGAAGAGGTGGCCAGGTTCCCCAGAGGAAGGATCTTGATAAGACACCTAAAAATTTTGCTATTAGCCTCTTTCCAGTTCTTCCCCAGAGAGACCTACAGCCCTTTACAAGGGTAACTGTACACTGGGGAAAGGAAATAATCAGGCATTCCAGGGCCTATCAGATACTGGTTCTGATCTCAGGAGATCCCAAGAAATGCTGTGGCCCTCCAGGTAAGGTAGGGGCTTATGGAGGACAGAGGTTTAATGGAGTTTTGACTGATGCCTGACTCACAGTAGGTCCAGTAGGTGCCTGAACACATCCTGTGGTCATATCCCCAGTTCCAGAATGTATAATTGCGATAGATATACTTAGAAATTGGCATTCACAGTCACAGACCATATGAAGGTCAAGAAGGAAGACCGAAATGTGGATGCTTCAGTCCTTCTTAAAAAGGGGAACAAAATACTCACAGGAGGAAACTCAGGAATAAAGAGTGGAGCAGGGACTAACAGAGACTGCCCCACCTGGGGATCCATCCCATATGAAGACATCAAACCCAGTCACTATTGTTGTTCCAAGAAGTGCTTGCTGACAAGAACCTGGTATGGGTGTCTCTGAGAGGCTCTGCTAAAGCCCTACTGATACATATAAGGATGCCTGCAGCTAACCATTGGACTGAGCATGGGGACCCCAATGGAGGAGTGAGAGAAAAGACTGAAGGAGCTGAAGGGGTTTGTAACCCCATAGGAAGGACAACAATATTGACAAACCAGACCTCAGAGTTCTCAGGCACTAAACCACCAATCAAAGAATGCAAATGGAGGGACCTTTGACTCCAGCCACATATGTAGCAGAGGATTGCATTGTCTGGCATCAATATGAGGAGAAGCACATTTAGTGGGTCTATTTAGATTCTGGACACAGCACATTCCTCACTTGGGTGTGTTACTCAGGCACATTTACCAAGTGACTAGGAAAGCCACTGGCCTTTTGTGGGGCCTGGAACAGAATGCTTTTCAACAGGTCCAGGCTGCTGTGCAGGCTGCCCTACTACTTGGACCATATGATCCAGCAAACCCTATGGTACTCGAGGTTTTTGTGGTAGATAGAGTTGCCGTTTGGAACCTCTGGCTGGCCTCTGTAGATGGATCACAGACGATACCTTTGGTATTTTGGAGCAAAGCTATACCATCATCTGCGGACAACTGTTTTCCCTTTGAAAAACAGCAGTCGGCCTGCTATTAGGCACTAGTAGGAACTGAACATTTGGAAATGGGACACCGAGTTACCATGTGACCTGAACTGCCCATCATGAGTTGGGTGTTATCAGACTCTCCAAGTGAGAAAGTAGGACATGGACAGCAGCAGTCTGTTATCAAATAGAAGTGGTGTATATGTGATTGGGCCTGAGCAGGTCTTTAAGGCACAAGCAAATTACATGAAGAAGTTGCCCAAATGCCTATGGTTTCTACTCTTGTTACAATACCATCTGCTGCTAAGCATGTGCCTATAGCCTTATGGGGGTGTTCCATGGGATCGGCTGACTGAAGAAGACTAGGACCTGGTTTACTGCTGCCTCTGCATGTTATGCAGGCACTGAAAGAATAAAAAATACAGCCAAAAAGTCAGAAGTTTAGGACTGCTGTCCCACCCCTAAGAAGCCCTAAATACCTCAAATTCCAGACTTTGCACTCTACCTGTCAGTAAAGGGTCACATTTCTTGAGCCTGCTCTCCCAGGATCCAGATAAAAGAATTTAAAATAAGGTCCTTAAATAGGTGATCTCGACCTAGTAAACATAAGAGGAAGCTTCTCCCAGAAACTAGCTGACCATAAAGTTAGATTAAAATCTTAGAGAACAACCTTGAGAAGCAGGAAGCTTCTCCTAGGAACTAGCGGACCATAAAGTTAAGCAATCTTGAGAGAGGGGAAGCTTCTTCTGATTTTCGAATGATACCACCCCTGCCCCCTAGGGTTGTGGTTTCTCCCTTTAAATACCCTTTCTCCCAGCATCTCAGGGTGGACACCTCTGTCTCCTTCATGGGATATGTGTTGGCCTGGAGATCTCCTTAATCTCTGTAATAAACCTCTCCTTTGCATATTACATCCAAAATGGTCTGTGTGTGGGGTCCGAGATTTCCCGAGACTTGAGTAAGGGTGTCCCTTCGGGGATATTTCAGCACCACCCCGAAGTAGACAACTGCAGCATTACAACCTCTTTCCGGGACAACCCTGAAAGATACAAGTGAAGGAAGATCTTCACAGTGGGCAGAACTTCGGGCAGTACACCTGGTATTACAGTTTGTGCAAAAGAAGAAATGGCCAAATGTACATGATTGTTCACTGACACATGGGCTGTAGCCAATGGTTTGGCTGGATGGTCAGGGACTTGGAAAGATCACATTTGGAAAATTGGTGAGAAAGACATCTGGGGAAGTATGTGGATGGATCTCTCCAAATGGGCAAAGATATTTGTGTGCCATGTAAATGCTCGCCAAAGGGTGATTTCAGCTGAGGAGGAATTCAATAATCAAGTAGATAAGATGACATGTTCTGTGGACAGTCAGACTCTTTTACCTGCCAATCCTACCATTGGTCAATGGGGACAGGAACCAAGTGGACATGGTGGCCAAGATGGAGGTTATGCTTGGACTCAACAACACGGACTTCCACTCACCAAGACTGACCTGGATGCAGCTGCTGCTGAATGCCATTTCTGCCAACAGCAGAGACCAACACTGAGCCCCAAATATGACACCATTCCTCGAGGTGACCAGCCATGAACCTGGTGGCTGGTTGAATACATTGGACCACTTCCTCCATGGAAAGGACAATGTTTTCTTCCTACTGGAGTAGATACTTATTCTGGTTATGAATTTGCCTTTCCTGCACATAATGCTTCTGCCAAAACCAGCATCCATGGACTTATAGAATGGCTTATTTAGTGGCATGGTATTCCACACGGTATTGCTTTTGACCAAGGAAATCTTTTCAAGGCACTGGTGTACTTAAGAAATAAAGTATTTCCTGTGTAAATGTTTGTCTAAGTGGCTACACTTGTGGTCCCTAGTCCATATTTAAATTGTTCAAAACTTAACCTGGAGCCTGAACTTGAAAGAGACTTAAGGGTGACAGCATAGGTGGAAAATAAAATCTACTCTCAGCCAGCTCTTATTTGAGTATTAGCCAGAGCTGAATGTATGCTGTCATTAAATAGATTTCTCTTAATCTTTTAATAGTGTGTGCAGTGATTTAAAAGATCTTACCAAATATTTTATAGTCATAGATTCCCCTCTGTATGAGTTCTTTCAGGACTTCAAAGACTACTTTGATATACAAAGGCTTTAACAGACTGATCATACACTAAAGGTTTTACGCCTGTATGAAGATCCTAGGAAACGTTACCACATTGACTGTGTTTATGGAATTTCTCTGCAGTTTGATTTTTCTCCTATTTTGTAAGACTACTGCTACATGCAAAGGCTTTACTACATTGTTGACATTTATTTATTGTCTCTCTGGATGTATTAGTTTATGTATTTGTAGATAATTGTGCTGTGAGAAGTGCTGGAGTCCATCTCTGGTGGGGTTCTGGAACCTGAGGATAGATGTATAGTCTTGGCAAAAGTGAAGACTCTTGACTGCCTGTTGACTTTCAACCAAGTGGCACTGAATAGCTCGACCCACTTTTCTTTTTACACTCACAAGCCTATTCCCATGAGCAGTGATATCAATGGTTGTTCTGCTTAAATGAAATCATAACATCAGCATCATAAAAACCCCATCACTGTAAAAGCCCCAGGAGTTTTTCTTCCCCCTTCCCATCTCCTGCTAGGTCAATTAGTCCCTAAACTCATTTTCACTACAAAGCACAATTAAAGCAAGCCAAAAATAAATATCCAGCCAGAAATATCCTGTGGACATGAGCACATACCCAGCTGGCAGCTGGTTATTGAGTTAAGCAAGGTGAGACAGATTAAACAGTTGTGAGTATAAGTCCATTCATCAAATAGCATCCCTTTGTCATAATACTTTCTTAATTGCACATAGAGATGTGCTCATTGTACCAAGCAATGTTTCCTAATAAGCACCTATCAATTGGATACCATCTTTGTAAGAACCATTTTTAAGTTTCTATTGATCAGCCATAACTTCCAAATTTTAAGTCTCTGTTTACTGGCCATAGCGTCCTCAGAACACTTATGCAAGCAGGACCCACTGCTCTCTACAACTGCCACAGGCTTACTCAGTGTGACTGTAGCTATTTTTCTAGGGACATGATTATGTGTCCCCAAATACTCAGGATTAATGGTCGCATCTGGAGGATCAACAGAGACAAAGAGAAGAGAGGAGGCCTTTACTCCTTGAAAGAGTATTGAGAAAAACACAGAATCATTCATAGAGCTTTCAGCCTACATGAACCCAGCCTCGCCCATGATTGAAAGGTGAAAACAAACATTTTTGAGTATTAATAGCATAGTAAAAGCAAGGAGAGCTTGTAGCACACATGATCTAGATTATAAGCACAGAGGCTACTGAATTCACCCCAGGTCTTTGTTAAGTGGGAAGAGATTTCTATGGGCCTTGCCACAGGAGAATCCTATCAGTGAAACACACGCATACTCTGGTCCCTGCATGGCCACTGCCAGAAAAGGCTTTATCACACTGCTTATATTCATAGGGTTTCTCTCCAGGATGTGTTCTTTCATGTATTTGTAGAGAACTATGATATACAAATTTTGGGAACAAGCAAAAGAAATGTGTTTTAAGTACTGCGTTTTTGTTGTTGGACTCTATTTAATCATGGAATGAAACTATGTTAAAGTTCCTAGGTTCTAGGGGAGCTGGAGAATTACCAATAGCTGAACAGCTTCTGTCATTCATCTTTTCTTTCACAAAAGATGACTATTCCTAATGGCAAAAGAACAAATGGATATGATTGGTTAGATGGTAAAACCTATATTCTATATCCATTGATATTGTGCAATCACTTAAAGAAAGCCCCTATCCCTAAATGCTGAGTGGTGGAAAAAAGTATCTATAACTTGTAACATATGTTTGTGGTTTTCGAAATTAAAAGATTCATAAAATGGGTTGCAGGTGAGCTCCTGAGTATATTCCACAATCCTGATTGATCAGATTGATTACATAAGTTCTTGTCATCTGCATTAACTAGGTATTGGAGTTGTAGTGGTCCTAAGTAGACTCATAACACAGAGGTTCTACCACATTGCTTATATGCATAGGATCTCTCCAGTATGGACACTTTTATGATCATGAAGACTATATAAATGTGCACTGGCTTCACCATATTAAATACATTCATGAGGTTTCTCTTCATTATGAATTTTTTCATGCCTTTGAAGATGACTTTGATGTCCAAAGGCTGTACCACATTGGTGACATTCATAGCGATTCTCTCCAGTGTGTGCCCTTTTATTTACTTGGAAACTAATATGTCGTAGGAAGGCTTGTCACATTGGTTACATTCATAAAGTTTCTCTCCAGTATGTGTTCTTTTATGTATTTGGAGATGACTATGGCATGCAAAGGCTTTACCACATTGATTACAACCCTAGGGTTTCTCTCCTGTATGTGTCCTTTTATGCATTTGGAGACTATTGTGATATGAGAAGGCTTTATCACATTGATTACATTTGTAAGGTTTCTCTCCAGTATGTGATCTTTTATGTATTTGGAGATGACTGTAACATACAAAGACTTTAACACATTGATTATATTCATAATGTTTCTCTCCAGTATGCGTTCTTTTATGTATTGGGAGATGATTGTGACTTAAAGGCTTTACCACACTGGCTATATTCAAAGGGTTTCACCTCGGTATGTGTTCTTTTATGTATTTGAAGATGACTGTATCGTGCATAGGCTTTACCACGTTGGTTGCATTCATAGGGTTTCTCTCCAGTTTGTGTTCTTTTATGTATTCAGAGATGACTGTAATGTGCAAAGGTTTGACCACATTGATTACATTTATAGGGTTTCTCTGCAGTATGAATTTTTTCATTCCTTTGAGGGTGACTCTGATATGCAAAGTCTTTATGACATGGAGTATATTCAAAGGTTTTCTCTCCAGTATGACTTCTTTTATGCCTGCAAAGATAATTGACACATGTGAAAGCTTTACCACATTCATTACACTGATGAATCTTTTTATCTGTATGAATTAATTTACAATTTGGTTTAATGGTAAAGAGGAATCAGATCTTAATGTTTTATCACTTTTTTGCATTCATGGGTCCCCCTTTTGGATTGTTTTGTGTCTTTGAAGATACCTGTGATGGTAAAAGCATTTATTACGGGGCTGGGGATTTAGCTCAGTGGTAGAGCGCTTACCTAGGAAGCACAAGGCCCTGGGTTCGGTCCCCAGCTCCGAAAAAAAGAACCAAAAAAAAAAAGCATTTATTACATAGCTTACATTTATAGCATCCTTTTTCTATTAAGTTTATCACATATTTGCAAAAGGAATAACTCAAAGTTTTGCCACACTAATTGAATTCATAAATTTTCCTTTAATATGAACCATACTACATTTGGAAAGTGGACCAGTGCAAATAGAATAATTTCCAGATTCCTAGTACCCACAGGGATTTTTCGCAGTGTGAATTTATGGGTGAATTCCCAATTAAGTTGGAAAACTAACCAATTGTAAACTTGAATCATACTCAGAAAGTCTACTAAATGTAGGGGCTACTATATATCTTCTAATTTTTCTAGGAGGGAAAGAGAGGTACTTTGTTTCTTTCAATATCCCTATACTCATACAGCTTGAATCCATTGTGACATAAGATATATCTGTTTTAAAAAGAGGAATAACAAATAAAATACAAATTGGGAAAACACATTGCATTCAGACTATGTTCCTCATACGCATGTGGTATAGGGATTAAGTTTTCTCGACATCAACATTCTTGATACTCATAAACTGCCCCTATCACTAAACTTAGCAATGTTACTACAAGTATATGAGGAACCCTAGGTTTACCATGGACCGTTCAGATAGTATAAGATTTAGACATATATTTATCACCTACTCAGTGTGACTAACCTTTTGCCATATGAGTGGTATGAGACTAAACAGATTGGCAGTTCTTCAGCATAGCTCTAAAGGGACTATGATACACAAGGTGACATCTGTTAAGAAACTGTTTCTTTCTTAAAAGAATGCCTTGCAAATGAAAATCAGATACCTGATATTGAGGTACATGGTTTTGTGTGAATTTAATAATCACTGATATACTTAAAGCAGTACTTTTTTACACTGTTGCTTTTCTTTTAAACTTCCAGAACGCATTAAAATTTCTTCAGAGGCATATTCATATCAAGTTGCACATGAAAATTACCTTCCATGTCTTCCGGAACATTGACAATGTTCTTCAGTAGTATGGTCTTCCCAATTGTAACCTAAAATACAGTACCAGAAAAATGTATGATATATTATTGGAAATTAGGCAAAATTTAAGTTAGTATCTTCAGTGAATCTTAGAACAATGTCTAACTTATTCACTTTATTCTTCATTCTCAATTGATATTACAGAAAAACATCAATACCAAAGAAACAGTAGTGCCCTTATTTTAAAGAGTGAAAGAAAATTCACTGTCATACCTATAGCAGTGAGGTTCCTGTAGGTCTCCAACATCACATCTTTGTAGAGACTCTTCTGAAAAGGATCCAGCAAAGCCCACTCTTCCTGAGTGAAGTTCACGCGCACATCCTCATACGTCACTGCATTCTAAAATATCCCATCCAAGTGTACAAGAGAAAGCATAATACTGCCAACACAATAAATGTATACTTCAATAACAATATAGTCAATTTACTTCTGATGTATCCACCACTTATTTCCTAAGCAGAAGTCTTATGTAATTGCCAGGTCATTTTAGAAGAAAACTAAATGATGTTCATCTCTGTCATTTCCTTGTTCTTTGAGTAGGATATAGCCTTGCAAAAGAAATGCCAGTTAATACACACACGCACACACACACACACACACACACACACACACACACACACACACACAGAGAGAGAGAGAGAGAGAGAGAGAGAGAGAGAGAGAGAGAGAGAAGCAAACAGATCAACAGTACTAGGTACACATTAGGGAAATTGTATGAACAAATACTAATTACATAAATGATGGGTAATCTGGGTGTATTGACTCATGACTCATGACTTTAATTCCAACACTCAGGAGGCAGAAGCAGGTGTATCTCATTGATTTGGATGCCAGCATGGTCTGTGCAATGAGTCAGCAGTCGTGGATTGGTGCACTGTGACCCATCTCACAATACCACCTGCCTCCTAAGAGGCACACCTCTAACCTGAGACACACACATAGGACATCCCCCAATCTCCACCTGCTGGAACCCTAGCAAGCCCACTAGTCATGGGCTCTTCCCTGCCCTATGGGAGCTCCATCCTCCTTCTGGTCTGTACCTAGACCTGAAGTGAGGATAGGTGCACTGCACTGCACCCCACTGTATGGCTCTGCCTGCCTCCCAGGAGGCTTGCTCCAACCCAGATAACCAGGCCAGTCAACACAAGTGAAAACCAGATTGCTAAAAGCAAGCACAAGTACATAATTAAAAGAAACCAATGTAATATGGCACCAACAGAACCCAGCTTTCTATTACAGCAAGCCCTGAGCACCCTAACACACGTGAAGAGCAAGACTATGACTTTAAACCCCATCTCATGAAGATGATAGAGGCCTTTAGAGAAAATAAACAATTCCTTTAAAGTAATGCAGGAAAACATAATCAAACAGGTAGAAGCACTTAAAGAGGAAACAGATAAATTCTGTTATATACAAAGAAATACAACCAAACGGGCAAAGGATATGAATAAAATGGTCTAGGACCTAAAAGTGAAAATGTAAGCAATAAACAAAATGTAAATAGAGGCAATCCTGGAGATGGGAAACCTAGGAAAGAATACAGGAACTACAGATGCAACCATCATCAAAAGAATACAAGACATGGAAGAGAGAATCTCATGCATAGAAGATACCATAGAAGAAATTGATGCATCAGTTACAATAAATGCCAAGTGTAAAAAATTCCTAACTCAAAACATCTAGGAAATTTGGGACACTATGAAAAGACTAAGCCTAAGAATAATAGGAATAGAAGAGGGCGAGGATTCCCAGTACAATGGGCCAGAAAACATCTTCAACAAGATCATAGAAGAAAACTTCCCTAACCTAAAGAGATGCCTGACTTAAAGAGAAGTTTACAGAACACCAAATAGATTAGACTAGAAAAGAAAATCCTTCCACCACATAATAATTAAAACACTTAATGTACAGAGCAAAGAATGAATATTAAAAGCTGCAAGGGACAAAGACCAAGTAACACACAAAGGCAGACCAATCATAATTATACATGACTTCTAAACAAAGACTCTAAAAGCCATGAAATCCTGGAGGGATGTCTCGCACCCTAAGATACCACAGATGCAAGCCTACTATAACCATCAAAACTTTCAATCTCAATAGATGGAGAAAAAAGATATTCTCTGACAAAACCAAATTTAAACAATATCTTTCTACTAATCCAGCCCTACAGAGGATACAAGAAGGAGAACACCAACACAAGGAGGGTAACTATATCCAATAAAATACAAGAAAATAATCATCTAACAGCAAAACCAAATGAAGAGATCACACGCAAACTTACATACCATCACCAATATCAAAATAATAGGAACTAACAAACATTGGTTATTAATATCTCAATATCAATGTACTAAATTCCTCAATAAAAAGACACAGGCTAACAGACTGGATTCATAAACAGGATCCATCATTCTGTTGCATGCAAGACACACTTGAGCAACAAGTTAGACACTACTTCAGTGTAAAGAGCTGGAGAAAGGTTCTTCCAAGCAAACAGACCCAGGAATCAAGCTGGAATAGCTATTCTAATATCTAATAGACCTTCAACCAAAAGTTTTCAAAAGAAATGGGGAAGGACACTTCATACTCATGAAAGGAAAAATCCACCAAGATGATATCTTAATTCTGAACATCCATGACACAAATGCAAGAACACCCATATTCGTAAAGAATTATTATTAAAGCTTGGAACACATAGTGAACCACACACAATAATAGTGGAGGATGTCAACACCCCATTTTCACCAATGAACAGGTCATCAAAACAGAAACTAAACAGAAAGAATCTTGTTATGAACCACATCGATTTAACAAATACAGACAGAATCCTTCCTCCCAAAACAAAAGAATGTGCCTTCTTCTCAGCATATCACAGAATACTCTCTAATGACCATACAATCAAGCCTCAACAGATTCAAGAACACTGAAATAACCCCATGCATTCTATCAGATCACCAAGGTTTAAGGCTGGACTTCAACAACAGAAACAACAGAAAGCCCACATAGTCATAGAAAATGAATAACTCTTTACTCAACGATTAATTAGTCAGGGAAAAAATAAAGAAATTAAAGACTTTCTAGAATACAATGAAAATGAAGGCAGAACATACTAAAACTTATTGGACATGATGAAAGCAACACTAAGAGGGAAACTTCATACCACTATGTCTCTTTATAAAGAAATTGAAGAGATCTCATACTAGAAACGTAACAGCACACCTGAACGAAAAGAAGCAAACAAACCCAAGAGGAGTACACAGCAGGAAATAATCAAACTCAGGCTGAAAACCATCAACTAGAAACAAAGAAAATACAAAGAATCAGCAAAATGAAGAGTTGATTCTTTGAGAAAAATCAATAAGGTAGACAAACCCTGACCTAAACTAACTAAAAGACACAGAGACAGTATCCAAATTAATGAAATCAGAACTAAAAAAAGGAGGCATCACAGCAGAAACTGAAAAAATTAAAAAATTCATTAGGTCATACTTCAAAAGTCTGTATTGTACAAAATTGGAAAATGTAAATAAAGTGGATAATTTTCTAGAGAGATACCATGTACCAAAGTTAAATTAAGATCAGGTAAACTATATAAACAGACCCATAACCCTTAAGGAAATGGAAGCAGTCATTAAAAGCCTCTCAACCAAAACCAGCCCATAGCCAGATGATTTTAGTGTAGAAATTTAACAGACTTTGAAAGATGAGATAATACCAATACTCCTCCAGATATTCCATAAATAGAAAAAGAAATATTGCAAAATTCATTCTGTGAAGCCACAGTGATTCTAATGCCTAAACTACACAAAGACTCAACAGAGAAAGAGAATTTCAGATCAATTTTGCTTATAAACACTGACACAATAAAACTCAATAAAATTGTGGCAAGCCAAACCCAGGAACAGTTCGAAAAAAAATCGTTCTCCATGCTCAAGTAGGCTTCATCCCAGGGATGCAGGGATGGTTCAGTATATGAAAAACCATCAACATAATTCACCACATAAACAAACTGAAAGGAGAAAAAAAATCACATGATCATTTCATTAGATGCTGAAAATGACTTTGATCAAATCTAATAATATCAATTCGTGTTAAAAGTCTTAGAGAGATCAGGGTTGCAAGGCACATACCTAAACATAATAAAAGCAATAATATACAGAAAGCCAATAGTCAGTATGAAATTAAGGGGAAAGAAACTTGAAGCAATCCGACTAAAATCAAGGACAAAACAAGGCTGCCCATTCTCTCCCTATCCATTCATTATAATACTTGAAGGTCCAGCCAGAGGAATAAGACAACAAAGGAGATCAAGTGGATACAAATTGTAAAAGAATAAGTCATGGTTAATATGATGGTATACATAAATAACTCCCAAAAGTCTACCAGGGAACCTCTAGAGCAGATAAATACCTTTACTAAAGTTGCTGGCTACAAAATTAACTCAAAGAAATCAGCAGCCTTTTTTTATACAAGTGATAAAGGAGCAGAGAAAGCAATTAGGGAAACAACATCCTTCACTATAGCCACAAATAATATAAAATATCTTGATGTAACTCTAACCAAGCAAGTAAAAGATCTGTATGATAAGAACTTGAAGTCCCTAAAGACAAAAAAAATGAAAAAAGATAGCAGAAAATGGAAAGAACACCCATGCTCTTGGATTGGTAGAATTAACATTGTGAAAATGGCCATCTCACCAAAAGCAATGTACAGATTCAATGCAATCCCCATCAACATCCCAACAGAATATTTTACAAACTGTAAAAGAGCAATTCTCAACTTCATACGAAAAAATAAAAAACCCAAGATAACCAAGACAATCCTAAACAAAAAAGAGGGAATCAGTATCCTTGACTTCAAGCTGTACTACAGAGCAATAGTGATAAAACTGCATGACATTGGTACAGAAACAAACAGATTAATCAATGGAATCAAATTAAGGACCAAGAAATTAACCCATACACCTATGGACACTTGATTTTTGACAAAAAAACCAAACCATCTTCACTAACTGTACATTTGACAGAGGGCCAAAAATATAAAAAATATATCCAAAAGATAGAACTAAAAACATCAACAAACCAAATAATACAAGTAAAAAATTGTGTACAGAGCTAAAAAGAATTCTCAACAAAGGAATCTCAAATGGCCAAGAAGCACTTAAAGAATGGATGAAACTAGAAAAATGTCATCCTGAATGAGTTAACCTAGATCCAAAAGATGTACTCACTGATAACTGGATATTAACCATAAAGAACAGGATACCCAGGATATACCCTCTGACCCAAAGAAGTTAAACAAGAAGGAGGATCAAATGAGGGTGCTTGAATCTCACTTAGAAGGGAGAATGAAGTCATCATAGGAGGCAGAGGAAGAGAGGGAAGTGGGTGGAAGAAAGGAGGGGGAGGGGAGTGGGGGGGCAGGATCAGGTGTGTTTATAGAAGGAAAGAGGCACAGAGGGCCAGGAGAATGAATAGAAATCAGCAGCTGCAGGGAGTGGGAGAGTTGGGGGAATCTTTAGGAAGTCCCAGAGACCTGAGATTGGAGAGAATCCCAGGAGCCAATGCAGATGGCTGAAATGCCTTAAAAGTGGGGAAAAGTAATCTAAAAGGCCACCTCCTATAGCCAGGCAGGACACCTGAGGGATAAGGACACCAACCCACCTACAAAACGTTTAACCCCAAAACGTGCCCTGTGTAAAAGAAGTGCAGGGACAAAAGAGGAGCAGAGACTGAAAAAAATGACCCACCAATAACCAGCCTAAGTTGAAACCCATCCCATGGGCAAACACCGATCCCTGACCTTACTAATGATATTCTGCTATGCTTGGGGCAGAACCTTAAGATAACTGCTCTACTCAGCAGCTGACTGAAACAGATGCAGATATCCACAGCTAAACATTGGGTAGAGGTAGAGGAGTCTTAGGAAAGAGTTGGGGGCTAGGATTGAAGGCTCTGGATGCATATGGGAACCCCACAGGAGGACCAACAGAGTCACCTAACTTGAACCTCTGGGAACTCACAGAGACTCAGCCACCAACCACAGAACCCACAAAGGCTGGAACAAGGCCCCTGGCACATGTATAAGCTCAGTCTCCATGTGGCACCCCAACAACTGAAGCAGAGGCTCTCAGTTCTACAACAGGCTGCTTTGTGGGAGAGGATGTGCCTATTCTGGTGGAGCCTTGATGAGCCAGGGTAGGGAGATACTCAGGTAGGTCCCTACCCTCTCAGAGAAGGGAAGGAAGGGAAAAGACCTTGCTTATATAAAGAATTATACATTCACTTTAGTTCTGTATCTTCTTGCAGAAACCTGAAGTACCCCAGGTTAAACTATAATATTAATAAGATCTTACTAAAAGGGAATGCATGTCTAAAGAGTTACAAATGGACAGATGAAGATATTAGCAATGTGAATGTTGACCGTGAATAGGCAACACAGGGCAGGAGAGATGGCTCAGCAGTGAAGAGCACTTGGTGGTCTTGCAGTTACTTACATGGGGCTCACAACTACCCATCATTCCAAGTTCAGGAGTTCTGAGGCTATCTTCTGTCAAGGCCCATGTGAGAGGAATAGCAAACAGCTTTAGAACTCACAGAGTATGGCCCATTGGTTAGCACAACCATGATGGGTATGCCTTCGAGAGACACATGATGCATAGGATTGCATCTTAAGGATTTCATGCACTTATGAAGTTTCCTTCTGCTTGTTGTCTTTGTGGTCATCACGTCTCTCCTAATCTATGAGTTATATGACAGCTCTAGGGGGGTTTCCAACCCCTCACTGGGCAGTGTCCTTGGCATTTGCATTAATAGTCATTGATCTTTTTCAAGTATTGCTATGAGAATGAATTAATGATTCAACTAACACCCTCAGAAAGAACTTAGGGGCGTAAATTGTTACTAATAATCACCGACTTTATAGTGAGTTTGCAAATGTAGACTGTAAGTCAAGTTAGGTTAAGATGTTTTTCAAGCCACTTTGATGTAGAAAATATTGAGGAACAATTTGTCAGAAAAGTACACTCTTGATAGTTGAGCCGGGGATTTTTTTTGAAGTCAGGGAGCAAGAACAATGGCAGCCTGGCTAATACTAGCAGATACAACTTTCTTGTAAAGGATACAAATTTAATAAACACAGATTTCACAATCCCTCCAGAAACAACTCAAAGGGACCCCTAAACTGTTATATTTCTGACCCGCCCCCCTCAGCTACTACTGATCTCTCTTCCAAACAGAGAGACCCCATGCTCTACAGCATGATTAGAAAGGTAGGCTATGGCTCTGCAGCTCCCACTGCCCCCTTGTGGTTTCAGGCAAACCCATCCCCACTGAAGCATACATACAAAACAGTGTTGAAGAATAATTTAATGTCTGCTTCCAGCCACATGGATTATAGCACAAGAAGGGGACGCTGTCCTATGCATCCCATCCCTACCTAGGAAAAGTCTGCATCTCACAAACTCCTTTTGTACTGAAACTGAATTTCCCTGAATCATGCCAGGGTAGATGGTTGTAGTAGAAAGGTAAAAAGATTCTAATCAAGCACAGCTGAAGGATGATCCCATCACATCCTTTCTTCCACTTCCAAAACTATTCATAAAATTTGTCATAAAAAAAACCCCTGAATATGGAATGTAAGGTTCAGAATTTCTAGAAACCAAACTTTTAGTTTTCCAATCTTTCTTCCTACTGTACTCCAAAGCCAATACCTGTGTGTGCACACTGGAGAGTGATAAGCACCACAGCTTTCCACTGCCAAGGAGGAGCTTTTTACAGGCCCTTCCTTCCCCCACCTTGCCCTTCCCAGAACAGCTGAGCTACAGGAGATGTTGCTCTGATCAGAAACAAATATGAAAGCACTTGAGCAAAAGGAATGGAATTCTTAATGACCGGGAAACACTGGAGAGTAGAAACAAGAGATTAGAACAGTGGTACATAAAGAAAATGAAGTTTAAAAAGTAATACCAGGGGTATTACTTATTATTAAAGGTGTGTTTTCAAGCCGCAAGGTCTGGATCACAGGTGAGCCCTGCAAGTCTAGATTGTCGTTAATTCAGATATAGTCAAGTTGACATCCAGGAACAGCCATTACATACACTAACAGTAATTGCCCACCTACCACCTGTCCAGCCTTCCTCCCCACAACGGCCCTTCCTCTTCCATGTCTTTCGGTTGAAATGTAGATTATGCATAGAAAAGAAAAATGTAATATTTGTATTTCTGAGTCTGACTTATTTCATTTAACATGATCTCAATTTGGCACCAATTTCCTGCATAGATCTTTCACAATTTCGCTCTTTTTATGGCTGAATAAACTTCCATTACATATGAAGAATAGTTTCTTTATCTGTGCATCTGTCGAGCATCTGGGCTGATTCCACTTCCTGACTATTGTGGAAATAAACACAGATGTGCAAACGTCTCTGTGGTGCCCCGACTTAGCCTTTGGGTCTATAATAGACTCAGGGGTGGTGTAGCCACGGTACAGTTACATGGTCGTTTGTGTGCGTCCCATGCTGATGTCCATGAAGAACAATAATTTACATTCGGTGATTTGCAGTCAACCCTTTGTTAGTAGGAAAGGTCGGGCTGTCAGGGTTTTAGGTTTTTGACAAACTGCATGCAGTGCCCTCGAAGGCAGTGTATGAAAGTCTGTGAAATGTTCTTAGAAACAGAGAAAAGCAGGACCAGATCCGCCAGGGACAGTGCCTTCCTCCATCTGCAATCCTCCTACTTAACCTCAATAAGGAAAGTTCCGGCCCTGATGTGGAACAGGGGTGTAGTGGAGCCTGAGCCGCTGCACTGGATCTGAGGGGCTGCACTGGATCTGAGGGGCTGCACTGGAGCCTGAGAGGCTGCACTGGAGCCTGAGGGGCCGCACTGGAGCTTGAGCAACTGCACTGGAGGCTGAGGGGCCGCACTGGAGTCTGAGGGGCTGCACTGGAGCGAACAAAGAGATCCTCACTGCACCCGGACCACAGTGCGGGGAAGGAACGGGTAGGGGTTTTTTCAGTCTTTTCCACACTTTTTATTCCATCCTCAAACACTCGTAACCTGCGTTTACCAACCTTAAAACACCTTAGAGCCAAAAAACTTCCTCACAGCTTTCATATCCTCAGACCTTGCATGAACTTTCAACTTTACCCTTTCCTCCTATCTGGCTGTTCACCATGAGACGTGGGTGGTCGATAACAGGGATCCGTTACGGAAAAGTGAGTTTCTTTAGGTAAAGGAATAGAAGAAAGTTGCTTCTTTTACTCGTCTGTCATCAAACCCTTCAAACCTGAGAAGAGTGGATTTTACCTGATTGAACGGGAGGATAATTCACAGGCCTACATATCAATTAATGGAAGAGATTGACCGGTTACCCGGACGCCTGCCCGACTGTGATGCTGTGGTGTCGATGGCTTCACTGGGGACCAAGGTCCCACCACAAGGTCAGCCTTGACTGCCAGGTCTGGCAACCCTGCTCTTCCTGAGAGAAACTCAGGAGACCGACCTGACTCTATCTTAAGCAACAGAAGGCCTGTCCTCTGCCCCATTTTGTCCACGGTTTGGGCAGTCCTGGCAGTGGATGAGGCATTGGGGCAGTAATGCCCAGTCATCAGTGCACCCCAGTCCAGGTGGAGTCCTTGGTCACGATGCCCACATCCTCTTGGAGGCCTTGAAGGGGTCACTGCTAGGATTGGGAGCCTCTGTCATGGTGAATTAAAACATCTCAAATGCCATTCTCAGCAGGTTCTCCAACAGCTTTGAGAGCTGCTACCTATCACGCCTGTCTGAGCTAAACAACCTTTGTCTGTTTTTAGTTACCTGCTCTAAACTGTCCCTGTATGTTAAAATAAATACCTTTTAAAGAGTACAGACAGAGCATAACCATCATTTTTGGAAGACAAAAACTAAGTTCTAACAAGAGAAAACAATGTAACTCCTTCACAATACCAAGTGGATTACTATTACAGGACAAGGTTTGGCTGTCAGGGCCACCAAGCGTTCCTTTCTTTTTTTCCGACCCAGAACAGGGATGGCTGCCAGCCATGCGGCTGCCTTAAGTCAGTGGTGAAGCTATGACTCGTCCTTCTTTACCCCATAGTCAAGATGGCAACCAGCCATGTGTTGTTTAAACCATTCCTCCTACCAGCCAGGGCGTAGCTGTCCATGCAAAGTCTGAGACAAACCTAATTGGATAAATCGAGGTTTAGACCCACAAGTGTCCATTTTCTAGTCTTAGCTGGAACCGGAAGGCTCAGCTGCATATAAGCCTGGTGCTGTACAGTTGGGAATGAGGGTAGCCTGGGGTCAAACATCTAACCATCTTGCCTCTGACTCATGAATGCTGGGATTACAGCCATGAGAACCACCATGCACAGCTCAAAAATTGAGTCCTGAATTTACATTTGTGGGTTTCCATGTTTTCTTCTGGTTTTTTTTTGTTGTTGTTGTTTTAAGCATTTTTGTTTGTTTGTTTGTTTGCTGTTTGCTGAGACAGGGTTTCTCTGTGTAGTCCTTGCTGTCCGGGAACTCTCTCTGTAGACCAGGTTTGCCTGGAATTCACAGAGATCCTCTTGCCGCTGCCTCCCAAGTGCTAGGATTAAAGGCGCAAGCCAGTACCACCTGGACTCTTTTCGAGGCTTTATTCCACCTCCTTAGAAACTCTCACATTCCATGCACATACTTTTTGCATTGCTATATATTCTTAGTAATTAGCCTTTTCCTCCCAAGCAACACCATTCTTCATAATTTTATCTTCTGAATTGGACTTGGTCCAACATTAGTATAGAGTCTTCAGAATTCTACTGGTTAAGGTATCCACCATAAACATTCTTGTAGACAGTACAAAGTTTATTACTGCTTTTTAACCAGTTGAATACTCACTGTCTTTTAATTGGTGTGTTTAAACAATTCATGATTAATGTATTTTTATGTGTTGAATGTTAAAATCTGTGGCATTTCTAGTTATAAATTGCACATTTTTATTATTCACTTCATCGTTATGGTTGAATTATTACTCATTCTTCCTTCTTCTCTTTGAAAAGCATTTTGTTAACATTTAATGAATTTCCCTGCATTAGACTTCAAGCCACCAAGAACGATTGTCTTAGGGTTTCATTGCTGTGAAGTTCTTACAAGGCAGTTCTTACAAAGGTGACCATTTAACTGGAGCTGCCTTCAGTTTCAGTTAATGTTCAGTCCATCATCATATTAGCAGAAAACATGGCAGCTGCAGGCAGACACGGTGCTGGAGAAAGAGCTGAGAGTCCTTGATCTGAAGGCCGCCAGGAAGGGACGTCTTCCACCCTGGGTGGAGCTTAAATAAGACGTCACAGCTCAGCTCTACAGTGATACACGTCCTCCAACAAGTCAAGACCTTCGTCCCAAGGCAGCTCTACTCTGACTTCCCAGGAGGCTCCAGTGCTGTCCCTGCAGTAAAGGACCTCATGGTTCTAAAATCTGAGGTCTTCCTTGATCTGGAGGGCATGTTGTATTCACATAAAAGAGCATCACAATTATGTTTAATACTTGTAGTTATCCCAGTGTTTACAGTGTATGCTTTTAATGAATCAGAGTCTACATTCAAATTATATGTACTATGAAGAACTTAGCATAATAAATTCTCAATTTTCATTCCTAACTTTGTGGTGCTTTATCAACATTAGCACATATTTTACCTCTGCGTGTTCTGTAAACAAATAGACTATTTATACTATTTTTACCACTGCCAATTTTCTTTTAGAGAATGTTAAAATAGAAGTTATTTATTTGATTCTTAGTATGTTTTCTGCACAGTATAGATTCCGGTTTCTCTCTGGTGTCATAGTCTCTCCTGCCTGAAAAACATTTTATCATGAAATTGATCCACTGATTGAACTGAGTACACAGATGATGTGTACTCAACATTTGCTTGCCTGCACAAGTCTTTATTCTGTTTAGTTTACTTTTTAATTCCAATTGTGGATTAGTAGTTTCTTTCTTCCCATAGGCCATGTTAAAGATACCTTCAAGCTACTACAAGTTCTGGTATGACAATGACTATACTTTTTATCTTCACTTTCTGCATTAATGTTGCTATTATTTATCTGGTTGCCTTCAAAATCTTTTCTTCTCAGGAATTCAAGTGTGACACAATGATGTGTATAGGTATTTGACAGGCGTATTGTTTTGGGTATAGATGTAGCTGGTTGGAGGTATGATGTATAAGGCTATATATACATATATAATTATATATATATATATATTATTAACTTGAGTATTTCTTATATACATTTCGAGTGTTATTCCCTTTCCCGGTTTCCGGGCAAACATCCTAATCCCTCTCCCTC
Source organism: Rattus norvegicus (assembly GCF_021556685.1). Lineage (NCBI taxonomy): Eukaryota > Metazoa > Chordata > Mammalia > Rodentia > Muridae > Rattus > Rattus norvegicus. The sequence continues at coordinate 128,974,700 of NC_141542.1, read as the reverse complement.
CCCTTCTTTATGGGTGTTCCCCTCCCCATCCTCCCCCCATTGCCGCTCTCCCCCCAACAATCTAGTTCACTGGGGGTTCAGTCTTAGCAGGACTCAGGGCTTCCCCTTGCAATGGTGCTCTTACTAGGATATTCATTGCTACCTATGAGGTCAGAGTCCAGGGTCAGTCCATGTATAGTCTTTAGGTAGTGGCTTAGTCCCTGGAAGCTCTGGTTGCTTGGCATTGTTGTACATATGGGGTCTCGAGCCCCTTCAAGCGCTTACAGTTCTTTCTCTGATTCCTTCAACGGGGGTCCTATTCTCAGTTCAGTGGTTTGCTGCTGGCATTCGCCTCTGTATTTGCTGTATTCTGGCTGTGTCTCTCAGGAGCGATCTACATCCGGCTCCTGTCGGCCTGTCCTTCTTTGCTTCATCCATCTTGTCTAATTGGATGGCTGTATATGTATGGGCCACATGTGGGGCAGGCTCTGAATGGGTGTTCCTTCTGTGTCTGTTTTAATCTTTTCCTCTCTATTCCCTGCCAAGGGTATTTTTGTTCCCATTTTAAAGAAGGAGTGAAGCATTCACATTTTGATCATCCGTCTTGAGTTTCATTTGTTCTAGGCATCTAGGGTAATTCAAGCATTTGGGCTAATAGCCATTTATCAATGAGTGCATACCATGTGTGTTTTTCTGTGATTGGGTTACCCCACTCAGGATGATATTTTCCAGTTCCAACCATTTGCCTACGAATTTCATAAAGTCATTGTTTTTGATAGCTGAGTAATATTCCATTGTGTAGATGCACCACATTTTCTGCATCCATTCCTCTGTTGAAGGGCATCTGGGTTCTTTCCAGCTTCTGGCTATTATAAATAAGGCTGCGATGAACATAGTGGAGCACGTGTCTTTTTTATATGTTGGGGCATCTTTTGGGTATATGCCCAAGAGAGGTATAGCTGGATCCTCAGGCAGTTCAATGTCCAATTTTCTTTTTTTTTTTTTCTTTTTTTTTTTTTATTAACTTGAGTATTTCTTATATACATTTCGAGTGTTATTCCCTTTCCCGGTTTCCGGGCAAACATCCCCTTCCCCCCTCCCCTTCCTTATGGCTGTTCCCCTCCCAACCCTCCCCCCATTGCCGCCCTCCCCCCCACAGTCTAGTTCACTGGGGGTTCAGTCTTAGCAGGACTCAGGGCTTCCCCTTCCACTGGTGCTCTTACTAGGATATTCATTGCTACCTATGAGGTCAGAGTCCAGGGTCAGTCCATGTATAGTCTTTAGGTAGTGGCTTAGTCCCTGGAAGCTCTGGTTGCTTGGCACTGTTGTACATATGGGGTCTCGAGCCCCTTCAAGCGCTTACAGTTCTTTCTCTGATTCCTTCAACGGGGGTCCTATTCTCAGTTCAGTGGTTTGCTGCTGGCATTCGCCTCTGTATTTGCTGTATTCTGGCTGTGTCTCTTAGGAGCGATCTACATCCGGCTCCTGTCAGTCTGCACTTCTTTGCTTCATCCATCTTCTCTAATTGGATGGCTGTATATGTATGGGCCACATGTGGGGCAGGCTCTGAATGGGTGTTCCTTCAGTCTCTGTTTTTTTTTTGTTTTGTTTTTGTTTTTGTTTTTTTTTGGATCTTTTTTTTTTTTTTTCCGGAGCTGGGGACCGAACCCAGGGCCTTGCGCTTCCTAGGCAAGCGCTCTACCACTGAGCCAAATCCCCAACCCTGAGCCAAATCCACAACCCCAGTCTCTGTTTTAATCTTTGCCTCTCCCTTCCCTGCCAAGGATATTCTTTTTCCTCATTTAAAGAAGGAGTGAAGCATACAAATTTTGATCATCCGTCTTCAGTTTCGTTTGTTCTAGGGATCTAGGGTAATTCAAGCATTTGGGCTAATAGCCACTTATCAATGAGTGCATACCATGTATGTCTTTCTGTGATTGGGTTAGCTCACTCAGGATGATATTTTCCGGTTCCAACCCTTTGCCTACGAATTTCATAAACTCGTTGTTTTTGATAGCTGAGTAATATTCCATTGTGTAGATGTACCACATTTTCTGTATCCATTCCTCTGTTGAAGGGCATCTAGGTTCTTTCCAGCTTCTGGCTATTATAAATAAGGCTGCGATGAACATAGTGGAGCACGTGTCTTTTTTATATGTTGGGGCATCTTTTGGGTATATGCCCAAGAGAGGTATAGCTGGATCCTCAGGCAGTTCAATGTCCAATTTTCTGAGGAACCTCCAGACTGATTTCCAGAATGGTTTTACCAGTCTGCAATCCCACCAACAATGGAGGAGTGTTCCTCTTTCTCCACATCCTCGCCAGCATCTGCTGTCACCTGAGTTTTTGATCTTAGCCATTCTCACTGGTGTGAGGTGAAACCTCAGGGTTGTTTTGATTTGCATTTCCCTTATGACTAAAGATGTTGAACATTTCTTTAGGTGTTTCTCAGCCATTCGGCATTCCTCAGCTGTGAATTCTTTGTTTCGCTCTGAACCCCATTTTTTAATAGGGTTATTTGTCTCCCTGCGGTCTAACTTCTTGAGTTCTTTGTATATTTTGGATATAAGGCCTCTATCTGTAGTAGGATTGGTAAAGATCTTTTCCCAATCTGTTGGTTGCCGTTTGGTCCTAACCACAGTGTCCTTTGCCTTACAGAAGCTTTGCAGTTTTATGAGATCCCATTTGTCGATTCTTGATCTTAGAGCATAAGCCATTGGTGTTTTGTTCAGGAAATTTTTTCCAGTGCCCATGTGTTCCAGATGCTTCCCTAGTTTTTCTTCTATTAGTTTGAGTGTGTCTGGTTTGATGTGGAGGTCCTTGATCCACTTGGACTTAAGCTTTGTACAGGGTGATAAGCATGGATCGATCTGCATTCTTCTACATGTTGACCTCCAGTTGAACAAGCACCATTTGCTGAAAATGCTATCTTTTTTCCATTGGATGGTTTTGGCTCCTTTGTTAAAAATCAAGTGACCATAGGTGTGTGGGTTCATTTCTGGGTCTTCAATTCTATTCCATTGGTCTATCTGTCTGTCTCTGTACCAATACCATGCAGTTTTTATCAATATTGCTCTGTAATACTGCTTGAGTTCAGGGATAGTGATTCCCCCTGAAGTCCTTTTATTGTTGAGGATAGCTTTAGCTATCCTGAGTTTTTTGTTATTCCAGATGAATTTGCAAATTGTTCTGTCTAACTCTTTGAAGAATTGGATTGGTATTTTGATGGGGATTGCATTGAATCTGTAGATCGCTTTTGGTAAAATGGCCATTTTTACTATATTAATCCTGCCAATCCATTAGCATGGGAGATCTTTCCATCTTCTGAGGTCTTCTTCAATTTCTTTCCTCAGTGTCTTGAAGTTCTTTTTGTACAGATCTTTTAGTTGCTTGGTTAAAGTTACACCGAGGTACTTTATATTATTTGGGTCTATTATGAAGGGTGTCGTTTCCCTAATTTCTTTCTCGGCTTGTTTCTCTTTTGTATAGAGGAAGGCAACGGATTTATTTGAGTTAATTTTATACCCAGCCACTTTGCTGAAGTTGTTTATCAGCTTTAGTAGTTCTCTGGTGGAACTTTTGGGATCACTTAAATATACTATCATATCATCTGCAAATAGTGATATTTTGACCTCTTCTTTTCCGATCTGTATCCCCTTGATCTCCTTTTGTTGTCTGATTGCTCTGGCTAGAACTTCAAGAACTATATTGAATAAGTAGGGAGAGAGTGGGCAGCCTTGTCTAGTCCCTGATTTTAGTGGGATTGCTTCAAGTTTCTCTCCATTTAGTTTAATGTTAGCAACTGGTTTGCTGTATATGGCTTTTACTATGTTTAGGTATGGGCCTTGAATTCCTATTCTTTCCAGGACTTTTATCATGAAGGGGTGTTGAATTTTGTCAAATGCTTTCTCAGCATCTAATGAAATGATCATGTGGTTTTGTTCTTTCAGTTTGTTTATATAATGGATCACATTGATGGTTTTCCGTATATTAAACCATCCCTGCATGCCTGGGATGAAGCCTACTTGATCATGGTGGATGATTGTTTTTTGTTTTTTGTTCTTTTTTTCGGAACTGGGGACCGAACCCAGGGCTTTGCGCTTCCTAGGTAAGCGCTCTACCACTGAGCTAAATCCCCAGCCCCGGATGATTGTTTTGGTGTGCTCTTGAATTCGGTTTGCCAGAATTTTATTGAGTATTTTTCCGTCGATATTCATAAGGGAAATTGGTCTGAAGTTCTCTTTCTTTGTTGTGTCTTTGTGTGGTTTAGGTATAAGAGTAATTGTGGCTTCGTAGAAGGTATTCGGTAGTGATCCATCTGTTTCAATTTTGTGGAATAGTTTGGATAATATTGGTATGAGGTCTTCTATGAAGGTTTGATAGAATTCTGCACTAAACCCGTCTGGACCTGGGCTCTTTTTGGTTGGGAGACCTTTAATGACTGCTTCTATTTCCTTAGCAGTTATGGGGTTGTTTAACTGGTTTATCTGTTCCTGATTTAACTTCAGTACCTGGTATCTGTCTAGGAAATTGTCCATTTCCTGAAGATTTTCAAGTTTTGTTGAATATAGGTTTTTATAGTAAGATCTGATGATTTTTTGAATTTCCTCTGAATCTGTAGTTATGTCGCCCTTTTCATTTCTGATTTTGTTAATTTGGATGCACTCTCTGTGTCCTCTCGTTAGTCTGGCTAAGGGTTTATCTATCTTGTTGATTTTCTCAAAGAACCAACTTTTGGTTCTGTTGATTCTTTCTATGGTCCTTTTTGTTTCTACTTGGTTGATTTCAGCTCTGTTTGATTATTTCCTGCCTTCTACTCCTTCTGGGTGTATTTGCTTCTTTTTGTTCTAGAGCTTTTAGGTGTGCTGTCAAGCTGCTGACATATGCTCTTTCCTGTTTCTTTCTGCAGGCACTCAGTGCTATGAGTTTTCCTCTTAGCACAGCTTTCATTGTGTCCCATAAGTTTGGGTATGTTGTACCTTCATTTTCATTAAATTCTAAAAAGTTTTTAATTTCTTTCTTTATTTCTTCCTTGACCAGGTTATCATTGAGTAGAGCACTGTTCAATTTCCACGTATATGTGGGCATTCTTCCCTTATTGTTATTGAAGACCAGTTTTAGGCCGTGGAGGTCCGATAGCATGCATGGGATTATTTCTATCTTTCTGTACCTGTTGAGGCCCGTTTTTTGACCAATTATATGGTCAATTTTGGAGAAAGTGCCATGAGAATCTGAGAAGAAGGTATATCCTTTTGCTTTAGGATAGAATGTTCTATAAATATCCGTTAAATCCATTTGGCTCATGACTTCTCTTAGTCTGTCTACATCTCTGTTTAATTTCTGTTTCCATGATCTGTCCATTGATGAGAGAGGGGTGTTGAAATCTCCCACTATTATTGTGTGAGGTGCAATGTGTGTTTTGAGCTTTAGTAAGGTTTCTTTTACATATGTAGGTGCCCTTGTATTTGGGGCATAGATATTTAGGATTGAGAGTTCATCTTGGTGGATTTTTCCTTTGATGAATATGAAGTGTCCTTCCTTATCTTTTTTGATGACTTTTAATTGAAAATTGATTTTATTTGATATTAGAATGGCTACTCCAGCTTGCTTCTTCTGACCATTTGCTTGGAAAGTTGTTTTCCAGCCATTCCCTCTGAGGTAGTGTCTGTCTTTGTCTCTGAGGTGTGTTTCCTGTAGGCAGCAGAATGCAGGGTCCTCGTTGCGTATCCAGTTTGTTAATCTATTTCTTTTTGTTGGGGAGTTGAGGCCATTGATGTTGAGAGATATTAAGGAATAGTGATTATTGCTTCCCGTTATATTCATATTTGGATGTGAGGTTATGTTTGTGTGCTTTCATTCTCTTTGTTTTGTTGCCAAGACGATTAGTTTCTTGCTTCTTCTAGGGTATAGCTTGCCTCCTTATGTTGGGCTTTACCATTTATTATCCTTTGTAGTGCTGGATTTGTAGAAAGATATTGTGTAAATTTGGTTTTGTCATGGAATATCTTGGTTTCTCCATCTATGTTAATTGAGAGTTTTGCAGGATACAGTAACCTGGGCTGGCATTTGTGTTCTCTTAGGGTCTGTATGACATCAGTCCAGGATCTTCTGGCCTTCATAGTTTCTGGCGAGAAGTCTGGTGTGATTCTGATAGGTCTGCCTTTATATGTTACTTGACCTTTTTCCCTTACTGCTTTTAATATTTTTCTTTATTTTGTGCGTTTTGTGTTTTGACAATTATGTGACGGGAGGTGTTTCTTTTCTGGTCCAATCTATTTGGAGTTCTGTAGGCTTCTTGTATGCCTATGGGTATCTCTTTTTTTAGGTTAGGGAAGTTTTCTTCTATGATTTTGTTGAAGATATTTACTGGTCCTTTGAGCTGGGAGTCTTCACTCTCTTCTATACCTATTATCCTTAGGTTTGATCTTCTCATTGAGTCCTGGATTTCCTGTATGTTTTGGACCAGTAGCTTTTTCCGCTTTACATTATCTTTGACAGTTGAGTCAATGATTTCTATGGAATCTTCTGCTCCTGAGATTCTCTCTTCCATCTCTTGTATTCTGTTGGTGAAGCTTGTATCTACAGCTCCTTGTCTCTTCTTTTGGTTTTCTATATCCAGGGTTGTTTCCATGTGTTCTTTTTTGATTGCTTCTATTTCCATTTTTAATTCCTTCAACTGTTTGATTGTGTTTTCCTGGAATTCTTTCAGGGATTTTTGTGTCTCCTCTCTATGGGCTTCTACTTGTTTATTTATGTTTTCCTGGAATTCTTTCAGGGATTTTTGCGATTCCTTTCTGTAGGCTTCTACTTGTTTATTAATGTTTTCCTGTGTTTCTCTAAGGGAGTTCTTCACGTCTTTCTTGAAGTCCTCCAGCATCATGATCAAATATGATTTTGAAACTAGATCTTGCTTTTCTGGTGTGTTTGGATATTCCATGTTTGTTTTGGTGGGAGAATTGGGCTCCGACGATGCCATGTAGTCTTGGTTTCTGTTGCTTGGGTTCCTGCGCTTGCCTCTCGCCATCAGATTAACTCTAGTGTTACTTTGTTCTTCTATTTCTGACAGTGGCTAGACTGTCCTATAAGCCTGTGTGTCAGGAGCGCTGTAGACCTGTTTTCCTCTCTTTCAGTCAGTTATGGGGACAGAGTGTTCTGCTTTCGGGCGTGTAGTTTTTCCTCTCTACAGGTCTTCAGCTGTTCCTGTGGGCCTGTGTCTTAAGTTCACCAGGCAGGTCACTTGCAGCAGAAAAGTTGGTCTTACCTGTGGTCCTGAGGCTCAAGTTCGCTCGCAGGGTGCTGCCCTCGGGCTCTCTGTGGCGGCAGCAACCAGGAAGATCTGCACCGCCCTTTCCGGGAGCTTCAGTGCATCAGGGTTCCAGATGGCCTTTGGTGTTTTCCTCTGGCATCCGAGATGTATGTGCAGAGAGCAGTCTCTTCTGGTTTCCCAGGCTTGTCTGCCTCTCTGAAGGTTTAGCTCTCCCTCCCACGGGATTTGGGTGCAGAGAACTGTTTATCCGGTCTGTTTCCTTCGGGTTCCGGCGGTGTCTCAGGCAGGGGTCGTGCCGCTCCTGGGCCCTCCCCCACGGGAGCCCAGAGGCCTTATTCACTTTCCTCTTGGGCCAGGGATGTGGGCAGGGGTGGGCAGTGTTGGTGGTCTCTTCCGCTCTGCAGCCTCAGGAGTGCCCACCTGACCAGGCGGTGAGGTCTCTCTCTCTCACGGGGTCTGGGTGCAGAGAGCTGCTGCAGGCTGGGATCCGCGGGTCATGTCCAATTTTCTAAGGAACCTCCAGACTGATTTCCAGAATGGTTGTACCAGTCTGCAATCCCACCAACAATGGAGGAGTGTTCCTCTTTCTCCACATCCTCGCCAGCATCTGCTGTCACCTGAGTCTTTGATCTTAGCCATTCTCACTGGTGTGAGGTGAAATCCCAGGGTTGTTTTGATTTGCATTTCCCTTATGACTAAAGATGTTGAACATTTCTTTAGATGTTTCTCAGCCATTCGGCATTCCTCAGCTGTGAATTCTTTGTTTAGCTCTGAACCCCATTTTTTAATAGGGTTATATGTCTCCCTGCGGTCTAACTTCTTGAGTTCTTTGTATATTTTGGATATAAGGCCTCTATCTGTTGTAGGATTGGTAAAGATCTTTTCCCAATCTGTTGGTTGCCGTTTGGTCCTAACCACAGCGTCCTTTGCCTTACAGAAGCTTTGCAGTTTTATGAGATCCCATTTGTCGATTCTTGATCTTAGAGCATAAGCCATTGGTGTTTTGTTCAGGAAATTTTTTCCAGTGCCCATGTGTTCCAGATGCTTCCCTAGTTTTTCTTCTATTAGTTTGAGTGTGTCTGGTTTGATGTGGAGGTCCTTGATCCACTTGGACTTAAGCTTTGTACAGGGTGATAAGCATGGATCGATCTGCATTCTTCTACATGTTGACCTCCAGTTGAACAAGCACCATTTGCTGAAAATGCTATCTTTTTTCCATTGGATGGTTTTGGCTCCTTTGTCAAAAATCAAGTGCCCATAGGTGTGTGGCTTCATTTCTGGGTCTTCAATTCTGTTTCATTGGTCTATCTGTCTGTCTCTGTACCAATACCATGCAGTTTTTATCAATATTGCTCTGTAATACTGCTTGAGTTCAGGGATTGTGATTCCCCCTGAAGTCCTTTTATTGTTGAGGATAGTTTTAGCTATCCTGGGTTTTTTGTTATTCCAGATGAATTTGCAAATTGTTCTGTCTAACTCTTTGAAGAATTGGATTGGTATTTTGATGGGGATTGCATTGAATCTGTAGATCGCTTTTGGTAAAATGGCCATTTTTACTATATTAATCCTGCCAATCCATTAGCATGGGAGATCTTTCCATCTTCTGAGGTCTTCTTCAATTTCTTTCTTCAGAGTCTTGAAGTTCTTATTGTACAAATCTTTTACTTGCTTGGTTAAAGTCACAGCGAGGTACTTTATATTATTTGGGTCTATTATGAAGGGTGTCGTTTCCCTAATTTCTTTCTCGGCTTGTTTCTCTTTTGTGTAGAGGAAGGCTACTAATTTATTTGAGTTAATTTTATACCCAGCCACTTTGCTGAAGGTGTTTATCAGCTTTAGTAGTTCTCTGGTGGAACTTTTGGGATCACTTAAATATACTAAGGCTTTATATTTTTAATTTCCAGACCTATTTATCTTTTTAATATTTTATGAATTTTTCAGTTATGTTGCTGGTACCAATCAATTTCTAAAATTTATCAGCAATTGCTTCTTCAAATATTTCTTTTTTTATATCAAAGAGTTTATTGGGAAGATGCTTTCTGGTGGACAAGTTTACTGGCCCCAAGGACCAAGGCCAGGGAAATTGCCATGGGAAAAGGGGGTGAGAAGGAGAGAGGAAGGGGCACTGAGAGAGGAGAGGAGAAAAAGAGCTTTTTTCCCCCAAATCTTTATTCTGTGCCTTTATGGTCTTTCAGCACCTATGGGGTGGTCACAAACCGCCACAGGTTATTACCTAAAGCCTTTATAAGTGTGGCTTTATCTGTCATTCATGTATGTTGAAAGATCCCCGAAGGGAGACCCTCACTCAAGTCTCGGGAAGTCGTGGATCCCAGACACACGAGAGACCAATCTTAATGCAATAAGCAGAGGCGAAGTTTATTACGTATGGAGCAGGAGCTCCATGTATCCCATGCAGGAGACAGAGGCATCGACCCTGAGTGGTTGGGAGAAGGGCTATTTAAAGGAAGAAGTCACAAGCCCCAGGAGATGAGGGGACGTGTAAAGGCAATACCAAACATGTCACAAAGGGAAACTCTCAAAGTCACAGAATTGTTCTTAAGACTCTAGGGTTTAAATCAGGGGAAAGGTCAAGCCCTCATTCTCCTGAGAACAGATCTTGATTCCTGTCCTTTAGGGTAAATGTTTGTCAGAGTTGACGAAGCATCTGCATCTGATACACATCTGGCTAGGCTTCGCCCCCGGTTTTTTGGAATACTATCTGCAGGACACAATGGGGGCTTCAACAAACATCACAGGGGCAGAACAGAACCCATTACTCATTTACTCACTTCCAGTGACATCCGGAGAGTCAGTGAGTCTGCACCAGCCCTCCTGCACTTTTAACCATCTGTCTTCCTGAGTCAGATCCTGTTGCTGAGTTTTGAGCTAGTTTAAAACTCTATCTCTCAGTAGCACTTATAAATTAATGATTGAAATTAATTGTAAACAGTGCCAAAGTGTACAGAAAGGGAAAGAACATGAATGCTAAATAAAGATGGTGGATTTGAACATTAAAAAAAAGTGATTTGGCTTCTCTTTGACATCATGAACTTCATCATGTAACAGGCTGGCTCTGTTGTATTTTATAAGTACCACTAACTAGTGCTTGTAAAATACAGAATATGCTTTGGAAAACAAAATGCTGCTCTTTAATGCTTCCGACTCATAACATAATTCTAGGGAACACATAATTTGAGTGTTCTATTAGTTCCTTATTGGGGAAGATGTTCTTTGTAATGAAAAGGTATTTGTCTCATGCTAGTATCTTAAATTTATTTTTCGGGGGCTGGGGATTTAGCTCAGTGGTAGAGCGCTTACCTAGGAAGCTCAAGGCCCTGGGTTCGGTCCCCAGCTCCGAAAAAAAGAACCAAAAAAAAAAATTTATTTTTCTTTTTGAGTTCAGAATATATGGTTGAAGATAGAATGCTCTTTTAATTTAAATGAAAAATAGCTGACAGAAGATAGTAGTAAGAAAAATATAATTACAGAGAAAAGCATCTTCCACTTTATCAGGAAAGCTACTAGAAGGAATAGAGCTAGGAATAAGAAATTGGAGACAAAGGGTATTGCCCCACTTCTACAAAACCATGTGGGCATTCGTCTTTGCTCTCATAAAGCTGCCGTCTACACATCATTGCAGACTGGTGTGCAGATGGTGCATGGCACATGCATGTTTCCACCTAGGGAACCCAACAGAGATTGTCTGTCATAAAAAAAAAAGTCACATAAATTTCCAGCACAGAAACACTGGAAATACTAAGTCAGGGTGCCAGGTTAGGTGTTTGCTGAGGTCTACAGATGTTCATTCCCAGACTAAAATCTTCTTGCTGTGTTCCCATGGCAGAAGGAACAGCGGAGCTCTCCAGTCTCTTTTCTGAGGACAGAACCGCAATCATGAGTACTCCATGAGGGAAACATACCTGTGACTTGGTAATCTGCCAAAGGCTCATAATCACATCACCATGTGGTCCCCGTTACCACACACATATTTCAGGAGGACGTAAACATTCACTCTACAGCACAGATTATCTAGTATTTCAGTGGCTCAATCATTGAGAAAGAAATCTGAGTGTCTAGGTCTTTGGAGAAGGTTGGCTTAGGGGCTACTGATGACAATGTAGAAGCAGCAGATGGGTCCCTGGTCAAGCCTTAGGCTGGGCAGATTGTTCCATGTTTATTCCTAAAAATATACTTCTAGAAAGCTATGTGAGGGCTGGCAACATGGCTCAGAGAGAAGAAAAAAAAAAGGACTTAGCACATAAACTCAAAGACCTGAGTCGACGTCCCAGAGCTCATGCAAAGGTAAAAAGATCCAATTCCACAATGTTGTCCCGATCTCACACATGTGCCGTAATATGTATGTGCACACACATTCATCATACACTATACATACAAGTTAATAATTTTGTCAAAAATGTTAAAAATAAATGTGATATGAATACCATATTTTAGTACATTGGATCTTATACATATTGCACTACAGATAAGAAATATTAGTGTGGCAATCTCTTTGCATGTTATTTAGAGTAATGTACATATTGGCCAAAATGATGTGAGCAATGTAATCCCTGTTGTTCATATGAGAAAAGTGATGCTCTCAGAAGACAATGGAGGAGTGACATGCCAGCCTCAGAGGAGCCTACAGAAGAGCCTGAGTTCCACCTGCTTGTGGTCCAGAGAAGAGGGGGTTATCAACATGAGAGATGAGTAGAAGAGTTAGTTGGCACCCAATGCACAGGAAGTGAGGGCTGCAGAAGCTCAGAGAGGAGGGACCAAGGTGGAGGTGGAAGGCAACATGAGCAATGCAGGTGTCCCCTGAAAAGCTGTATGAGTTCTGTGCCATGACTAGCTTAGGAACAGAAAAGCCCTCAGCACAGTTTTCTGCTGTCTTTCTCGGTTTCACACCTAAGATGTAAACCATTTCTTTGTCTGTATACAGTCTGTATATATCTCGCACTCATGTGTTGCTCCATCACCATCTCTGTCTCAAATCTACTGTGTTCAGATAACCCTTCCATAGAAGCCCATTGCTACCACAGTGCCTGTGTTTTCTCACCACCTTTATCTTACTATGGAGTGGCATTGCCATCTCTCATCATCACAGGAAGAGCAGTGCACATAGAAGTGCACATAGAATCCGTTGCTTCCGCAGTGCTTGTGTTTTCTTGCTACCTTTATCTTACTATAGCGTGGCATTGCCATCGCACATCATCACAGGAAGAACAGTGCACATAATATTTTAAGTGTAAACAGCCGGTTTGTGTAACTTTTACTGCAGCATACAGTTACACATGGCTGTTAACCTGTTATTGTGTTTAATTTATAGGCTAAAGTTTATCAACAACATTCATGCGTGAGGCTTGATGCTATTCCACTGGAGTCTTGCCATGCATTTGCCATGGTTAAGGAACTACTAGTACTACTGAAGGACAGAGAACAGTACAAAAATACATACTGAAAGTACTTGCCAGGATTAATGCGAACGCACAGTCCAAAAGGAGACTATGGAAGCCATCATTTAACCAAAGCCTTCTTAATACATGTGTTTTCCAAATACGTACAATTTTCAGCCAACTAAAGCTTAAGTACCAAAATATTTTTGGTTAAAGTTGTTTTATATGGGAATATTTCTACAACAAGATAATCCCTATAAAGCATGGAACATGAGTCCTGGCACACAGAGTTCAGTGTTAGTAATTTTTTTTTTTTTTGGTTCTTTTTTTTCGGAGCTGGGGACCGAACCCAGGGCCTTGTGCTTCCTAGGTAAGCGCTCTACCACTGAGCTAAATCCCCAGCCCCAGTGTTAGTAATTTTTAATGTTAATTAAGTGTATTATGTAAGTGCTTGCCTTAGGATTCAAAATGAACAGAGTATAATTACTCCTCTTGATGGCCCAAGGGCATCCTAATAAATATTAAATACTTAATGAGGCTACGAGCACAAGGACATCTTGGAAGTTACCAAGAATTCTGGGGTTGTTGGCTCCTGCACAGCTCCAATGTGAGGTCTGGCTGATGGTGGGACTGGAGTCAGCCAGCTACCACTAACTCTATCAAGCTGTCAGTTCTCATGGCTGTCAGAGTGCCCGCACTGGCTATTTCTCAAACTGTCCTACCACTAAACATCTTTGAACTGAGACATTGAGCTGAGACATTAAATATTGGAAACCCATACAAACAAGGACTGGTCTATCTACCCTACCTCAACCCATTTCCTCATTGTTCAGAAACACTGAAGTTTCCAGAGTGGAGTCTGTGAGTCTATTCTGGTTTGATGCTGCATACCTACAATAACAGCAATCAAGAGGCTGAGGCAGGAGGACTGCAAGCCTGAGGCTAGGCTGAGGTACGTAGTGATACTTTGTCTCAAAAAATAAAATACAGGAAAAGGTAAGAGGCCCACCTGCCCTCAGAAATTTCCTAAGCCCTCAGTTGGGATCCCAGGAAAACCTAACTAAGAAGGTCCCCCAATTCAAATGGGTAGTGTCTTAGTTGGGGTTTCTCCTGTTGTGAAGAGACACCATGGCCATAGCAACTCTTATAAAAGAAAACATTTAGTTAGGGCTGGCTTACAGTTCACAGGTTTAGTCCATTATCATCATGGTGGGAAGCACAGTGGCATGTAGGCAGGCATGGTGCCTGAGAGGTACCTGAGACTTCTACATCTGGATTTGCAGACATCAAGAAGAGAAAAGAAAGGGAGCAACTAGGCCTGGCTTGAGCATCTGAAACCTCACAGCCCACACCACAGTGACAAACTTCCTCCAAAAAGGCCACACCTCCTAATAGTGCCATTCCTTAAGAGCCTATGAGGGCCATTTTCATTCAGACTGTCACAGGTAGAAAGAAACTGCACAGCTTTAAAATGTGTATGTGATCACTAGCCACTGTCTAGGTAGGGGAGGTGGAGGGAGGCACGGTGTAGAGTATATGCAGAATGAATGTTTCTGGGACTCATGACTTCAAGACTAGAAATACTTTCTTAAGTAAACAGTTTGCTCAAATGCCCACAAGTCTATTCCTTTGTCCCTACCCTTTAGAATGCAGAGTTGACATTTAATCAAGATTCTAGAGAAATTAAAGCCCCCATACTACTGTGCTGGACTTGTGGTAGATGCGTCTCTAGCCTATTCTTTTTCTCTTATTCTTTCAACCACAACCTTTAATCGCATCTTCTGAGAAAAGACTTATGCGTTTGATTCTTCTGATAGCACACAGGCGCAGGCAGGAAGGTGGAAGGGCCATGGTGGCTGCCAGTGGAGAACAGGCATGTTATTGACGACAGGAGTTGTGGGACTTGGTTATTTCTGTTGCTTCTGAGGACAATATTTTAAAGAAAACTCTTCCTCATGACTGAAGGAGATTTTGACACATAAGATATAGACCAGCAGCCGGTGTATCAGTGACATGTCATGGCATCACTCTGCACATAGGTATAGGGGAGTTACAGATTGTGGATGTGGAGAACGGACTGTTGGTAGGTAGTGGTCATGAGAATCACAGTCTCTTGTCTCTACCAGGATCTCTATTTCTATTTTTCTTCCACAGCCGTAAACGACTCATCATTGATAGCCAACGTTAATTTTTAAAACATAGTGTTTTATCTGTGCTTGTGCTCACAGCCCACACAATAGGGGAAAGGGAAACTAGCTGCGGAGCTGCTGCAGCGAGCATGGGGACTTCTCAAGTCTCACACAATTTTTCTGGCTCTTCAAGAGCTGTTTAAAAGAAAAAGGCTTAAGGTAAAAAGAAACACTATAGAGAGATTTCTTAGTGAATTTCTACACCTTGGTTCGCTATCTCTGGGAATCTCACGGTAGACAGCTCTGATAAGCTGGGAAAGATTTAAATTTTGCTTGGGAGCAAAGAACCTTAAAGGGACAGGCTACATTAGAAATGCTACAGGAGGAACTATCTGAAAAGGCTGAGAGCGAGGTGGGAGAGGACTCTAAGGAAAACAAGAACAAGAAAGGAATTTCTGACATTTGCTCACAGAAGGAGAGCGCTCATTAAGAGAAGTTCTTTAAGGAAGCCTGCCTTATCTGCTGGCCTTATTCCAAGGGAGGAGTCAATCTCCAGCATTAAATTACTTTTCTCATTCGTCATCATTAACATGGAGAGTGCCTTTGATCCTATTCCCACAGCAGCCAGTTCCTGCCCATGTGGTCAAAATGCCCCAGGTTGGGGGACAAAAAGAGCCCCTAAAATAGTTTCAAAGAATCTACAACAAACTGAAAAACTTTGTTTTGCCAGTCAAGATTTAGAATTCAGGCTTTGGCGGTGGCCAACGTCAGGATTAATGTTTTCTTTTCCATGGGCCTTTAACCCAGAGAGACAGTTTGGTAAAGGGCTGTTACTGAGGTCCTGATAGCCCCAGGTGAACTGGTTACAATTCTTTTGTCAGCCACCTGGCATCTAGCACCCAGGTTCTAACCATCTCTCCATCCTTTTGTTATTAGTTGTTACTAGAAGCCTAGTGTCATTTGGAGGCTGGTTCTCTTGAGAGACAAAGCCACAGAGCTGACACTGAAGAGAGATACTCCTTGAGGGAGAATCTAAGTCTAGAGAGATAGTCGATAACAGATCGGCTGCCTCTCTGCTCGCCTTTCTGTTTCATAGACAAAGCTTGTGCTTATTTGTACAATGGCCTTTTTGTCCAAGAAAGCCTCCTGGTTTAGCTGTGTGACTAAATGCTATTTGCCCTCTTCGGTGGACCTCTATTCTCAAGATTCTCTTGTTTTCTCACCATCTCATTTGAGATGCTTGTTAGTAACTGTTACAGATCTTCTTTACCACCGAGGAAAGACAAAATCCTACTAGAGGCTAGAAAGAATGTTCCAGACAAGGGTGGAAGGCCTCACTCCTGCCTGTTGACTTCAATATGCCTAAAGGTAGGGAGTGCCAGGTCTGCCACCAGGCTCCAAGGGTGTGGGTCTCTGAGGGGCTGGAAAATGCCCCACCAATCTGGCTAAGATAAAGAAAAAAATATAAAGAAAAAGTTACAGAAATTTAAAGGGTTAAGCTAAGTTGCTGAGAGTTAGTGTAAGTTACAGAGAAAGTAAAGTTAAAGTGTGGTTAAGTGGGCATCATCTAATAGCTGTAGAGGAAGATACAGAAGATATGAGAGAGACTGAGGAAGAGGAAGAGGAAGAGGAAAGAAGGTAAAAAGAACAGGAAGCTAGGGAAAAAAAAGAGACAAGAGAGAAACATATACTGGCCACAGTAGTTAGGGGACCTAGGAAGGTAGTACCTGGCAACAGAAGAGAATTCCTGGCTAAAGATCAGTGTGCCTAATACAAAGAAAAAGGACACTGGGTCAGGGACTGCCCAAGAAAGAACAAGAGGGGCCACTGAAGAGCTTCTTAGTCCTAGAGTGTTGGCTATGTACAGAGATAGAAGGGAAGTGTGGATACAGGGACCCAATGCTCTGTGCTCCTATGCCCCCCGCAGTGGGCCAATATCCAAAGACCTTGAGTGCAAGGGGCTACTGGCAACGAACAATACTTATGGACTGCCCGAAGAACAGTGGACCTTGGCGTGGGCCGGGTAACCCATCCACTAGCTCATGGTCATCCCTGACTGCCCCTATCCCTTTTTCATGAGAAAATTGCTCTCCAAAATGGCTTGCGTGGGCTAAAATGGCTGGGTGAGGCCATGTGTATGCATATCTACAGACTGTGTATGTGGAGCTTAAGACCTGTCTCAGTGCACCAGTACCTGATGCTGGGAGATGTGTGGCTTAGTCCTGTTCTGCCTGGAACACATCCTTCCTGCCAGCCGGGCACTAACAATTATCACCCAATCCAGGACTTAAGCTGTGATAGAGTGGCTGATGTTTTGCCTTTGAATAGAATGTCCCAAAAGATGGGATCACTGGTCAGCTGCCATGGACTAGATTCTCCACCTGTTGGGGGCAATCTGGTCACCTTGCTGCCCAATCCGGACCTGGAGCCACTGCAACATGAGTGTCAAACACTGGCAGAAGCCCATGGGTGGAGGAAAGACCTCTGCGACTGGCTGACTGACCCCTGCTGAAAGCCGAGGACCTTGTCCACAGACAGTCCTCTTCATGAATGAAGGTCAGAGATAAGTGGGTGCTGCCATGGTGGACAACACAATGTCATCTAGGATGGCTAAACTTCTACCCCTTCCAGACTCAGCTTTACCCCCTTTGAGATCTTATATGGGGCCTCAGCTCCTCTGACTGTATTAGATGATGTTACTGAACCAACATGTCATAGTAATAATGATTTGTATGCCAGGCTAAAAGACCTACAGGTGATACAGAAAGAAATCTGCTCACAGCTGACAGCAACCTATGCCCCGGGGACCCCTGAGACATTTCATCAGTTCCAGGTCGGAGACTGCAGCTACACTGAGCCCAGACACTCGAGCCTCACTAGAAAGGACCATACCTGGTGCTACTGACCACCTTGACAGTCATTAAGTCTCAGCCCTCACCAGCAGTGTACTAGCTGTTGGGGCTGAGAGCTGGGACCTAGAGGGACACTCAGATCTTCAAAAAGCTCCCTAGATTTAAGTGACTGGGAGGTTGCTATAATGCTCACTTGAGGAGTGTGCTTTAGAAACAAGAATTGCATGTTTGCCCTGGGTTCTATCGGGATAGGTGAGGAGACAGGCTTGATTTATCATTACATATGTTAGTACTCCTAACACTTCTTGAGACTGTGCCTCAGGAATCACAATCTGTATAAGTTTAAAAGTTCTGAAAGCTAGTCATGACCTTGGTGTATAGGTTTAGATAGTGTCCAGATTAAAATCCTGATGCTAAAAACTTAATAAGACACAAAAGAGAGTTAAAAAATCATTTAAGGCTATCTAGGTGCTACAAGGGCAGCACAAGGACATCTACTGTTGCCCTACAATACAAGGCTTATAGAGAATTCAGAACTGCCATTGTCTCAGATATAAAAAGAGTAAAAAAAGACTTTTTAGCTGACCTCCAAGAATACCTAACCTCCCTCTCAGAGGTAGTCCTTCAAAATAGGAGATTAGACCTGATATTCCTTAAAGAAGGAGGGCTATGTGCTGCTTTGAAAAAAAAAAATGTTTTTACCTCGATCACTCAGGGACCATTAAAGATTCTATGGCTAAACTTAGAGAGAGGCTAGACAAGAGAAGACGAGAAAGAGAAGCCACTGATAGTTGGTTTCAAAGCTGGTTAAACAGGTCCCCATAGCTTACCACCCTGCTGCCGGCCTTAGCTGGTCCCTTGATTATCCTCCTCCTTTTGCTCACTTTTGGGCCCTGCATCATTAATCGCCTTTTTTTTTTTTTTTTTTTTGGAGCTGGGGACCAAACCCAGGGCCTTGTGCTTCCTAGGTAAGCGCTCTACCACTGAGCTAAATCCCCAGCCCCATTAATCGCCTTTTAACTTTTGTCAGGGAACGGATTAGTGCTGTACATGTCCTCATGTTAAGACAACAGTATCAGGCTGTACGGGGTAAAGAGCCTCTAGATACTGATCTCATCATGTAGTTCTAAGATTAGAACTACTCACAAAAAGTAGAGGGGAATGAAGTTAAAATAAAAACTTCATAAAAACTGCAAAAGAACAGCAGATAAGGGGACAGGACAGAGCAGGCCTGAGATATGCCCTTCGAAGCCTAAAAACAAGGTCAAGGGATTGTTCCAGGAACTAGCAGCCACCATCTCAGCTGAGTCGGGGCCATCCGGGACGGACAACTCCCTGCTCTACAGATAAAGACGCTCTCCTACATTGGGAACACTCCAGCCCGCACGTACTGCTTACAGATGAGACCTTGTACCCATTTCCCTTGCTGATAACCACGCTGAATCCCCTTGCCTTCCCCCATAAAAAGCCTTAAATTTCGAGTCTTGGGGTCGATTCCTCTGTCTCCTGCGTGACACACATTTCAGCCCGAGATCTCGTTAATAAACGCTACCTCTTGCTGTTACATCAAGGCCGGCTACTCGCGTTTCCTGGGGAACTCCATCCCGCGACTAGACTGAGAGGCTCCCCAAATTTTGGCGCGGCTTTTTCACTAGTACTAAAGGCACACCCAACCACCCTAAACATAATCCCTACCCTTCTAACTCAGCTTGTTTCCAATAGACTCCTGGCATTTACTTTGACCATGTTTTTGAATTGTTAGGTATTTATGCAGATTTCAAGACACAGAATTTGCCACAGAGCCCAGGGTTTCAGTGAATGGAAGTATGAATACTTTTGTTATAGTGAGAGTTATACAAATGTGCAAAGGCTTGACCATATTTAGTACATTCACAGTTTTTCTCTAGTGTGGTATATTTTATGCTGTTTGTCTTAATTTGGGTTTTAATGCTGTGAAAAAATACCATGACCAAGGCAACTCTTAGAAAGGACATTTAATTGGGGGGAGGGTATACAGATTCAGAGGTTCAGTCTATTATCAAGGTGGAAGGAATGTCAGTGTCATGTCAGGGCAGACATGATGCTGGAGAGAGTTCTACATCTTGATCAGAAGGCAGCCAGAAGACTCTTCTGCCCTGGGTAGAGTTTATGCATGGGGTCTCAAAGCCCCCCCCCCCCCCCGCCAGTGACATACATCCTCAAAGGCTACATCTACTCCAAAAAGGCCATACCTCCTAACACTGCCACTTGCCATGGGCCAAGTATATTTTAACCACCATACCTTTGAATATCACAGTAAAGGCTTTACTGCATTGGTTACATTCATAGGGTTACTCTTTAGTATGTATGTGTTCTTTTATGTAGTTGGAGTTGGCTTGATTGTGAAAAGGCTTTACCACATTCATTACATTCGTAAGGTTTCTCTCCAGTATGAATTCTTTCATGCCTTTTAAGGTCATTCTGACCGACAAAGGCTTTACCACATTGCTTACATTCATAAGGTTTCACTCCAGTATGTATTGCTTTATGTGTTCGGAGACTACTTTTACATGCAAAGGCTTTACCACATTCATTACATTTGTAAGCTTTCTCTCCAGTATGTATTACTTTATGTGCTCGGAGATTAAAATTGAATACAAAGGCTTTACCACATTCATTACATTTGTAAGGTTTCTCTCCAGTATGTGTTCTTTTATGTTTTTTAAGATCATTCTGACCTACAAAGGCCTTATCACATTCATTACATTTGTAAGGTTTCTCTCCAGTATGTGTTCTTTTATGTCTTTTAAGCTCACTCGGAACTACAAAGTCTTTACCACATTGACCACACACATAGGGCTTCTCTCCAGTATGTATTCTTTTATGTACTTGGAGATAACTATGATATGCAAAGGCTTTACCACACCAATCACATACATAGGGCTTCTCTCCAGTGTGTATTCTTTTATGTACTTGGAGATAACTATGAGATGTAAAGGCTTTACTACACTGATCACATTCATAGAGATTCTCTCCGGTATGTATTCTTTTATGTACTTGGAGATAACTATGAGATGTAAAGGCTTTACCACATTGATCACATTCATAGAGCTTCTCTCCAGTATGTATTCTTTTATGTACTTGGAGATAACTATGAGATGCAAAGGCTTTACCACATTGATCACATTCACAGAGCTTCTTTCCAGTATGTATTCTTTTATGTACTTGAAGATAACTATGAGATGCAAAGGCTTTACCACATTGATCACATTTGTAAGGTTTCTCTCCAGTATGTATTAATTTATGACTTCCAAGATTACAACGATGTTCAAAGGCTTTACCACATTGATCACACTTGTAAGGTTTCTCTCCAGTATGTGTTATTCCATGCGTTTTGAGATAACTGAGTCGAGCAAAGGCTTTACCACATTGATCACATACATAGGGCTTCTCTCCAGTATGTATTCTTTTATGTACTTGGAGATAACTATGAGATGCAAAGGCTTTACCACATTGATCACATTCATAGAGATTCTCTCCAGTATGTATTCTTTTATGTACTTGGAGATAACTATGAGATGTAAAGGCTTTACCACATTGATCACATTCATAGAGATTCTCTCCAGTATGTATTCTTTTATGTACTTGGAGATAACTATGAGATAAAAAGGCTTTACCACATTGATCACATTCACAGAGCTTCTCTCCAGTATGTATTCTTTTATGTACTTGGAGATAACTATGATGTGCAAAGGCTTTGCCACATTGATCACACTTGTAAGGTTTCTCTCCAGTATGTGTTATTCCATGAACTTGGAGATGACCGAGTTGTGCAAAGGCTTTACCACATTGGTCACATACATAGGGCTTCTCTCCAGTATGTATTCTTTTATGTACATGGAGAGAACTATGATATGCAAAGGCTTTACCACATTGATCACATTTGTAAGGTTTCTCTCCAGTATGTGTTATTCCATGCGTTTTGAGATGACTCTGTAGGGCAAAGGCTTTACCACACTGATTGTATTTGTTGGATTTTCTTCCAGTATGTATTAGTTTATGCCTTCCAAGATTACAACGACGTTCAAAGGCTTTACCACATTGACTGCATTTGTAGGGTTTTTCTCCAGTATGAATTCTTTCAAGAGTTTGAAGCTGAGAATCGTATGTAAAGGCTTTATCACGTGGCTTACATTCATAGAGTTTCTCTCCAGTATGTGTGCTTTTATGTCTTTGGAGATGACTATGTTGTGCAAAGGCTTTACCACACTGAGTATTTTCAGAGGGTTTCTCTCCAGTATGACATCTTTCATGCCTGCAAAGATAGATAGTTGGCACATGTGAAGGCTTTACCAAATTCACTAAACTAATGGTCTAATTGTAAAGAAGAATCACATCTTAAGGTTGTATCACTTTGTTTACACTCATGGTTTCCCATTCATTATGGGTTGGTAAAAGTGTTATTACATGGGTCACATTTGTAGCATCCTTTATCTCTATGAGATTCCTCATATATTTGAAGAGAAATGGAAGAGCTCAGAGCTTTACCACATTGAGTACATTCATATGCTTTCCTTTATTGTCAAATACACTACATTTGCATACTACATCAGCCAAGTGAACCAGGACAAATAGAAAGGGATTTCCACAATCCTAGTATTCATAGGGATTTTCTGCTATGTGAGTTTATGGATATATTCCCAATGAAGTTGGGAAACCAACTAATTATAAACTAGTATCACATTGAGAAAGTCTGCTCAAATGTGGACTGCTACATATATCTTAATTGTTCTGGGGGTGGCGAGACATTGCTTCTTTCAATATCCTTGTGCTCACATGGCATGTATCCATTGTGACACAGGATATAGCTGTTAAAATAACAAATGAAATATTTCCACATTGCATCATTCATACAGTTTGATTTTTTGTTCATCATAGACATATGGTATAAGAATTAAGTTTTCTCTTCAAAAACATTCTTGACTCTCATAAACTGTCCCTCTCACTTAAACTTAACAATGTTACTATATGAGTAATCAGCTTTACTATGATATATTTGCCTATTAGAAACATAAACTTATCACCTACTCTGTTTCTCTCTCTGTGCGTGTGTGTGTGTGTGTGTGTGTGTGTGTGTGTGTGTGTGTGTGTGTGTTATCAGACTAAACAGATTGGCAGGTTTACAGAGTAGCTGTAATGTGGCTATGTTTCAAATGGTAATATCTGTTAAGGCATTGTTTTTTTGTCTTCTTTCTTAGAGGAATGCCTTGCAAAAAACAAGTCAGACACCTGACATTGAGGTACATGGATTTGTGAGAATTTAATAATCAATACACTTAAAGAAGTGCTTTTTTTTTTTTTTTTTAAACACTGTTTCTTTTCTTTAAAAGTTCCAGGACATACTAACATTTCTTCAGGGGCATATTCATACCAATTTGCACATGAAAATTACCTTCCATGTCTTCTGAAACTTTGACAATGTTCTTCAATAGTATGGTCTTCCCAATTGTAACCTAAAATATAGTACCAGAAAATGTATATTATTGGAAATTAGGCAACATTTAAGTTACTATCTTCAGTGAACCTGATCTTTTCACCTCATTCTTCTTTATTATCAATTGACGTTACAGAAAAGAAACAGTAACAGAGGAACATTCGTTTCCTTATTTTAAAAACTGAAAGAAAATTCACTGTCTTACCTATAGCAGTGAGGTTCCTGTAGGTCTCCTGCATCACATCTTTGTAGAGACTCTTCTGTGAAGGATCCAGCAAAGCCCATTCTTCTCGAGTGAAGTTCACATGTACATCATCATAGGTCAATACATCCTGAAATATCCCATACATGAGTACAACAGAAACCATGATACCAATATCACTGTAAATGTATGCTTCTGGTGCTTCCCCCACTTATTTCTTGACCCAGATGTTCTAATGTTAATTACCAAATCATCTTAGAAGAAAAGTGAGTAATAAGGTTTACCTCTGTCATTTCTTTGCTTTTTGAGTAGGATATAGCCTTGCAAGAGAAATGCTAATTAATGGAGAGAGAGAGAGAGAGAGAGAGGGAGAGGGAGAGAGAGAGAGAGAGAGAGAGAGAGAGAGAGAGGGGGGGGGCAGGCGTGCAGTACTGAGCATATAGAGAAATTGTATGAACAATTACTAACTGCAAAAAATATCAAGTGAGCATATAGGCTCATGTCTTTAATCCAAGCACTGAGGAGGCAGAGGCAGGTATATCTGAGGTCTATCCAGGACAGCCAGAGGTACATATTAAGACCCTGTCTCCCCTATGAAAAATCAATCAAACAAACAAGAAAGATAGAAAGGACTCAGAGGTTTTTACTAGAGATCCTACAAAGAATTACATTCACTGAAGTTCTGTATTCTTCCAGAATCTTTAGGTGGCCCAGTTTAAACTGTAACAATAATGAGATCTTACTAAAAGGGAATGAATGTTTAAACAGATAAAAATATTGGCAATGTAAATGTTGATCCTAAATAAGCAAACTAGGACAGGAGCTGACTCATCACTGAAGAGTTTTTGCTGGTCTTAAAAATAATTGGCCTCAATTGCCAATAGTTAGAAGTGAGCTTTACAACTACTGATTACTCCAAGTTCAGGAATTCTGAAGCCATTTTCTGACTACTATGGGGATTAGACATACATGATGTGCATATTCATTCATACAGGCAAAATATACATATTCATTAAAATAAATCAACACAAGCGCAACAGGTAGGAAAAATGTCATATATCTGCAATCCAATGACTCAGAAAGCTCAGGCAATATAGCCAGGCAGTATGAATGTCATGAATACATGCCACCTGAGAAACAGAATATGCTCTCTGTCAAATTTCAAAATTCATAACGTGGATAAAGTCAACACAGCAGCATATGCTTGACATGTGCCAAAACCCACTGTCCAAACCATCAGCCAATAATATAAAAACGAACAAACAAACAAACAAAGAAAAAAACAAAGAGAAAGCTGGGCATGTTGGCCCACATTGAATCCTGGCACTCTGGAGCCAGAGGCAGGTAGACCATTTACGTTTGAGGCCGAACGTTCTACATACCTACTTTCAGGACAGCCAGGTCTACATAGAGATACTTTGTCCTCAAAAAACAAAACAAAATTAAAATTATAAAAAAAAAACAGGCTTCCAAAATACCTTAGCACTGAATAGCAATTGCTTCAACTGCATCTTATGTGATTTAGGGTTAGAGTGTATAATGCTGAAGGCAAGACAACATAAGAAGGAACCTGACTAATCAGGTACAACCACTACACAAAACACACACACACACACACACACACACACACACACACACACACACACACACACACACACACACACACCACGCAGCAAATGGGTTGACTCTATAGACACCCAAATGTCATCCCCAATAACTAATCATCTAGAAAGTTTCTTCCTACGAAAGCTTCTATTGAGAGAACTCAGTTGGCCAGAGCAAGGCTGACTCCTCCATGACACGTTGTAAACTGACAGGTTGGGAAACTAGGCCTAAGTTTCTGTTTCCCAAACTGGAAAAGTCCAAACAAGTCAATTATACGAAAACCATCCCTCACAGGCAGCTAATCAGGAGCTTCCCATGACCCTAATAGCCTGCAGCCCATACACTCTTCAAATGCCCCGAATCACTTCTGACACTCCTGATTGCCACATCTTGTAAAATCAGAAAGCAAGTTATATCTTTCCAACATACAAAGGCACAGAATAACCCTTCCCATTCCAGTAGAGAGGAATGAGTACATAGTGAGGGAAGATTGGACCAAAGCAAGAAACCCAGTAGGACAAACACCAAATCCTGCATCTCTGTCTCAGATACAAGGAGCTTCAGTTTCAAAAGGCTTAGATGGCCATATCCCTGCAACTTCTCATACATCTCTCGGCTTTGTTACCTCCACTTGCTCTATGCAGCTCTCCATGACAGGTGTCTCACAACTTAGGTATCTCTAAATCGTGTAGTCTCAAATGCAACTCAGACTTCATCCTCAGATTCATCCCATGCACTCTCACAGTGTCCTCCCTCACTGGGGATCTCACTCTGCCAAACATAGATGGAGGGAACACTGCTGAACTGAAACCAAGGGGGAAGAAGCGATAACCTTATTTTTCCATATTTCTTATTTCCAGAACTTGGGTGCCACGCTTGGACCAGTAGCAGCAGGTTTTATATGAAGTTCCTTCCTGGGTCTAGGAATGACTTTGCCAACTCCCCCTTCCATTAACTGAAGGCTTAGCAGGAGGGACTGTTTCCCTTAATTCACCTTCTTAGGCTTCCAATCCTCAGCAAAGACCTTCTCTT
Organism: Rattus norvegicus; assembly: GCF_021556685.1. Taxonomy (NCBI): domain Eukaryota; kingdom Metazoa; phylum Chordata; class Mammalia; order Rodentia; family Muridae; genus Rattus; species Rattus norvegicus. The sequence goes on along the minus strand of NC_141542.1, from coordinate 128,948,768 downwards.
TAATGGTGATAATCTCTTTGAAAATTCATGCCTCTGTCTCAGCATTTGGCTGCCATGTGTAACTTCCCAGGGCTGCTTTTCTCTACAAACCACAGACTTTGAATTTATTTCTGCTCAACTTGTTTTTTTCTTGTAGTCCAAAATGAGTTACTAGTAATAATCATCTAACAGATTCAATATTTCACCTGAGAAATATAGCTAATTGTTTTTTAATTCTGCCATACTCAATTTATCAGGGCAGAATTTATGGGCAGAATAAGAAAGATTTGGGGTCAAAATACCACATAAATGACCTCTAGCTAAATTTTTCATGGAGTCTATTTTCCACTGAAATCCTATGACCTCAACTTCTCACTGCATTATTTGCAAGACTCCAGTCTTCCAGGTGCTACAACAACAGCCGATTAAGCTCTGAATACAGCTTTCTATGCTGTTTGCCATCTCAAGCCCTGATATTTACCACCTTCCTCCAAAGAAGAACATTTCTAGTTTCTCTAGTTTCTGTCCAGCAACAAAATAACTTTTTTTTTTTTTGTTCTAATTTGCTACTCTCGTACTTTGATTCAATTCTCTAACCAAAAGCATCTCAGGAAATAAACAGGTTCACTTGTTTGGTCCAGTCACATGACAGCCATAAGTTCTGGAGCTTAGCATAGAAACTCAAGCTTCAAGAAAAGGCAAAAACCATGAACAAATCTTAGTTTCCTTCTTGGTCACTGTCTCATACTTAGCCAGCTCCCTTACCCAGCCCAGGCCCACTTGCTCAGGGATCCTGCCACCCTCAGTGTAGAGACTTCCCACATCCATCATCACAACACAATCTCTCACTGATACAGCATCCAGGCATTTTGATGAGGGCGTGCCCTCAAGTGAGAGCCCCTCAGATGATTGTAGGCTCTAAAAATGTTCACAACTGAAGCTAACTAGGACAAAAAGGCAATAATATATCAGAAAGTTTAAAAAACCCAAATCAAATGTGTTAACAATATCAATCATTTAAGTAGCAAAAACAAACAAACAAACATAAACCACACACACACACACACACACACACACACACACACACACACACACACAAAACCCCAAAATTGATGATTGCAACAACTGGAAAACACAGATTTGCCAAGAAATGAGGAGAGGCAAGCCTTCAGAAGAGGACACTAAAACTGTTTCCCAAACTATCAAAACCTCAAAAAACTCATGACATAGTAAATTTTCAGAAGAGAAAATTGTAGGTGAAGGTTTTTCATTTTCCAGAGAAACAATATAATTAGATTATAATGAATAGAATCACACAACGTAAATGATATCAAAAATAAAAGGAGATAGAAAGACAGAAGGAAAGTGTTTTAAACGTGAACTACAAGATTGTAATAACAATTTTAAGAAATTACAGGCCAATCGTCATCCTGTGTATTCTGTTTCTCCTCTTTGCCAATAAATAAATAAATAAATAAATAAATAAATAAATAAATAAATAAATAAATAAATAGGATTAGAAGTGGCAAAATCCCAGTCAATTGGACATAGTGGCAGCCTAAGGAATGGGAAAATATTTTTGTAAACAAATCCATATCTTATAGAGGCCTAATATATAAAATACATAAAAACCTCAAGAAATTAGACTTTCTAAAGCAAAAAATTCAATTAAAAAATGGGGTATAGGAGCTGGAGAGATGGCTCAGTGGTTAAGAGCAGTGACTGCTCTTCCAGAGGTCCTGAGTTCAATTCCTAGCAACCACATGTTGGCTCACAACCATCTGTAATGGGATCTGATGCCCTCTTTTGGCATGTCTGAAGACAGCTCCAGTGTACTCGATCACATTAAATAAATAAATCTTCTTAATAAATGGGGGGTATAAATCTATACAGAGAATTCTCAACAAAGGAATCTCAGAAAGCTGAGAAATACTTAAAAAAATCATTATCATCTCAGCCATCAAGGAAATGCAAATGAAAACTACTTTGAGAATCTATCTTGCACATGTAAGAATGCGTAAGATCAATACAAGGGACAAGTCATGCTGGTAAGGATGTGGAGAAGGGGTAACAACTCTCCATGCTGGTAGGGTGCAAACTAATACTGCCACTATGGAAATGAGCATTTCCTCAGAGTCCTGGTGCCTCAGAACCCTGAGAATCCATCTCAAACCACAGCTATAATGCTCTTGGGCATCTATCTAAAAGGTGCTCCACCCTACCACAAGGCCATTTGCTCACCTATGTTCATAGGATATTTATTCACACTTGCCAGAACCTAGAAACACCTGAAAAGTACCTCAACTGAAGAATGGGTTGAAGGACCCTAGTTCTTACTGAAGCCTAAGAGCTGTCAGGAGGCTTGGCCTGGTGGAAAGTAGGTAGGTTATGGGGACCCTAAGGGCTTTTGCCAGCTTTACATCAACTGCCTCCGGTCAAGGCTAGGACAAGTTCCATTCTCCACCCACAGTTCTTGGGAGGAGCAGGGACATTCTTGAAAATCCTGCAAAATGTACCTGTAGTACATTTAGCCTGACCCTCTGGTCCCAGATAAGAGCTCAAAGGCATGCCATATAAGTTTGAACTGTAAACCTGCTAATGTAACCTGTACCTCTGAAAGTATAAAAACTGCTTGTCACAGCCATTGGGGTCACCTTCCAGTCCCTCGCTACGAGGGGCTGATTGAAGGTTGACCCTGACACACCCGAAAATAAACTCTTGCCTTTGCATTAAACTCCATTCTCATGCCTCACTTGGGGGATCTCCTGGTAGTTAAGACTCACTTTGAGCCTTACAGGGTAAACAAAAAAATGTGGTACATTTATAAAATGGAGTATCACTCAGCTGTTTAAAAAGATGACAACATGAATCTACAGGCAAGTAAATGCAACTAAGGAAATCACACCCAGAATGACAAACATGGCATGCATTTACTTACAAGTGGATATTACCTATTAGGTAAATAGTAATCAAACCCAGAGGGTTTAAAGAGGTGGGCTCTAGGGAGGAAGCACAGATCTCTTACTAAAGGGGAAATAGAATAACTTCTGTGAGTAGACCAGAGTATGATGGGAACAGGAGTAGGTAGGATCAGTTGAGGGGAATGCAGGGGAAAGTACAATGCATGTAGAAACAGCTGGAATTAGGGGTTGTTTGGGAGTTAGTATAGAAATCCAGTACAATGACAACTTCCTGGATGACCAGGGTGACCCTAATGAAAACTCCTGGTAATGGAGGATATGGAGTCTGAACTGACCATCCTTTGACACCAGGCAGGGCTTTGATGTTGCTAATAAGTTACATATGGTTGAGCTGTTGGCCAAGGCGGTCCCTTGAGATCCTTCAACAATCCTTGCTGATGCAAGGACAAACTTTGCTCTCAGATAACTGACAGCAGGGACTGATCATTAAGGACAAATTCCACACAGTTCACTGAATGGAGAGGTCAAGCTAGTACAGGCTTGGAGCCTTCACCCCTGTGTTCTAGTCTCTTTGAGGAGAGAAGGTACTCTACAGGCTAAAAAAGAAGAAAGAAAAACCTGGAAACTCCCCCTCTGCCCCCAACACCCACACATACCTACAATTGGTCCTTCCTAAGATGTGCTGGGGTATGATGGTAACAAACGTGTTTGAGTGGCCAACCAATGTTTGGTTTAACTTGAGGCCCTTGACATGAGAGGGAACCCATGACTAACACTGACTGGATTTCTAGGAACCTTACAGAAACTTAAATGGCAAGCAGAGAGACTGCAAGGGTCTATGCCAGGTCCTCTGCAGATATGTTATGGCTGTTAGCTTGGTGTCTTTGAGGGACTCCTAACAGTGGAAGCAGGTGTAACTCTGATACTTTTGCTTGATCTTGAGATTTTTCCTATCATGTTGTCTTGTCCAATATGAAGGCTTTCACCTTTTCTTTTTTTATCTTGTTTCGTCTGTTAGGTTGAAAGACCACTGGGGTGGGGAAGACCCCCACTCAAATCTCGAGACAATGCAACCCCCAAAGAACTCACGAGAAACCAGTCTTGATGTAATGAACAAGAGGTGTATTTGAGGAACCAGAGCTCTGGGGACGACACGTATCTCACACAGGAGACAGAGGAGTTGACCCAGAGCCCAATTAGGAGAAGGGATTTATAGGGAAAATTACATAGGTAGTTGGCAACAGTCACACAAAGCAATTCCATTGGTTTGTAACTTGGGCTCAGTTCAACTCTAGGCCACCCTTCTGGGGCAAGCTGACCCTAATTCTCGTTTTTCTCGGAACTGTTGCGTCAGGCCTTATCGAGGCCAGATGGTTTCTGGTGGCTATAGCCAGACTACATCCCCAAAATATGTTATGTTATTCTTTGCTGTGAGGTGCACTTGTCCTCACAGCAGGGTCAGTGGGTGATAGTTTAGAATCTTTATTCTTTCAAGGTCTGCTCCATTTGAAGAGGAAATGGGGTGTGTATGTGTGGGTGGATCTTGGGGAAAGGATAGAAGTGGGGGGTAGTTGGGAGTGTAGGGTGGGGAAACAGTGGTCAGGATATATTATATGAGAATCTACCCTCATTTAAAAACTTAATTCAATATTGCTTAAATGAAAATGCAAAGAAGGGACGCTATAGCGAACAAAGAAGAGCAAAATCAAGGAAGCTTATAGCTTCTGTACAATCTTATCTAGGTCTAGAATGATGGGGCGTAGGCCTGGGGGATTTAACAAAAGACACAGAGTGGGGTCATTTGTGCAAAGAAAATGCCAAAGCTTTACTGAGGTTCACAGAATATACACCCCAAGTTCACTGGGTGGAGAAATCCAGGAAGCAAAGTGGAAAAATAGGTTATGCCCTCAGGTGAAAAACAGGAACAAAATTCAGGAACTGAATTCAGCCCAGGTGCCAAACTGAAAGATCAAGATGTTCCTTTGTTAGGAACTAAAGCTTCAACCTGCATCAGCAAGGCTCAGCAGGGGGCAAAAACTGAGGGGGCTCAGGAGGGTCGGGCACTTGAGTGTTTTGTGCATCTGAGACTTAGCTGTTGAATAAAATCACCCTTTCTTGTTCTTTCTGAACTCTGGCTGGTCTTCTAGCTCAAACTCTTCATGCTAACCACTTCAAATTGTGTCTTTCACTTCTGACTGAATTGCTGTGCTTGGCCTCAAAAGAACTCTAATCAACTGCTCTCTTCTCATTCTCTTGCTCATTTTCTCTTTTTCTGTCTTTAGCCTGCCTGTCTCTGTAAAATTCTCCAGGTAAAACTGCCTCCTCCTCTTACCCTCTGTGCTGCTGAAAGACCCCCAGAGCGGGGAGAGTTTCACTCAAGTTTCGGGATGACTCACCCCCAAGAACTCACGAGAGACGGTCCTTGCTGTAATAAACATGAGGTTTATTGATAGGAACCAGTGCACTGGGCTCTAGACTCATATCCTACACAGGGGCATAGGAGTTCGACCCAGATAGGCTGGAAGAAAGGGTATTTAAAGGGAGAAACCACAGCCCAAGGCAGCAGGGGTGGTGTCACTGGAAAATCACAGGAAGCTTCCTGCCTCTCAAGATTGCTTAACTTTGTGTTCCCTTTAGTTCCTAGGAGAAGCTTCCTGCTTCTCAAGGTTGTTCTGTTAAGATTCTAATTTAACTTTGCAGACAGTTAGCTGCTGGGAGAAGCTTTCTATTATCTTTACTAGTTCGGGAACCGCATATCTAAGGGCCTTATCTTTTTTTCTCCTTTTTTTAAAAATGTATTTATTTATTTATTTTGTATATGAGTACACTGTATCTGTCTTCAGACATACCAGAAGAGGGCATCACGGATCCCATTACAGATGGTTGTGAGCCACCATGTGGTTGCTGGGATTTGAACTCAGGACCTCTGGAAGAGCAGTGCTCTTAACCACTGAGCCATCTCTCCAGCCCTAAGGGCCTTATCTTAAGTCCTTTTATCTAGTTCTTGGAAGAGCAGGCTCAAGAAATGTGACCTTTTTCCTGCTTACAGATAGAATGCAGGGTCTGGAATTTGAGGTATTTAAGGCTTCTTAGGGGTGAGATAGCATTTTTAAACTTCTGACATATTAACTGAATTTTTTATTCTTTCACTGCTTCCTCTTATATTGCCTCTTTTCCCTCTTCTCTTGAGAGTTGGGTATATCCTATTCTGTCAGATCTTTCCCTGATTCATCATTTTTTCAGCCACTCAATTATACATTACTTACGAACATGAGTGCTTCCTTCTAAAACTATGTTTACCTTCATCATTTGAGAGCAATGGTGTGTACTAAGGGCTGAGCCATACCAGTTAGAAACAGCTCCCCACCCGACCTCCCCACCCCCGCCAGTAAATTGGACAGTCTCTGGGTTCATAATTCGATCAAATACTCAGAAACACAGGGATTCATGACAAGCTCACCTTGGGCCCATTCTATATGTGAAATCAGAAGTTTTGTTCTCAGCAATGTGAAATATATATCACGCAGGAAACAAAAGCAGTTACTTTCTTGTGTTAGCTTTCACTAGTTAAGAATGTGGAATTACAATGCTTTTCATTTCATTCCAAAGGAATACTCATAATTGTTTTTAAGAAAAACTAATGTTTGAATAACTATTCAAATAGAAATAAATGAGATGTTGTACAAAATCACTACATTAACTATATTATGCATTAAGCCTAAATAAACCAATGTATAAAAATATTAAATGTTTAAACGCTTTCTCCAAAGCAAAAATGAAAGTATTACCATCTAAGATAAGTTACTGAAGGCACAGAAAACAAAGAGCCAAGTCAGTTATCTAAGACTTTTACATGTTTGTTCAACTGTAATTTATCGTTACTATTAAAACTCAAACAAAACAGTCAATATGTTTTTTTTTTTCTTTTCATTTTTTCGGAGCTGGGGACCGAACCCAGGGCCTTGCGCTCTACCACTGAGCTAAATCCCCAACCCTGTCAATCTGTTTCTTAACCTCATTTTTACTTCTTCATGCACTATGACTCATTGCAGGAACCTCTCATGCCATTCACCTAAAGCCACGTTCTGCATTTTTACAGCATACTATAATAACACATTTGCTTCTCATCTACAACAACTCTTGCTACAGAAAGCTTGATATTTCATTTCTCTTCTCCACATAATGTTCTAAATAAACATTAGGAAAAAAAAAACGCTTAGAAGGAGATTGTTTCAGCTAGATTCTCTGCTTTCTGCCCTCTATATAAAAATTTGGGAGGAATTTGACCATGGACTAGGACTCAGGCGGTAGGTTCAGGTAAGAATATTTACATTTGGGCTAGTACCATTCCTTTTCTCTTGTCAAACTAATGAGCCCTTAGAAACAATGATCACAGGTATTTGTGCTTTGTTTGTTTCTTGACCTAGAATTGACCTTATTATTTGCTTGTACTAAAAATGGTAGAAAAGCAGACTGGGAAAAATAAACCCGCTTCAGCCTCAACACTGGCTAGAATCATGCTATATATTGTCTAATTTTCTTTTTCCTTTCAATCCTCACTCCCTCCCTTGAGACCCTGTTGACTGAGTTGACTTGGTCACCCTTCATTTTAGAGCAATGTTGACAACATGGTTCAAGCTCCCATATCCATCTGATGATAAGAGTGCATTAAAGGTTAAAATTATATGGGAGAAAGAAATGGGTTGATAATGCTTAAGCTATAATTACATGCTGTTTTATGACCAATAAAGCACTGACTGTGAGAGTCTTTACAAGTGCATAATCCTTTATCCACTCCTTTAACCCAAGGCACCCTAGGTCGCCTAGAGGCACCTAGCTTGTCCTCAACAAATGAGCATTGATGTTATTTTCATATTTAGGCAAGTATGAATACAACTGCAAGAAACATGAGCATTCTGGTACTTTTTAAAACTAATTTCAAGTGCATGGAAACTATACTGAGAAGACTGCTGGGATCCATGGCAATTCTGTCATTTTTATGAGAAGTAAGTGTTGGTATGAGGAATCGGCTTTATGGTTGCAGGTTGTCTCCAAACCCAGCGATAGAAGTGACGTCACCCAGAGGTGAAAAGGGACCTGTGCATCCCTTGTCATATATTTCCAGTGTCCTCCTAGTCCATCTCCCACCCTCACCTGCAAGAGGTTATGTCCCTACCCAAATAAAAAGCCAACCCCTCCTGACCGTCGCCCCTTCTTTCTCTTTTCCTCCTTTGTCTCCTCCCCTCCTTTGTGCATCCCCCATCCCCAGCACCAATGAAAGTCTCTCACGTGGAACCGTACTGGCCAGGTGTGGTCTGTCTGGGCACGAGCCTCGATTCCTATACAACACTCCATAGGATGGGGATTGCTTGGGTGTAGGTATTATGTACACATGTATCAGAATACACATGTTAAACATGCACAATTTTATATCAACTATAGAAACACAGTATTAACTAGTTTTAGTAGGTATCAATGGAAAATCCCAACCTACTGCTATCAGAGTTTACTGCTAAGACACAAGCCTATGTCACATCCAGATTCATTGCCCAGTTCTGTACCATGCTTTATTTTCACTCTTTTTGTTTTCTCCATTAAGTCATACTTACAAAGATCTTGTCTACGTGACAATAAGGATGTATTCTGTGTCACTAAAGTCTACACTAAACTCCTGTTTCTATGGCTTTGGACGTTATTTCACATCAGTTTCAGTTTCACACACGGACTATATAGATTGCTAAATGAATTATTACGTAGAATATCTTTTACCAACTTATATAACTGTAAACAACACCATTATAGTGATGTTAAAAAAGGAATGTTGGGTATGTTCAATTTGCAGCAAAAGTTCAAGACAATTTAAAGAAAACGGCTAATAATATATAACAGGACAGCTGATTTCAAAGCTATTTGCCATGTGAAAAAACGTCAGAATCATCAACAGGATTATGAAGAAATAGTACACATTTTGGCACAATGGAGATGCCATCTGTACTTATCAAAGAGCTACAATGATCAAAAGTTTTAGCACATTTGTGAAAAAATGAGATGTAGAGAAAAAAAGGCAAGAACATAATCCCCAAATTATAGTCAAGTTTTAATCAAAAGACCTAAGGAAACTCAGCCAGGAAAAATGTGAACTTGACCAATATTACCTATGATTGCATGTGTATTCAAATCGAAAAAAAACCACAGACTTCCCAACTCCCACAAGAATAACTCAAACTGACCACTAAACTGCTATATTTCTGACCCACCTGCCACTACTGACCCCACGCTCTAGAGCTCTCTGTGTGAAGGTGGTAAGAAAGGAGGGTTATGGCTCTGCAGCTCCCAATGCCCCCGTGTGATCTCACACAAACCCAGCCCCCCTGAACCCACACACAAACGAAAGTTGAAGAATAACTTAATGTCTGCTTCCACATGATGCCATGTGGATTTTAGTAATGATGTAGAATCTGCCCTACTCACCTACACCCCACCCTGCACACCTGAGAAACCTCTGCATCTCAGAAACTCCTTTTGGACTCTGGAACTGAATTTCCCTGAATCATTCCATTCACTGTGACTGCTGATAGTGGAAAGGTAAAAGGATTTTAACCAAGTATTGCCAAAGGATGATTCTCATAACCTCATCCCTACCAGTTTCTAAACTATTTGTAAAATTTATCACACAAAATAAATTTGCAATACAATCTTCAGAACTTCTAGAAACCGGATTTTCAGTTTTGAAATCTGTCTTCTGCACACCAAGAGCAATGCTTGTGTGCACACTGGGCAGTGATATTATAATCAACACACCTTATAACCAGATGCAGAGCCTCCTCCCCAGGGAACCCACACTCAGAGAGGCTCAGAGGACAAGGCCCTCTGCCCAGGACACCACATGTACCAACAGCACCACAGTCTGGTTCAAAGTCCACATCAGTCCAGTCAGATTGGACTCTGATAGTGAAGGATTAAAATTTCTAAAAGTTAGTCATGAACAAAGTCCAGACATGCCTGAGAGAATTTGAGATAGGGCTGACTGGCCCGACTATCAACTCCCAAGGACACTGGCCATCTGGAGCCACCCCCTCCCCTTCCTTCACTCCCTGAGGATGGGTCATCCCCCTGCTGCAGTGAGATGAGTTGCCCTGCCCACATTGCTGAGATGCTAGATTACACGTATGCTTTGTTGATGTAACTCCGTGCCAAAAGTAACTGTGCACCCTTTGTATTAGCCAATTATGTGTATTCACACGAAACCCCTGGTTTTCCCTATATAAGCTCCTGCCTAGAGAGGCTCGGGGCTTGACTCAATCTCCTGTGTGAGATACATGTCAGCCCGAGATCTCGTAAATAAAACTGCCTCTTGTTGATTACATCAAGACCGGCTTCTCGTGTTTCCTGGGGGTACCTCAACCCGTGACTGGAGCGAGAGTCTCCCCAAGTCTGGGGGTCTTTCAATACCTGAGCCAACCTGTTGTTCCTGGTGGCTGCAAAATCTCCCTCACAGCTCTCTGATGAACTACATCAGAGAATATGGAAAGAACCTGCAAGCTACCTCCCACTGGTGCTCCTCCTGATTGCTATGCTCCACAGAGAATGGTAGCAGCCCCTCTATTGGAGGATTAGAGATTGCATGACGCATCACAAGCCTTCCCAGCTCTGCCCTTCCACCCCACCCTAGGGGCACACAGAGCCCTAGTATGGTAAATTTGTATTTTATTAGATCTTCCACTCCACCAGGTGTGGAGAGCTCTTGGTACCATTTCTAGGAAAATGGCAAGTATATTTGCCACTGGGCTAGGACAAGAAAGTATGTTCAAAAAAAAAAAAAAAAATACAGCTGAGGAATGAGGGAGCCAACTTGCCTGAGACCCCAACATTGAGCTAATTAGGACAGACAAAGGGCATATGAAAGTCAATCTAATGGACAAGCTCAGTAGAAAAATAAAAATAAAAAACAGTGTTCTAGGAAATCTTACAGAAAGGCTGATACAAATCTAGTGGTCAGCTTTGCTTAGAAACCGCCTTGCCAAATGGAGGCTCCTGACCTTTAGGGGGAAGTCAGCTTCCTACAGACCTAGGCCAACATCCCGCAGGTGTGAGCCAACTTCTTCATAGGCTAATACATCTAGGTCTCACAGCCCCCTGAAGATTTCCTCCTCCCCCAGTCTTGCTATACTATATGACCAGAGCTTGCAAAAATAAAATTGTCCCCTTGATCAGACCCCAGTATTAGCGTCCTTCTTCAAATCTCTTGTCCCCCATTCTCTTCTTGGTAGCCCTTGGACCCTCATTGACTGTCCTGTTGGATGGGACAGAGTAATGTGTTCCTGGTATGTTGGTCATCTTGATAAACCCAATACAGTGACCTTGGGAACTTTGTTTACACATTTTTCTTCCTTGGCTGTCCCATCCTGCAACAGGGTAGTTGGCTCACTCCTGCGGGATGTTGGCCTAGGTCTGTAGGAAGTTGGGCCCTAGGAGAAGGTCACAATCTGTGGGTCTGGAGGGAATTGGCTCTCAGCAAAATGTCACAGCCCTGGGTCTGTAGGAGTCTATAGGAAGCTGGTTCTTTTGCAAAGGTCTGTATGGAGCTAGCTCCCAACAAAAGGTCAGGAGCCTCCACTTGGCAAACCTGTTGGAACACCAGATTTGTGTCAGTGCTCCTGGCAAGCCTTGTTACTGAGCAATGCTAACCCCCAGATTGGTATCCACACTTTAGCTAGAACCTTAGGTTTTTCCACTGAGCTTGTCCTTTAGGTGAGCTTTCCTATGTTCTTTGTCTGTCCTAATTAACTCAATGTTGGGGTCTCAGGCAAGTCGGCTCCCCACACTTGGCTACTTTGTTTGTGCCTTACAACTGACCCTATTCTTTGTATGTACCCAGGCAGTCAAAGTGGGTCAGGGGTTGTAGGCAAATTTATCAGCCTGCTGAGGCATGGAATGATTGGAGGGACTGAAAGTTCTATCAACCTTGGTGGAAGGAACAGGGAGATGCCTCTGGATAAGAACTGATATTCTGTGCATATTTTGGAGAATTGTTTGTGAACTTGTGGCTTTGCTTTCTATGGCACTGTGGGGCATAAAACTTAGGAAAAACAAACTCGAGACAGCTGTATTAACCAGCAGTCCCCCCAAATCTAACTCTTGGCTTTGCATCTTCACTCCCCCCAGCAGAGACTGTTCGACTCAGGCTGCTGGGTCGAGTACAAGGAACTAGATTCAAGGATCTTTTTCTCCTCCATCTTTGTTTCTCTCCTATCTGGTGTTAGGGGGTGAAACGAGGGTGGGGGGAGGGGAGCTGAGGAGGGGGATTAAAAGTGGGGAAAAAGAAACCACAAAGTAGCAAAGACCAGCAGAGATCCAGTTAGCTGGGTCTAAAATGCTAAAAGAGAATCTAGCCTAGGTAGATTTTACATTCTATGTATGCGGTCACCCTTAGGTTTATCTTAGGTTCAGGTTCCAGGTTAAGTTTTGAACAATTCAGATATAAACTGGAGGCTACAAGTCTGGCCACTTAGATAGGACATTTACACAGCAAACATTTCCAGGATGTTTAAGTACACCAGTGCCCTAAAACAGTAGATTAGTGACAGTGTCCTAAGTGGAAGGTCTCAGAGGAAGAAAAACATAGGAAAAGGAGAAGGTAGAAAGTATAAAAGCTGGGGGGTGGGGTGCGAGGGTCTTAAACTAAGTAAGCTTAAGAAGAATGTCACCTTGTATACAGTTTACATGAGGGAAATGGAAAAAAACGGGAGACATCTATGAAGTCAGCAGAAAGGTTAAACTACGAAGTTAGCAGAAACATCATATAATGGGACACACTCAGGAAAAGTCTAATCAAACAGTGCTGCACAAGGAACTCAGTGTATTTCAAAAATATTCCTTACCAAGCCCATGGTGGCCTAGGGACCCATAGCCCATATTGTGGCAAGACTTGTATTCTCAGAATCTTAAGCAACCCCTCCCAAATTCCCTGGCCCCAAGCCTATTCCTGGTTTGAGGGGAGCTGTTTTATCTCTATACACAGGACTCCAGGGAAAGCTCCCAAGGACTAGGCCCTAGATGGTTACTGGCTCTGCCAAGCATGTCCCTGAGTTTCAGAAGGAGCTCAAAAATGGGGACCTCAGAAAGGAGGGAAAGCTTAGCTTGATCAGGCCAGCGCTCAATAAAAGTGTTTTGTTGTTTTACATTTTCTAATGGTTGTCACCGGGTGTCATCTTGCCCATGTGGCAGAACTATGCTTTTCTCAAGAAGAAAACTAAACCTTTATGGCACACCAGGCCTGACTGTTGATTGTGATCCTGTAATGCCCCACTGATCAGCTTCTTAGAGGTCTGCTCTTTGATATGGAGATGGGCCTAGTGGCTGGTTGCAAATCAGGGTCTGATGCCATATTTCTGGACAATCCTGGTGAACAAACTTGTGTATCCTAGCATCCTAATCTCTAACAGGCCTGGTTAGCTTACTACTTACACGTGTGGTGTTTTGCAGGCAGTCCTCTCTCAGCTAAATTCTACTTGGTGTGCCTTGCTATCTCCTAATTTTTAGCAAATCCTTTACATCATCAATTCTACTCTTACATTACAGCTTGATATTGGATTGCTACCCAGCACATGAGATGCCTTCCACAACCTCCACAAAATAACTCCAAATGGATCTTACACCTTAATGTTAAATGCTAAGAACAGAACTGTAGAAACTAGGCTTCTGAGTTTGGGATAACGCCAAGGATCTTTCCGTACACAAGCCAAATGCTCTGCACAGTTGCAGCCCCTACAAGGAAGTTATTCAGAAACTGCCGCTGGGTCTAGTGAGTGGCTAAGACCTCACAGGTAGCCGAGGATTCCAACTCAGCCCCGGGAGAGACACACCACAAGAGCTCCCACTGCTCAGTCCCCTGCCCGTCCGCCCGCGCCCCCTGCCCCTGTGCTCACCATGTCGCAACTTTGGACCTTGCCTGAACATGCCTCAGAGAATTCAACCGCAGGACAGAGAGCACAGCAGCCAGGACCAGTTAAGACTGCTTAACTACAGGGGTTGGGGATTTAGCTCAGTGGTAGAGCGCTTGCCTAGGAAGCGCAAGGCCCTGGGTTCGGTCCCCAGCTCCAAAAAAAAAGAACCAAAAAAAAAAAAAAAAAAAAAAAAGACTGCTTAACTACTAAGCGAATCCTACACCTAGGCACCCGGAAAAGCCCGCCTTCCCTTCTGATTGGCAGGTACTTTGAAGACTCCGATTGGCCAGTAGTCTTGAGTGACTTAAGGACCTCTGTAAGGGTAGGCGGGGCTGAACGTACTGTGTAGGTACACAGTTGCCCGCCCAAGCATCAAGCCTGAAGCCAGACCTTTTCCAGATCTACAGGGATTTGCATTTCAGTAGCACTTGTGCCTGTCCTCCAATAGCCTACTCATCTGTCTCCCCGCCCAGCCCCTGGAAGGACCCACCACACCACCTACCACTGTCCAGCCGCTTGCTCCTCCCTTTCCCGGGCGGTGACCCTGTACTCACCAGTTCCTCACTTCAACCCGCACTCAGCTCACAACACTCAGTAGCATCTTTCCCTTCCGCTTCCTGGAATCAAGGTATACAGCTTGCATAACCCCTGGTACTCAATTAGCACTGGGGTTATTAATCTGTCCCACAAGTGGAAGGGTGCCCAAGATATTAGCAAGTAAAGAGAGATTTGAGGAAACAAGAGTTTTCTTTTGTGGCTGTTGGGATTCAGACCCGACAATCATTGGACCTTCATATATTTAACACACCAAAGCTGTCTGGGCCTCCAGGTTCTCCCAGCACTCCTCAGTCCCCACCTGTAACAGGGCCTGTCTGGCATACCCCACCTTGTACCTTGAACTTTACAGTGCAGGGGCCGAGTTTTCCCTTCCCCAGAAGCTCTTCCTAAATAATCCAGAAATTTTGTACTCTTTGTCTTTCTGTTTCTCTGCCTCTCTCTCCCTCCCCCTCCCCTTTCCATCCTTCCCTCTCTTCCCTCCACCTTCCCTCTCACCCCCCCCCTCCCTGCCTACTGCATTTTTCTCTCCCTGATTGCCTTGCTTGCTTTTTCTCTCTTTGTCCCCACCCCTGCTCATTATCCTCACTCCCCCATATCGACTTTTCTGACCTCTCTGGGACTAGTGAACTCTATCCTTGGGATCAGTGAGCCCACTAGAGAATTGCCCCCAATAAACACTCTCATTTGGCTTGTGTTGAATCCTTCCTGCTGGGCTTAGGTAAACTGCAGCTAGTTTTCACTGGTAGGTACTGGAACCCTGGGAGACACACCTTGTGGAACACTACTCTTAGCTAGCACATCCACTTCAGTGGGAAGATAAGCACACATTCACACACAGAACTGTTTTAGTAAAGGTTCTCTAGATGAACAGACCTGATGGGATGAATCTCTGCAGATTGAATTTTCACATCGTTAGTCCAACGATGGCTAACATGGCATGTATAGGGGTAGGGAAACCTATACGTGAACATAGCCAGACTCATTCAGTGAAATCCCAGTGCTTCCTTTCTTGAGGGAAATCATTGTTTGGAAATGTCTCCTATCCTCTCCTTGCCTGCCACAGGGGGTAAATCTTTCTCATTTCTTCTGTCTTGTCTTACATGATGGCTATTCCTTGTATTCAAACTGACTACATGTGGAATTAACTAAAACTGAAAAAGTTTAGGTACTGTGGGGGAATTTCTCTTAATTATAGCTTTTGAAATGTGAAAACCCTTCTTTAATCTAGATTTTTTGAATTGTTAAGATCCACCTTTACTCTAGGCCACAGCTTTTGGTGGCAGCCTACATATATAAAGAATACTGAAGATGGTAGCTCATTCTCTTTGTCTACTTACCTTACCTCTGGCTAGCGAGTTCTTTCTTGCCTTTTCTCCTTTCTTTCTTTCTTTCTTTCTTTCTTTCTTTCTTTCTTTCTATCCTTTTTCTGGCATTAAAAAGCCTACTGCTTTGAAACTCTGGTATATACTGAAGACAGACAGACATCCAGCCACATGGACTGAACCACACTGGATTCTTCAACTTTCCATTGGTAGACAGCCACTGTTAGTGAGACATTCTAATAAATCCGCTTTCAACACACATACAGAGATTCATTCTATCAGTTCTGTTCATTAATAGAATATTTAGTTGTTGTTGTAAAAATATAAAAATAAAAAAGGTATTGGTGTCTCTTACCCTGCTGGGTCCGGCACCTCAGTGCCCCAAGATATCCACTAGATATCTTGGTGGAAACACATACCAGCCGCACGCTTTCCTACACTCAAACCCTCACATAAAAGAAGACACAACACAATAATCTTTGACCCAATTGGTAAGATATAATTGCCCTCTTAAACATACAAAGCCCGGTACCATCCATCCCTTAAGAACATTGATAACAACCTGTAAATACACAGAGCAGAATCTTAACATCACCTGCCATGGCTTTTCTTCCCTCTCGCCTTCTCTCTCCTCCTTTCTCTCCTCCTCTCCTCCTTTTCCTTCAAACTTCTCTCCAGCCCATCCTTCCTTCTCCTCCAATGACAGGCCTCCTTCTATCCTGTACCTGCCCCTCACCTGTACTTTACAGATTCAATGGAGAGGTGGTTCTGGTGAAGTCACCTGAGTTCTGAGTCCTTGACTAGGCAGCTGTCCTTGGGGCAGTGGAATTAGCATCAAAATACAGTAACTTCAGGGCAAACCATAACATTTAGTAATATAGCCATGTGTGCATACAAGGTTTTTGTTTTGTTTTTCCACCTTTCCACTGAGGAAGATGTCCCAGCTAACAACTGTGCTCCACAGTGTTTGTCCTCTGTTTCCTGCTTTTCTCCCAGGCTTGTCTCAGACCTACCAGGTGAGAAGTAGCTGCAGTTTACCTGAACCCAGATGAAGTCACAAGGCTCAGGGAAATCGCAATGCTAGAGTAGATAGGTTGTGTAAAACCAAATCGTCCACAATGGGAAGGCCCACAAGATATGCCCTTCACGAATCCTAAGAGTCGCAAACTGGTGAGAGGGGCACCACACATTTGAAAAGTGTTGTTCTTGCCCTTTTCTGTGTGCCAGACCTTAGGGTTGGAGATGTTGCTCAATTAGATGAATTAAATTCAATGCTGCTGGGGTTGGGGATTTGGCTTACTGGTAGAGCGCTCCTGGGTTCGGTCCCCAGCTCCAAAAAAGAAAAAAAAAAAAAAAATTCAATGCTGCCACCTGGCCCTAAGGTACCAAGGGAGAGGTGGCAGCATTAAATCAACAGAGACAAGGAGATCATAGTTATTATAACAGACAGAGTAGACAAACAACGTTTATAATGACATAGCCTGTAGTGATCAGCACAGGAGAGGTGAAATTTATAATGGCATGACTCATTCGGACCTTTGGTACTGGCTAATCAGTCATGGTGTTGTCAGGCCTAAAATAGATAAAAAGACTACTACATATCTGTTTTATCTCTATAAGCAGACAAATTCTCAAACAAATGAAAGAGAGGCTACATTGGATCCTGGCAAAAGGCAATCTTCGCCAATGAATCAATTTCCAGACTTGAGTCAGTTTGCAGACCCAGAACCCCTTGAATGAAGGGGTGGCCGGGTTCCCCAGAGGAAGGATCTTGATAAGACACCTAAAAATTTTGCTATTAGCCTCTTTCCAGTTCTTCCCCAGAGAGACCTGTAGCCTTTTACAAGGATAACTGTACACCTGGGAAAGGAAATAATCAGGCTTTCCGAGGTCTATCGGATACTGGTTCTCATCCCAACAGATCCCAAGAAATGCTGTGGCCCTCCAGTTAAAGTAGGGGCTTATGGAGGACAGGGGTTGAATGGAGTTTTGACTGATGCCCGACTCACAGTAGGTCCAGTAGGTGCCTGAACACATCCTGTGGTCATATCCCCAGTTGGAGAATGTATGATTGGGATAGATATACTTAGAAATTGGCATTCATACTCACAGACCATATGAAGTTCAAGAAGAAGGAAGACCAAAATGTGGATGCTTCAGTCCTTCTTAAAAAGGGGAACAAAATACTCACAGGAGGAAATACAGGGACAAAGAGTAGAGCAGGGACTAAAGGAAAGGTCATCCAGAGACTGCCCCACCTGGGGATCCATCCCATATGAAGACACCAAACCCAGTCACTATTGTTGTTGCCAAGAAGTGCTTGCTGACAAGAGCCTGATGTGGATGTCTCTGAGAGGCTCTGCTAAAGCCCTACTGATACATATGAGGATGACTGCAGCTAACCATTGGACTGAGCATGGAGAACCCAACAGAAGGAGCTGAAGGGGTTTGTAACCCCATAGGAAGGACAACAATATTGAGAAAACAGACCTCAGAGTTCTCAGGCACTAAACCACCAACCAAAGTGTACACAAAGAGGGACCCATGGTTCCAGCCACACATATGTAGTAGAGGACTGCATTGTCTGGCATCAATAGGAGGAGAAGCACATTTAGTGGGTCTATTTAGATTCTGGACACAGCACATTCCTCACTTGGGTGTGTTACTCCGGCACATTTACCAAGTGACTAGGAAAGCCACTGGCCTTTTGTGGGGCCTGGAACAGAAGACTCTTCAACAGGTCCAGGCTGCTGTGCAGGCTGCCCTACTACTTGGACCATATGATCCAGCAAACCCTATGGTACTCGAGGTTTTTGTGGTAGATAGAGTTGCCGTTTGGAACCTCTGGGTGGCCTCTGTAGATGGATCACAGAAGATACCTTTGGTATTTTGGAGCAAAGCTATACCATCATCCGCAGACAACAGTTTTCCCTTTGAAAGACAGCTCTAGGCCTGCTATTAGGCCTTAGTAGAAACTGAACATTTGGCAATGGGACACCAAGTTACCATGTGACCTGAACTGCCCATCATGAGCTGGGTGTTATCACAAGGACAGCTTGGAAGTTACCAGGAATTCTGGGGTTGTTGGCTCCTGCATAGCTCCAATGTGAGGTCTGGCTAATGGTGGGACTGGCAGTCAGACAGCTACCACTAACTCTATCAAGCTGTCAGTTCTCATGTCTGTCAGAGTGTCCGCACTGGCTATGTCTCAGTTTCCTACCACTAACATCTTTGAGCTGAGACATTGAGCTGAGACATTAAATATTGGAAACCCATACAAACAAGGACTGGTCTATCTACCCTACCTCAACCCATTTCCTCATTGTTCAGAAACACTGAAGTTTCCAGAGTGGAGTCTGTGAGTCTATTCTGGTTTGATGCTACATGCCTACAATAACAGCAATCAAGAGGCTGAGGCAGGAGGACTGCAAGCTTGAGGCTAGGCTGAGGTATGTAGTGATACTCTGTCTCAAAAAATAAAATACAGGAAAAGGTAAGAGGCCCACCTGCCCTCAGAAATTTCCTAAGCCCTCAGTTGGGATCCCAGGAAAAACTAATAAAGAAGGTCCCCCAAATCAAATGGGTAGTGTCTTAGTTGGGGTTTCTCCTGTTGTGAAGAGACACCATGGCCATAGCAACTCTTATAAAAGAATACATTTAGTTAGGGCTGGCTTACAGTTCACAGGTTTAGTCCATTATCATCATGGTGGGAAGCACAGTGGCATGTAGGCAGGCATGGTGCCTGAGAGGTACCTGAGACTTCTACATCTGGATTTGCAGACATCAAGAAGAGAAAAGAAAGGGAGCAACTAGGCCTGGCTTGAGCATCTGAAATCTCAAAGCCCACCCAACAGTGACAAACTTCCTCCAAAAAGGCCACACCTCCTAATAGTGCCATTCCTTAAGAGCCTATGAGGGCCATTTTCATTCGAACAGTCACAGGTAGAAAGAAACTGCACAGCTTCAAACTGTGTATGTGATCATTAGCCACTGTCTAGGTAGGGGAGGTGGAGGGAGGCACGGTGTGAAGAATATGCAGAATGAATGTTTCTGGGAAGCATGACTTCAAGACTAGAAATACTTTCTTAAGTAAATAGTTTGCTCAAATGCCCACAAGTCTATTCCTTTGTCCCTATCCTTTAGAATGCAGAGTTGACATTTAATCAAGATTCTAGAGAAAATAAAGCCCCCATACTGCTGTGCTGGACTTGTGGTAGATGCTTCTCTAGCCTATTCTTTTTCTCTTATTCTTTCAACTACAACCTTTAATCGCATCTTCTGAGAAAAGACTTATGCATTTGATTCTTCTGATATCACACAGGCGCAGGCAGGAAGGTGGAAGGGCCATGGTGGCTGCCAGTGGAGAACAGGCATGTTATTGACGATAGGAGTTGTGGGGCTTGGTTATTTCTGTTGCTTCTGAGGAAGATATTTTAAAGAAAACTCTTCCTCATGACTGAAGGAGATTTTCACACATAAGACATAGACCAGCAGCCGGTGTATCAGTGACATGTCATGGCGTCACTCTGCACATAGGTATAGGGGAGTTACAGATTGTGGATGTGGAGAAGGGACTGTTGGTAGGTAGTGGTCATGAGAATCACAGTCTCTTGTCTCTACCAGGATCTCTATTTCTATTTTTCTTCCACAGCACTGAACGACTCATCCGCACTGTCATTACCTTTGTTAAAGTTTATGTTTTTCCCCGTTGAACTAGTCTAATAGGGTGCAGCATACCTAGAGACATCAATTTTCTAGCGTCACCTAGTGTCCAGGACACCATAAGTAGGACACAACTGGAAGACAGTGCTGAGGGTGCCCCCTGGTGGCTTCTACTGAACCAATCTCATATAATGAGTTGATAAAAGTCTGAGAAAGGTGCTACACTGTGTACAGAGAATTTCCTTTAAATAAATGTTCGTGTGTGATGCTTATTTTATTAGAAACATTTATGACAGTTTTCATAAATAATTGTTATATATTCTATATAAATACATTAAAAATAAAAGATTGAAAGTAAAGATTAAATTTAAAAATGTTTTCATGATTTTTAGTTTTAAAAGAAAAATTGTTTCTGGGTGAGTGAATCTTTGAAGCACACTTCAGTAGCCTATTCCCAATGTGATCAGAAGGGGGACAGATTGCAAGGACAGGATGTGCAAAATTGCTCAACTACATGCATTTTACATGACTGTCCTCCTACACTAAAGGGAATATTCTGATCTGTAGTTTAGGTGCTAATTAAAGCATCTAGTTAACACACCCTCTTCTTCAAATAGGCCATAGAGCCCTTTCTCATCTCAAATAAATTTCACCTACCTTCTTAAGGAGGGGAGACAAAAATTCTTCTCCCAATCTAGGAAGGGTTTTGTATTTTTATTCTTAATACAATTTCCCAATATCACTATATCCATAATTTAGTTAATGTACTTAAATTTAATTTTCTGATAATGAACAAATTTATAGTAGATCAAGATGACTAGATGGGAGAATATGCATCACACTTCAAGCAGTTTTCAAAAGCAGACTCTGTTAACTGTGAATGTGTGCATCTGAAAGCTGCTCTCCTAATTTGCTGATACAAAATTAATTGCTGAGCATCCTCCAGAGAAATGACACTTTAAAAAAAAAGATTCCTGTCATGTATCTAAGTACACAATACCTATCTTCAGACACACCAGAAGAGGGCATCAGATCTCACTACACATGGTTGTGAGCCACCATGTGGTTGCTGGGATTTGAACTCAGAACCTCTGGAAGACCAGTAAGTGCTCTTAACTACCGAGCCATCTCTCCAGCCCTGAGAAATGACACTTTTTAATGTAATGTTTGCTAGTGCAAATTTGATGAAATGACAGTATAATGTGCTTCCTATGAGTTAGATGGTCAAGAAGCAATACTGAGCAGCCACAACAACATAGTTGACTTAATCTATGCTCAATGCATGTAAAATTTTGTAGAAATAGCACAGAACCCAGACACATATTCCTTACACTGTATATCAGCTTAGATGTTTTACAATACTCGATGAAAGGTTGATTCTAAGAAAACACATTGAATTACTAGGAAATGATCTCTGCATGCACATCAAGAACCAGAATTCATTACCTGTTCATCAGACAACATTACCAAAGAGAAGCGTTGCAAGATTTGAGAGACCAATCACAGTTCATGCTTCGCATGATGTAAAAGAACACAGGAGGGAAAGCTTTAAGGGAAACGTGTAGGACTTTTCTTTCCCTGCCCATCACTAACAGAGCCAAAGGCACTTGTGTATTCTTCCTATGAACCTTTCAACTTCTGAGTATCTTGGAATTAAACATTTTGAAAACTAATAGTCACATAACAGGGATCTCTCTGGAACTGCTTCAAAGTGTCAGCAGCAGATCCCATGTTCTGATGCTCTGTTGAATGGCAAGGAGGTGGACATGGAGGTTGGTCTGGAAAGACTGCCATGTGAATCATAAAGATACTCATCTCTACCCTGTCAAATATGTGTCTGCGTTTAAATAAATACTAGTGTTTAAATAAAATAAACACTGTGAGAAGACAGAAGGAAGCACCTTGGAACCCTCTCTTACAGCTTTTCCTCTCTGGCCAAGAATCATTGAATCTGTTAGAGCATCTCCTGGTGTCCTTGTCTGGCTTGAGAGGGCCTTTAGGAGGCTTTAAGCTCTAGTCCCTCTTGGTCATTTTGGTGCTTCTTATTGTCTCAAGTGAAATAGACTGCTTTAGAACCAATGCCTAGGATTATTCTATATCCGTACACTAATCTGCTTCCAGGAGCTAACAGAAGTGGAGGCACGGCTGTATTCTCTTAGTATATTCCTCAATATTGTCGTCTCCTTAGCAATTTCCCAGAGATTAGACAGTTAATTTGTAGCTCAGTGTTCCACATACATGGATTTCTGCTTGAAAAACTTAGGCACGACATACACACCTATGACTCAGCCTTCAAGAGGTAGATGTAAGAGGATTTTCAATTCAAGACTACCCTGAGCTACATATGAGATTCTATCTTAATACATCACTGTCCTCATGGGGAATAAAGAAATGGAAAGGAAAGGTAGATATAGAAGGATATAAATGAGACAAAATGAAAGGAGAGTAGAGAAGGAAGAAGAGACTATTTAAAAGATGTTATTTCTGTACCAAACATGCAGAGTCTATCTGCCTGTCACAATTTTCTAATAATTCAAGATGTTTTCTTAGAAGCAACATTGTATTGAATATTGTAAAATATCTAAATTGATTTATGGTGTAAGGAGGGGGTGTCTGGGTCTTATGCTATTACTATACAATTTTACATAGGAGACATGGCCCTTCCTAGATGTAATATTGATGAGGTGACCTGGAATACAAATCCCAAGTATACAGAGAACTGACTATATGCTGACTGTGATGACACCATATGGAAATTGTCGAGGTGATAATCAGAATCTAAGGGGAGAGTCATTAATACAGACGAGTCTGGGCCATGTGTGGTTAGACAGGGTCAGTGTGAGGGAGATGGCACCTAGTCAAACGGTGATCACCAAGAGCCTTCCCGTCTTGTCTCTTCCATAGCCTGCTCTATGACAAGAGTTGTCCAGAGAGAAAAAGGAGGCAGAATCCAGAATAATAACCTCCATTGCTCTCTGCTTTTTAACTTCTCTCTGAAGATATCTGTTGGGATGCCACCTACAGGAAGTACATTAAACACCATCTACGATAAATCTGACTGATCTCCCCCATTCTGTGCACACCAAGTGCCCATTACTCACAGGCACAATAGTACTTTTCAAAGGAAGATACAGGGGGCAAGGTGGGATCCACTTCTTCTGTTTGTCATGGGCCAGCCTATTTGTGGTTTGATGAAGCAAGATTTCTTCTTTTCAAAGCAATAAAATATTTTTTGCTGTGTGTTAAGAAGCAGAACTTTTGCTCAGTGTCTTCATTAACTTGAGTTTAGATACGACCACGAATAGAATCCCCATGATGGCACAGTGGCTGTATAAGGACAAGTAGAGAAACCTCATTATCACATCTGCCCTGTCTCACTAGTGATGCCCTCATCATGTTATGATGCAGCAAGAAGGCCCTAATCAGACACTGTTGCTGTGTTCTTTAAACCCCCAGTCTCCACAGTCAAGAGCCCAACAAACCTATTTTCTTTTTAAAAAAATTGACCAGGCTTTGGCCAGAAAGTGAACTAAGATAGTAGTATCTTTTGTTTTGTTTTCTTGTCAACTTGAGTATAGAAACTTTAAGGGATGTAAATAGAGATTTAAAGAATTTATTTAGGGCCAGTGAGATGTCTCAGTGGGTTGATGATCTGAGTTTTAGCCCCAGAATAGATATAAAGGAAGGAGAGAACTAACTTCTGAACGTTGTCCTCTTGTCTCTACATGTGCACTGTGGCACTCACATGTGTGCAAGTAGGTACATGCACCCACACGAGTCAATAAATATTTTAAAGTTATTTTATTTTGCAATATTTAACTCAAAAATATTAATAAATATATTTATTGATTTAGCTACACGGTATCAAAAGGACATGTAATACTGTATTCATTCAGTAATATTAATTTTTCTACTTCCGTTTCCAGTTTCGTATTAACTTTTCATGTGACTATTGGCTATACATATTTTTATAATTTCTACTGTCAATGTTGAGCCTCGTACAGGCATTCCAAAGTACATGGCTTTTGATTCTGACCCATTGAAGGCTGTGACCATACCAACTAGAAAACAAGTTCAAACCACAGGCTTCCATTGACTGGGAAATGAGTCAAATCATAAGCTTCTCCCTTATGATTCACTAAGAAAGATGTTTTTTCATTGATCCTATCATAACCTTCAGAATTTGAACAATTACCACTTTCTTAATTGATGTTTAAAGTCAGTGTACAGTGACTATCAACAGTTCTAACGTCTCGTCCTTATCCTGATTTATTAACCCTTTCTTAAGTGGATTTCCTAGTTTTGGTCTAAAATGATTTCTCAAGTGGCCTCTGTTAGCACCCTAAGCTGACATTATTGAAGGTGTTTCCAGAAAGACCTATTCTCAAAGCTATTTGGTGTCTACTAATGGACTTAGAACAGTTCTTTCCGTTTAGAAACACTGTACCCCGATCTTAAAGAAAAAAAAAACAAAAACAAAAACAAACCTGCATTAAAACTTTGCCCTTGGTAAGCCACTGAGCTGATGTGCAGCAAGGCAGGGCAGAATATGATAGGGGGGAATGGAATTTCCCCTCTGCCCTCTGAAGCTTTGCTGGAATAAAATGATTAAAATAAATTAAATGGGAGAAAAGTGTGTTAATGCACTATTGTCCTTAAGTACAGCCCACCATGATTCAGAAGCTTTGGGCCCTGCTCTTTCTAGGGGAAATGAAATACAGAAAATGTCAGGAAACAGCATGCTGGGGTTTCTCTTATTGTTGTTGAGCTTTATTGTTTTTTAGAACAAATAGTAAAAATCATTTAGGGAAAGTTGCAGGCTAGAAAACTATACAATAGTTTGAGATAACATGTATTTGCTCTGCAAACTTGGTGGGTAATAAATATCGTGTCCAATCTTTGAGAACCTCCCACCTGAGGCTCTATTACTACATGAGATACAAATCTGACAGAGGCTGAGGTCAGCTAGAGGGACACTGTGCCTGTCTTCTACGTTTTAATGGCTAAATCACAACCTGTATTTTTTTTTTAACAGCATCTGTTGTTTGTGATAGTCCTTACTAGGTAATGTGATACAATTTTAAAACATGTGTTCCCTTCTTCAAGAGAAGCAGTTTTGGGGGCTGGGGAGAAGGCTCAGTGGTTAAGAGCACAGACTACCATTGAAGAAGACCAAGGCCTGGTTCCAGGCATCCACATTGGAAAGTCCACAGCTGCTTCTACCTCCAGCTCCAGGGGACCAGACGCTTCTAGTCTCTGAGGGTGCCCTCACACTCCCACACATACTAAAAATAAATATTAAAAAAAAGAAAAAGCTGTTGTCAGCTTGCCTTAATAGTCCATTTTATGTATTTTTGTTTTTAAAAACAGATAAAAAGGTGGGTTGGATATTAGCAATGTTCAGAGGTAGTAAGACCAAGTGAAAAGGGTGTCATTGAAACAATCCAAAATGTTAACTGCTAGAGTTGTCTTAGTCTCAATCTCTCATCATTCCTAATGATGTGTGTGTGGAGGGGGGGGATTGTGTTTACCAGTGCACACTTACTGTTGTCCCCTATCCTGCATAGGCTCTCTAATAACACAAACACCAGTGACAGAAATAGTAACTAATGTTTATTTGGTGTCCATTAGGTGACAGGGCCTGCACAGTCTTACACATTTCACCCCTAGTTTTACAGTAATCCCCAATGGTATGTGCTATTTAGTCAGTTTTACAGTTGAAGGTTCTAAGATGCTGTCTAGCACTCCATTGGTGTGGGACTCAGAGCTGTTATCTGTGTCGCTCAATATTGAATGCTAAGTGTTGTGTTGTTTACTACTTATTCTGTCTCGAGGAGGCTCGCCATCCTAGGGGTAATAAACTGATATTTGTTACACAAAACTTTAGTCTAAATATCTAAAGAAGCATTGAGCATATATTCTTATGCCAGCATGAATTTAAACATCTCTTGACAGCCAAAGATGACACAAACATTTAGTGAAGAAAAAAAAATCCTTGCATGTGGCAGGCTGCCACCACTGCAGCCCCGGGGTGAGGTGGGGTGGGGTGTTCACGTAATATGTACCCTAGCCTCAGTGACATACCTTAAAACAAAAAGACATTTGAGGACAAAGGAAGCATCTAATGCTGACTTCTTGTGAAAGTACATGTGGTTAATCAACCAGATAGGCATACAATTTCATTCTGTAAAGTTTTATAAAGGAAAGTAAACTAAGTACTGCCTGGGAGTGAGTGCTGTGCAGAACACTCACGATTCTCTGATTCTGCCTTCTTCTCAGCACCTCACAGCCAACAGCTGCCTCCATTACACCAAGTCACTCAAAGGAGTTTCCTTTGAGATTTCAAGATACCTCAGAAAAGACCTTGGTGGAAGGAACAGGGAGGTGCCTCTGGATAAGAACTGATATTCTGTGCATATTTTGGAGAATTGTTTGTTAACTTGTGGCTTTGCTTTCAATGGCACTGTGGGGCATAAAAATTAGGAAAAACAAACTCGAGACAGCTGTATTAACCAGCAGTCCCCCCAAATCTAACTCTTGGCTTTGCATCTTCACTCCCCCCAGCGGAGACTGTTCCACTCAAGCTTGTGGGTCAAGTACAAGGAACTAGATTCAAGGATCTTTTTCTCCTCCATCCTTGTTTCTCTCCTATCTGGTGTTAGTGGGTGAAATGAGGGTGGGGGGAGGGGAGCTGAGGAGGGGGGTTAAAAGTGGGGAAAAAGAAACCACAAAGTAGCAAAGACCAGCAGAGATCCAGTTAGCTGGGTCTAAAATGCTAAAAGAGAATCTAGCCTAGGTAGATTTTACATTCCATGTATGCTGTCACCCTTAGGTTTATCTTAGGTTCAGGTTCCAGGTTAAGTTTTGAACAATTCAAATATAAACTGGAGGCTACAAGTCTGGCCACTTAGATAAGCCATTTACACAGCAAACATTTCCAGGATGTTTAAGTACACCAGTGCCCTAAAACAGTAGATTAGTGACAGTGTCCTAAGTGGAAGGTCTCAGAGGAAGAAAAACATAGGAAAAGGAGAAGCTAGAAAGTATAAAAGCTGGGGGGTGGGGTGCGAGGGTCTTAAACTAAGTAAGCTTAAGAAGAATGTCACCTTGTTTACAGTTTACATGAGGGAAATGGAAAAAAACGGGAGACATCTATGAAGTCAGCAGACAGGTTAAACTACGAAGTTAGCAGAAACATCATATAATGGGACACACTCAGGAAAAGTCTAATCAAACAGTGATGCACAAGGAACTCAGTGTATTTCAAAAATATTCCTTACCAAGCCCATAGTGGCCTAGGGACCCAGAGCCCATATTGTGGCAAGACTTGTATTCTCAGAATCTTAAGCAACCCCTCCCAAATGCGCTGGCCCCAAGCATATTCCTGGTTTTAGTGGAGGTGTTTGATCTCTATACCCAGGGCTCCAGGGAAAGCTCCCAAGGACTAGGCCCTAGATGGTTACTGGCTCTGCCAAGCATGTCCCTGAGTTTCAGAAGGAGCTCAAACACGGGGACCTAAGGAAAAAGAGGGAAAGTGTAGCTTGATCAGACCAGCACTCAATACAACAGTGTTTGTTGTTGTTTTACCTTTTCTAATGGTTGTCACTGAAAGGAGAATTATACGAATTCTAGGTTTGGAGATGCAAAATTAAAAGAATAAACCCCAAAAGGCCACAGACCCAGGGCTAAGCCCTGTAGCCAGGACTAGCAGGCCATAAAGATAAAGAAGCACAGGAAACACTGTCCAGGCAGGACTAGCAAGCCATAAAGATAAGGAAAAGGAATGCAGGAACCAGCCTGCATTAATGGGACTGACTTGTGGGATGTCTGGCAGGAAGACTTCTCCCCCTAGCACACTCAGGGCCATATCTCAACTAGGTGTCCTCAGGCCCCTGTTAAGCCCCTGACTTCTAGCACTTACTCTCTCTGCTTTGTTCTCACTGCTATGTTTGAATGAGCCAATTGTATGTAACCACACCAAAACCCCCTAGCTTTCTCTATATAACCCTCTGACTTTTGAGTTTCGTGGTCAACTCCTCTGTCTCTTCTGAGAGACACGTCTTCGCCCGGAGCTTCGTTATTATTAAACGACCTCTTGCTTTTACATCAAGACTGGTCTCTCGTGTTATCTGGGGTGCGCCATCCTGAGACTAGAGCGAGGGTCTTACAGTCACCAGGAGTCATCTTGCCCATGTGGCGAACAATGCTTTTCTCAAGAAGAAAACTAAACCTTTGTGGCACACCAGGCCTTACTGTTGATTGTGATCCTGTAATGCCCCACTGATCAGCTTCTTAGAGGCCTGCTCTTTGATATGGAGATGGGCCTAGTGGCTGGTTGCTAATCGGGATCTGATGCCATATTTCTGGACAATCCTGGTGAACAAACTTGTGTATCATAGCATCCTAATCTCTAACAGGCCTGGTTAGCTTACTACTTACACGTGTGGTATTTTGCAGGCAGTCCTCTCTCAGCTAAATTCTACTTAGTGTGCCTTGCTATCTCCTAACCTTTAGGAAATCCTTTACCTCATCAATTCTACTCTTATTTTACAGCTTGATATTGGATTGCTACCCAGCACATGAGATGCCTTCCACAACCCCCACAAAATAACTCCAAATGGATCTTACACCTTAATGTTAAATGCTAAGAACAGAACTGTAGAAACTAGGCTTCTGAGTTTGGGATAACGCCAAGGATCTTTCCGTACACAAGCCAAATGCTCTGCACAGTTGCAGCCCCTACAAGGAAGTTATTCAGAAACTGCCGCTGGGTCTAGTGAGTGGCTAAGACCTCACAGGTAGCCGCGGATTCCAACTCAGCCCCGGGAAAGACCCACCACACCAGCTCCCACTGCTCAGTCCCCTGCCCGTCCGCCCGCCCTCCCCCCCCGCCCCCCCCCCCCGCCCCTGTGCTCACCATGTCGCAACTTTGGAGCTTGCCTGAACATGCCTCAGAGAATTCAACGGCAGGACAGAGAGCACAGCAGCCAGGACCAGTTAAGACTGCTTAACTACTAAGCGAATCCTACACCTAGGCACCCGGAAAAGCCCGCCTTCCCTTCTGATTGGAAGGTCCAGTGAAGACTCCGAATGGCCAGTACTCTTGAGTGACTTGAGGACCTCTGTAAGGGTAGGCGGGGCTGAACGTACAGTGTAGGTACACACTTGCCGGCCCAAGCATCAAGCCTGAAGCCAGACCTTTTCCAGATCTACAGGGATTTGAATTTCACTAGCACTTGTGCCTGTCCTCCAACAGCGTTCTCATCTGTCTCCCCGCCCAGCCCCCGGAAGGACCCACCACACCACCTACCACTGCCCAGCCGCTTGCTCCTCCCTTTCGTGGGCGGTGACCCTGTGCTGACCAGGTCCTCACTTCAACCTGCACTCAGCTCACAACATTCAGTTGTCTCTTTCCCTTCCGCTTCCTGGAATCAAGGTATACAGCTTGCATAACCCCTGGTACTCAACGAGCACTGGGGTTATTAATCTGTCCCACAAGTGGAAGGGTGTCCAAGATATTAGCAACTAAAGAGAGATTTGAGGAAACAAGAGTTTTGTTTTGTGGCTTTTGGGATTCAGACCCGACAGTCAGTGGACCTTCATATATTTAACACACCAAAGCTGTCTGGGCCTCCAGGTTCTCCCAGCACTCCTCAGTCCCGACCTGTAACAGGGCCTGTCTGGCATACCCCACCTTGTACCTTGAACTTTACAGTGCAGGGGCCGAGTTTTCCCTTCCCCAGAAGCTCTTCCTAAATAATCCAGAAATTTTGTACTCTTTGTCTTTCTGTTTCTCTGCCTCTCTCTCCCTCCCCCTCCCCTTTCCATCCTTCCCTCTCTTCCCTCCACCTCCCCTCTCACCCCCCCTCCCTGCCTACTGCATTTTTCTCTCCCTGATTGCCTTGCTTGCTTTTTCTCTCTTTGTCCCCACCCCTGCTCATTATCCTCACTCCCCCATATCGACTTTTCTGACCTCTCTGGGACTAGTGAACTCTATCCTTGGGATCAGTGAGCCCACTAGAGAATTGCCCCCAATAAACACTCTCATTTGGCTTGTGTTGAATCCTTCCTACTGGGCTTAGGTAAACTGCAGCTAGTTTTCACTGGTAGGTACTGGAACCCTGGGAGACAAACCTTGTGGAATACTACTGTTAGCCAGCACATCCTCTTCAGTGGGAAGATAAGCACACATTCACACACAGAACTGTTTTAGTAAAGGTTCTCTAGATGAACAGACCTGATAGGATGAATCTCTGCAGATTGAATTTTCACATCGTTAGTCCAACGATGGCTAACGTGGCATGTACAGGGATAGGGAAACCTATACGTGAACATAGCCAGACTCCTTCAGTGAAATCCCAGTGCTTCCTTTCTTGAGGGAAATCATTGCTTTGAAAATGACTTCCTATCCTCTCCTTGCCTGCCACAGGGGGTAAATCTTTCTCATTTCTTCTGTCTTGTCTTACATGATGGCTATTCCTTGTATTCAAACTGACTACATGTGGAATTAACTAAAACTGAAAAGTTTAGGTACTGTGGGGGGATTTCTCTTAATTATAGCTTTTGAAATGTGAAAACCCTTCTTTAATCTAGATTTTTTGAGTTGTTAAGATCCACCTTTACTCTAGGCCACAGCTTTTGGTGGCAGCCTACATATATAAAGAATACTGAAGATGGTAGCTCATTCTCTTTGTCTACTTACCTTACCTCTGGCTAGCAAGTTCTTTCTTGCCTTTTCTCCTTTCTTTCTTTGCTTTTCTGGCATTAAAAAGCCTACTTCTTTGAAACTCTGGTATATACTGAAGACAGACAGACATCCAGCCACATGGACTGAACCACACTGGATTCTTCAACTTTCCATTGGTAGACAGCCACTGTTAGTGAGACATTCTAATAAATCCGCTTTCAACATACATACAGAGATTCATTCTATCAGTTCTGTTTATTAACAGAATGTTTAGTTGTTGTTGTAAAAATATAAAAATAAAAAAGGTATTGGTGTCTCTTACCCTGCTGGGTCCGGCACCTCAGTGCCACAAGATATCCACTAGATATCTTGGTGGAAACACATACCAGCCGCACGCTTTCCTACACTCAAACCCTCACATAAAAGAAGACACAACACAATAATCTTTGACCCAATTGGTAAGATATAATTGCCCTCTTAAACATACAAAGCCCGGTACCATCCATCCCTTAAGAACATTGATAACAACCTGTAAATACACAGAGCAGAATCTTAACATCACCTGCCATGGCTTCTCCCCTCTCGCCTTCTCTCTCCTCCTTTCTCTCCTCCTCTCCTCCTTTTCCTTCAAACTTCTCTCCAGCCCATCCTTCCTTCTCCTCCAATGACAGGCCTCCTTCTACCTGTACCTGCCCCTCACCTGTACTTTACAGATTCAATGGAGAGGTGGTTCTGGTGAAGTCACCTGAGTTCTGAGTCCTTGACTGGGCAGCTGTCCTTGGGGCAGTGGAATTAGCATCAAAATACAGTAACTTCAGGGCAAACCATAACATTTAGTAATATAGCCATGTGTGCATACAAGGTTTTTGTTTTGTTTTTCCACCGTTCCACTGAGGAAGATGTCCAGCTAACAACTGTGCTCCACAGTGTTTGTCCTCTGTTTCCTGCTTTTCTCCCAGGCTTGTCTCAGACCTACCAGGTGAGAAGTAGCTGCAGTTTACCTGAACCCAGATGCAGTCACAAGGCTCAGGGAAATTGCAATGCTAGAGTAGATAGGTTGTGTAAAACCTAATCCTCCACAATGGGAAGGCCCACAAGATATGCCCTTCACGACTCCTATAAGACGCAAACTGGTGAGAGAGGCACCACACATTTGAAAAGTGTTGTTCTTGCCCTTTTCTGTGTGCCAGACCTTAGGGTTGGAGATGTTGCTCAATTAGATGAATTAAATTCAATGCTGCTGGGGTTGGGGATTTGGCTTACTGGTAGAGCGCTCCTGGGTTCGGTCCCCAGCTCCAAAAGTGTCCAGGACACCATAAGTAGGACACAACTGGAAGACAGTGCTGAGGGTGCCCCCTGGTGGTTTCTACTGAACCAATCTCATATAATGAGTTGATAAAAGTCTGAGAAAGGTGCTATACTGTGTACAGTGAATTTCCTTTACATAAATGTTCATGTGTGGTGCTTATTTTATTAGAAAAATTTATGACAGTTTTCATAATTAGTTATATATTCTATATAAATACATTAAAAATAAAAGATTGAAAGTAAAGATTAAATTTAAAAATGTTTTCATGATTTTTAGTTTTAAAAGAAAAATTGTTTCTGGGTGAGTGAATCTTTGAAGCACACTTCAGTAGCCTATTCCCAATGTGATCAGAACTCTAGCTGGAGGACAGGATGTGCAAAATTGCTCAACTACATGCATTTTACATGACTGTCCTCCTACACAATAGGGAATATTCTGATCTGTAGTTTAGGTGCTAATTAAAGCATATAGTTAACACACCCTCTTCTTCAAATAGGCCATAGAGCCCTTTCTCATCTCAAATAAATTTCACCTACCTTCTTTTTTTTTTTTAAGTTTATTCATTTATTATATGTAAGTACACTGTAGCTGTCTTCAGATACACCAGAAGACGGCATCATATCCCATTACAGGTGGTTGTGAGCCACCATGTGGTTGCTGGGAATTGAATTCATGACCCCTGAAAGAGCAGTCAGGTGCTCTTAACCGCTGAGCCATCTCTCCAGCCCTCACCTACCTTCTTAAGGAGGGGAGACAAATATTCTTCTCCCTTTTTTGGCAAGGGTTTTGTATTTTTATTCTTTTTTTTTTTTTTTTTTGGTTCCTTTTTTCGGAGCTGGGGACCGATTGTATTTTTATTTTTAATACAATTTCCCAGTATCCATCCATAATTTAGTTAATGTACTTAAATTTAATTTTCTGATAATGAATCAATGTATAGTAGATCAAGATGACTAGATGAGAGAATATGCATCACACTTCACAGGAGTTTTCAAAAGCAGACTCTATTAACTGTGAATATGTGCATCTGAAAGCTGCTCTCCTAATTTGCTGATACAAAATTAATTGCTGAGAATACTCCAGAGAACTGACACTTTAAAAAAAAAAAGATTCATGTCATGTATCTAAGTACACAATACCTATCTTCAGACACACCAGAAGAGGGCATCAGATCTCACTACACATGGTTGTGGGCCACCATGTGGTTGCTGGGATTTCAACTCAGAATCTCCAGAGAGCAGTCAGTGCTCTTAACCACTGAGCCATCTCTCCAGCCCTGAGAAATGACACTTTTAATTTAATGTTTGCTAGTGCAAATTTCATGAAATGACAGTATAATGTGCTTCCTGTGAGTTAGATGGTCAAGAAGCAATACTGAGCAGCCACAACAACATAGTTGACTTAATCTATGCTCAATGCATGTAAAATTGTGTAGAAATATATAGAACCCAGACACATCTTCCTTACACTGTAAATCAGCTTAGATGTTTTACAATACTCGATAAAATGTTGATTCTAAGAGAACATATTTGAATTACTAGGAAATGATCTCTGCATGCACATCAAGAACCAGAATTCATTACCTGTTCATCAGACAACATTACCAAAGAGAAGCGGTGTAAGACTTGAGAGACCAAGCACAGTTCATGCTTCGCATGATGTAAAAGAACACAGGAGGGAAAGCTTTAAGGGATACCTGTAGGACTTTTCTTTCCCTGCCCATCACTAACAGAGCCAAAGGCACTTGTGTATTCTTCCTATGAACCTTTCAACTTCTGAGTATCTTGGAATTAAACATTTTGAAAACTAATAGTCACATAACAGGGATCTCTCTGGAACTGCTTCAAAGTGTCAGCAGCAGATCCCATGTTCTGATGCTCTGTTGAATGGCAAGGAGGTGGACATGGAGGTTGGTCTGGAAAGACTGCCATGTGAATCATAAAGATACTCATCTCTACCCTGTCAAATATGTGTCTGCGTTTAAAAAAATACTAGTGTTTAAATAAAATAAACACTGTGAGAAGCCAGAAGGAAGCACCTTGGAACCCCCTCTTACAGCTTTTCCTCTCTGACCAAGAATCATTGAATCTGTTAGAGCATCTCCTGGAGTCCTTGTCTGGCTTGAGAGGGCATTTATGGTGCTTTAAGCTCTAGTCCCTCTTGGTCATTTTGGTGCTTCTTATTGTCTCAAGTGAAATAGACTGCTTTAGAATTAATGCCTAGGCTTATTCTATATCCCTACAGTAATGTGCTTCCAGGAGCTAACAGAAGTGGAGGCACGGCTGTACCCTCTGAGTATACTCCTCAATATTGTCATCACCTTAGCAATTTCCCAAAGATTAGACAGTTAATTTGTTGCTCAGGGTTCCACATCCATGGATTTCTGCTTGAAAAACTTAGGCACAACACACACAAATATAACTCAGCCTTCAAGAGGTAGATGTAAGAGGATTTTCAATTCAAGACTACCCTGAGCTACATATGAGATTCTATCTTAATACATCACTGTCCTCATGGGGAATAAAGAAATGGGAAGGAAAAGTAGATATAGAAGGATATAAATGAGACAAAATGAAAGGAGAGTAGAGAAGGAAGAAGAGACTATTTAAAAGATGTTATTTCTATACCAAACATGCAGAGTGTATCTGCCTGTCACAATTTCCTAATAATTCAAGATGTTTTCTTAGAAGCAACATTGTATTGAATATTGTAAATTATCTAAATTGATTTATGGTGTAAGGAGGGGGTGTCTGGGTCTTATGCTATTACTACACAATTTTACATAGGAGACCTGGCCCTTCCTAGATGTAATATTGATGAGGTGACCTGGAATACAAATCCCAAGTATACAGAGAACTGACTGCATGCTGACTGTAATGACACCTTCTGGAAATTGTCGAGGTGACAATCAGAATCTAAAGGGAGAGTCATTAATACAGAGGAGTCTGGCCCATGCATGGTTAGACAGGGTCAGTGTGAGGGAGATGGCACAGAGTCAAACAGTGATCACCAAGAGCCTTCCCGTCTTGTCTCTTCCGTAGCCTGCTCTATGACAAGAGTTGTCCAGAGAGAAAAAGAAAGCAGAATCCAGAATAATAACCTTCATTGCTCTCTGCTTTTTAACTTCTCTCTGAAGATATCTGTTGGGAGGCCACCTACAGGAAGTACATTAATGACCATCTACCATAAACCTGACTGATCTCCCCCCCTTCTGTGCACAGCAAGTGCCCATTACTCACAGGCAAAATAGTACTTTTCAAAGGAAGACACAGGGGGCAAGGTGGGATCCACTTCTTCTGTTTGTCATGGGCCAGCCTATTTGTGGTTTGATGAAGCAAGATTTCTTCTTTTCAAAGCAATAAAATATTTTTTGCTGTGTGTTAAGAAGCAGAACTTTTGCTCAGTGTCTTCATTAACTTGAGTTTAGATACGACCACTACAATCCCCATGATGGCACAGTGGCTGTATAAGGACAAGTAGAGAAACCTCACTATCACATCTGCCCTGTCTCACTAGTGATGCCCTCATTATGTTATGATGTAGCAAGAAAGCCCTAATCAGACACTGTTGCTGTGTTCTTTAAACCCCCAGTCTCCACAGTCAAGAGCCCAACAAACCTATTTTCTTAAAAAAAATTGACCAGGCTTTGGCCAGAAAATGAACTAGGATGGTAGTATCTTTTGTTTTATTTTCTTGTCAATTTGAGTATAGAAAATTTAAGGGATGTAAATAGAGATTTAAAGAATTTATTTAGGGCCAGTGAGATGTCTCAGTGGGTTGATGATCTGAGTTTTAGCCCCAGAATAGATATGGAGGAAGGAGAGAACTAACTTCTGAACGTTGTCCTCTTGTCTCTACATGTGCACTGTGGCACTCACATGTGTGCAAGTAGGTACATGCACCCACACGAGTCAATAAATATTTTAAAGTTATTTTATTTTGCAATATTTAACTCAAAAATATTAATAAATATATTTATTGATTTAGCTACACGGTATCAAAAGGACATGTAATACTGTATTCATTCAGTAATATTAATTTTTCTACTTCCGTTTCCAGTTTCGTATTAACTTTTCATGTGACTATTGGCTATACATATTTTTATAATTTCTACTGTCAATGTTGAGCCTCTTACAACCATTCTAAAGTACATGGCTTTTGGTTCTGACCTATTGAAGGCTGTGACTATACCAACTAGAAAACAAGTTCAAACCACAGGCTTCCATTGACTGGGAAATGAGTCAAATCATAAGCTTCTCCCTTATGATTGACTAAGAAAGATGTTTTTTCATTGATCCTATCATAACCTTCAAAATTTGAACAATTACCACTTTCTTAATTGATGTTTAAAGTCGGTGTACAGTGACTATCAACAGTTCTAATGTCTGGTCCTTATCCTGATTTATTAGCCCTTTCTTAAGTGGATTTCCTTGTTTTGGTTTAAAATGATTTCTCAAGTGGCCTCTGTTAGCACCCTAAGCTGACATTATTGAAGGTGTTTCCAGAAAGACCTATTCTCAAAGCTATTTGGTGTCTACTAATGGACTTAGAACAGTTCTTTCTGTTTAGAAACACTGTACCCCTGATCTTAAAGAAAAAAAAAAAAAAAAAAAAAACAAACCTGCATTAAAACTTTGCCCTTGGTAAGCCACTGAGCTGATGTGCAGCAGGGCAGGGCAGAATATGATAGGGGGGAATGGAATTTCCCCTCTGCCCTCTGAAGGTTTGCTGGAATAAAATGATTAAAATAAATTAAATGGGAGAAAAGTTTGTTAATGCATTATTGTCCTTAAGCACAGCCCAACATGATTCAGAAGCTTTGGGCCCTGCTCTTTCTAGGGGAAATGAAATACAGAAAATGTCAGGAAACAGCACGCTGGGGTTTTCTCTTGTTGTTGTTGAGCTTTTTTGTTTTTTAGAACAAATAGTAAAAATCATTTAGGGAAAGTTGCAGGCTTGAAAACTATACAATAGTTTGGGATAACATGTATTTGCTCTCCAAACTTGGTGGGTAATAAATATCGTGTCCAATCTTTGAGAACCTGCCACCTGAGTCTCCATTACTATATCTGATGCAAATCTGACAGAGGCTGAGGTCAGTTAGAGGGACACTGGTTGCACTGTGCCTGTCTTCTAGCTCTTAATTGCTAAATCACAACCTGTATTTTTTTTAAAAAGCATCTATTGTTTGTGATAGTCTTACTAGGAAATGTGATACAATTTTAAAACATGTGTTCCTTTCTTCAAGAGAAGCATTTTTGGGGCTGAGGAGATGGCTCAGTGGTTAAGAGCACAGACTACCATTGAAGAGGACCAAGGCCTGGTTCCCAGCATCCAGATTGGAAGGTTCACAGCTGCTTCTACCTCCAGCTCCAGGGGACCAGACGCTTCTAGTCTCTGAGGGTGCCTCACACTCCCACACATACTAAAAATAAATATTAAAAAAAAGAAAAAGCAGGATGGAGAGATGGCTCAGCGGTTAAGAGCACCTGACTACTCTTCCAGAGATCCTGAGTTCAATTCCCAGCAACCACATGGTGGCTCACAACCATCTGTAAAGAGTTCTGATGCCCTCTTCTGGTTTATCTGAAGACAGCTACAGTGTACTTATATATAATAAAATGAATAAATCTTTAAAAAAAGAACAAGAAAAGCAGGTGTCAGCTTGCCTTAATAGTCCATTTTATGTAATTTTGTTTTTAAAAACAGATAAAAAGGTGGGTTGGATATTAGCAATGCTCAGGGTTAGCAAGATCAAGTGAAAAGGGTGTCATTGAAACAACCCAAAATGTTAACTGCTAGAGTTGTCTTAGTCTCAATCTCTCATCATTCCTAATGATGTGTGTGTGTGTGTGGGGGGGTGGATCATGTTTACCAGTGCACACTTACTGTTGTCCCCTATCCTGCATAGGCTCTGTAATAACACAAACACCAGTGACAGAAATAGTAACTAATGTTTATTTGGTGTCCATTAAGTGACAGGGCCTGCACAATCTTACACTTTTCACCCCTAGTTTTACAGTAATCCCCAATGGTATGTGCTATTTAGTCAGTTTTACAGTTGAAGGTTCTAAGATGCTGTCTAGCACTCCATTGGTGTGGGACTCAGAGCTGGAATCTTTGTCGCTCAATCTTGAATGCTAAGTGTTGTGTTGTTTACTACTTATTCTGTCTCGAGGAGGCTCGCCATCCTAGGTGTAATAAACTGATATTTGTTACACAAAACTTTAGTCTAAATATCTAAAGAAGCATTGAGCATTCTTATACAGGCATGAATTTAAACATCTCTCGACAGCCAAAATTGACACAAACATTTAGTGAAGAAAAAAAAAATCCTTGCATGTTGCAGGCTGCCACCACTGCAGCTGGGGGATGGGGTGGGGTGGGGTGTTCATGTAACATGTACCCTAGCCTCAGTGACATACCTTAAAAAAAAAAAAGACATTTGAGGACAAAGGAAGCATCTAATGCTGACTTCTTGTGAAAGTACATGTGGTTAATCAACCAGATAGGCATACAATTTCATTCTGTAAAGTTTTATAAAGGAAAGTACACTAAGTACTGCCTGGGAGTTAGTGCTGGGCAGAGCACTCAGGCTTCTCTATGATTCTGCCTTCTTCTCAGCACCTCACAGCCAACAGCTGCCTCCATTACACCAAGTCATTCAAAGGAGTTTCCTTTGAGATTTCAAGATACCTCAGAAAAGACCTTGGTAGACATTTTAATGTTACTTTATTTTCAAGATACTTTATTTTCCTTTTTACTTCTTCATGCAGTATGACTCTTTGGCAGAGGGCTCTCATGCCATTAAAATAAAGCCCCTTTCTGCATTTTTACAGCATACTCTAATAGCACATTTGCTTCTCATCTACAACAACTCTTGCTACAGAAAGCTTGATATTTCATTTCTCTTCTCCACATAATGTTCTAAATAAACATAAGGGAAAAAACGCTTTGAAGAAGATTCTTTCAGCTAGATTCTCTGCTTTCTGCCCTTCTATAGGAATTTGGCAGGAATTTGACCTTGGACTTGGACTAGGACTTAGGAAGTAGGTTCAGGTAAGAATATTTACATTTGGGCTAGTAACATTCCTTTTCTCTTGTTAAACTGATGAGCCCTTAGAAACAGTGATCACAGGTATTTGTGCCTTGTTTGTTCCTTGACCTAGAATTGACCTTATTATTTGCTTGTACTAAAAATGGTAGAAAAGCAGACTGGGAAAAATAAACCCGCTTCAGCCTCAGCACTGGCTAGAATCATGCTATATATTGTCTAATTTTCTTTTTCCTTTCAATCCTCACTCCCTCCCTTGAGACCCTATTGACTGACTGAGTTGACTTGGTCACCCTTCATTTTCGAGTGCTACCTGCAAAGTTGACAAAATGGTTCAAGCTCTCAGATCCATCAGACAATAACAGTGCATTAAAGGTTAAAATTATATGGGAGAAAGAAATGGGTTGATAATGCTTAAGCTATAATTACATGCTGTTTTATGACAATAAAGCACTGACTGTGAGAGTCTTTACAAGTGCATAATCCTTTATCCACTCCTTTAACCCAAGGCACCCTAGGTCCCCTAGAGGCACCTAGCTTGTCCTCAACAAATGAGCATTGATGTTATTTTCATATTTAGGCAAGTATGAATACAACTGCAATGAACATGAGCATTCTGGTACTTTTTAAAACTAATTTCAAGTGAATGGAAACTATACTGAGAAGACTGCTGGTATCCATAGCAATTCTGTCATTTTTCTGATAACTTAAGTGCTGTTATCAGGAAATGGCTTTATGGTTGCAGGTTGTCTCCAAACACAGAGAAGGCAGTGACGTCACCCAGAGGTGACAGGGACCTGTGCATCTGTTGTCATATATTCCCAGTGTCCTCCTACTCCATCTCCTACCCTCACCTGCAAGAGGTTATGTGCTGCCCAAATAAAAAGCCAACCCTTCCTGACCTTCACCCCTTCTTTCTCTTTTCCTCCTTTGTGCACCCCCCCACCTCCCAGCACCAATGAAACTGTCTCACATGGAACCGTACTGGCCAGGTGTGGAGCCATGATTCCAATACAACACTCCATAGAATGGGATTGCTTGAGTGTAGGTATTATGTCCACATGTATCAGAATACATATAATAAATATGCACAACTTATATCAACTATAAAAACACAGTCTTAACTAGTTTTAGTAGATATCTATGGAAAATCCCAACCTGTTGCTATCAGAGTTTACTGCTAAGACACAACCCTGTGTCACATCCAGATTCATTGTCCAATTCTGGACCATGCTTTATTTTCACTTTTTTTTGTTTTCTCATACTTATAAAGATCTTGTCTACGTGACCCTAAGGATGTATTCTGTGTCACTAAAGTGTATCCTAAAGTCCTCTTTCTATGGCTTTGGACATTATTTCATATCAGTTTCAGTTTCGCACACGTACACCTTTTTTCTTCCTTGGCTGTCCCATCCTGCAACAGGATAGTTGGCTCACTCCTGCGGGATGTTGGCCTAGGTCTTGTAGAAAGTTGGGCCCTAGGAGAAAGTCACAATCTGTGAGTCTGGAGGAAATTGGCTCTCAGCAAAATGTCAGAGCTCTGGGTCTGTAGCAGTCTATAGGAAGCTGGTTCTTTTGCAAAGGTCTGTATGGAGCTAGCTCCCAGCAAAAGGTCAGGAGCCTCCACTTGGCAAACCTGTTGGCCCACCAGATTTGTGTCAGCACTCCTGGAAAGCCTTGTTACTGAGCAATGCTGACCCCCTGATTGGTATCCGCACCTTAGCTAGAACCTTAGGTTTTCTCCACTGAGCTTGTCCTTTAGGTGAGCTTTCCTATGTTCTTTGTCTGTCCTAATTAGCTCAATGTTGGGGTCTCATGCAAGTCGGCTCCCCACACTTGGCTACTTTGTTTGTGCCTTACAACTAACCCTATTCTTTGTATGTACCCAGGCAGTCAAAGTGGGTCAGGGGTTGTAGGCAAATTTATCAGCCTGCTGAGGCATGGAATGATTGGAGGGGCTGACAGTTCTATCAACCTTGGTGGAAGGAACAGGGAGGTGCCTCTGGATAAGAACCGATATTCTGTGCATATTTTGGAGAATTGTTTGTTAACTTGTGGCTTTGCTTTCTATGGCACTGTGGGGCATAAAAATTAGGAAAAACAAACTCGAGTGAGGCAGCTGTATTAACCAGCAGTCCCCCCAAATGTAACTATTGGCTTTGCATCTTCACTCCCCGCAGCGGAGACTGTTCGACTCAAGCTTGTGGGCTGAGTACAAGGAATTAGATTCAAGGATCTTTTTCTCCTCCATCCTTGTTTCTCTCCTATCTGGTGTTAGGGGGTGAAATGGGGGTGGGAGAGGGGGCTGAAGAGGAGGAGGTTTAAGCCTGGAAAAAGAAACCACAAAGTAGCAAAGACCAGCAAAGATCCAGTTAGCTGGGTCTAAAATGCTAAAAGAGGATCTAGCCTAGGTAGATTTTACATTCCATGTATGCTGTCACCCTTAAGTTTGTTTTCGGTTCAGGTTCCAGGTTAAGTTTTGAACAATTTAAATATAAACTGGAGGATACAAGTCTGACCACTTAGATAGGACATTTACACAGCAAACATTCCCGGGATGTTTCTTAAGTACACCAGTGCCCTAAAACAGTAGGTTAGTGACAGTGTCCTAAGTGGAAGGTCTCAGAGGAAGAAAAACATAGGAAAAGGAGAAGCTAGAAAGTATAAAAGCTGGGGGGTGGGGGACGAGGGTCTTAAACTAAGTAAGCTTAAGAAGAATGTCACCTTATATACAGTTTCCGTGAGGGAAA
This sequence comes from Rattus norvegicus, assembly GCF_021556685.1. Classification (NCBI taxonomy): domain Eukaryota; kingdom Metazoa; phylum Chordata; class Mammalia; order Rodentia; family Muridae; genus Rattus; species Rattus norvegicus. The sequence continues at coordinate 128,906,580 of NC_141542.1, read as the reverse complement.
TGGAAAAAAACAGGAGACATCTATGAAGTCAGCAGAAAGATTAAACTACGAAGTTAGCAGAAACATCATATAATGGGAAACACTCAGGAAAAGTCTAATCAAACAGTGCTGCACAAGGAACTCAGTGTATTTCAAAAATATTCCTTACCAAGCCTATAGTGGCCTTGGGACCCATAACCCATAAGGTGGCAAGACTTGTATTCTCAGAATCTTAAGCAACCCCTCCCAAATGCCCTGGCCCCAAGCATATTCCTGGTTTTAGGGGAGCTGTTTTATCTCTATACCCACGGCCCGAGGGAAAGTTCCCAAGGCCTAGGCCCTAGATGGTTACTGGCTCTGCCAAGCATGTCCCTGAGTCTCAGAAGGAGCTCAAACACTGGGACCTCAGGAAAAGGAGGGAAAGCGTAGCTTGATCAGGCCAGCACTCAATAAAACCGTGTTTGTCATTATTTTACATTTTCTAATGGTTATCACCGGGTGTCATCTTCCTCATGTGGCAGAACTATGCTTTTCTCAAGAAGAAAACTAAACCTTTAGGGCACACCAGGCCTTACTGTTGATTGTGATCCTGTAATGCCCCACTGATCAGCTTGTTAGAGGCCTGCTCTTTGATATGGAGATGGGCCTAGTGGCTGGTTGCAAATCGGGGTCTGGTGCCATATTTCTGGACAATCCTGGTGAACAAACTTGTGTATCCTAGCATCCTAATCTCTAACAGGCCTGGTTAGCTTACTACTTACACGTGGGGTGTTTTGCAGGCAGTCCTCTCTCAGCTAAAGTCTACTTGGTGTGCCTTGCTATCTCCTAACCTTTAGCAAATCCTTTACATCATCAATTCTACTCTTACATTACAGCTTGATACTGGATTGCTACCCAGCACATGAGATGTCTTCCACAACCTCCACAAAATAACTCCAAATGGATCTTACACCTTCATGTTAAATGCTAAGAACAGAACTGTAGAAACTAGGCTTCTGAGTTTGGGATCACGCCAAGGATCTTTCCATACACAAGCCAAATGCTCTGCACAGATGCAGCCCCTACAGGGAAGTTATTCAGAAACTGCCGCTAGGTCCAGTGAGTGGCTAAGACCTCAGGGGCAGCCTCGGATTCCAACTCAGCCCTGGGAAAGACCCACCACACCAGCTCCCACTGCTCAGTTCCCCCAACCCCCTGCTCTGCCTCCACCCGCCCGCCCGCCCGCCCGCCCACCCTGGCCCGGGGCCTCCTGCCCCTTTGTGTGCAGTGACCCTGTGCTCACCATGTCGCAACTTTGAAGCTTGCCTGAGCATGCCTGACAGAATCCAACCGCAGGACACAGAGCACAGCAGCCAGGACCATTTAAGTAGGCTTAGCTACTAAGCGACTCCTGCAACAAGGTACCCTGGAAAAGGCCGCCTTCTCTTCTGATTGGCAGGTCCAGTGAAGATTCTGATTGGCCAGTAATTTGAGTGACTTGAGCACCTCCATAAGGTTTAAAATGAGCTGAAGATACAGTGAGGATACACTTTTCTCGGCCTAAGCTTCAAGCCAGGGCCAGACCATTTCAAGATCTACAGGGATTTGCATTTCAGTAGCACTTCTGCCTGTCCTCCAATAGCCTTCTCATCTGTCTCTGCCCAGCCCCAGGAAGGACCCACCACGCCACCTAGCGCTGCTCAGCCGCTTGCTCCTCCCTTTAGTGGGCGGCGACCCTGTGCTCACCCGGTCCTCACTTCAACCTGCACTCAGCTCACAACCCTCAGTAAGCTCTTTCCCTTTCGCCTCATGGAATAAAGGTATACAGCTTGCATAACCCCCATACTCAGCTTGCAGTGGGGTTATTAATCTGTCCCACAAGTGGAAGGGTGCCCAAGTTAATAACAACTAAAGAGAGATTTGAGGAAACAAGAGTTTTGTTTTGTGGCCTTTGGGATTCAGACCCGACAATCAGCTGACCTTCATATATTTAACACACCAAAGCTGTCTGGGCCTCCAGGTTCTCCCAGCACTCCTCAGTCCCCACCTGTAACAGGGCATGTCTGGCATACCGCACCTTGTACCTTGAACTTTGCAGCGCAGGGGCCAAGTTTTCCCTTCCCCAAAAGCTCTTCCTATATAATCCAGATATTTTGTATTCTTTGTCTTTCTGTTTCTCTGCCTCTCTCTCCCTCCCCCTCCCCTTTCCATCCTTCCCTCTCTTCCCTCCACCTTCCCTCTCACCCCCCCCCATTACTTCATTTTTCTCTCCCTGCTTGCCTTGCTCGCTCTTTCTCTCTTTCTCCCCACTCTTTGTTATGCTTACTCCCCATATCGACTTTTCTACCTCTTTGGGACTAGTGAACTCTATCCTTGGGATCAGTGAGCCCACTAGAGAATTGCCCCCAATAAATCTGCAAACACTCTCATTTGGGATGGGTTGAATCCTTCGTGCTGGGCTTAGGTAAACTGCAGCTAGTTTTCACTGGTAGGTCCTGGAACCCTGGGAGACAAACCTTGAGGAACACTACTGTTAGCCAGCACATCCTCTTCAGTGGGAAGGTGAACACGCATTCACACACAGAACTGTTTTAGTAAAGGTTCTCTAGATGAACAGACCTGATAGGATGAATCTCTGCATGTTGAAAGCAGATTTATTAGAATTTTCACATCGTTAGTCCAACGATGGCTAACGTGACATGTATAGGGGTAGGGAAACCTATATGTGAACATAGCCAGATTCCTTCAGTAAAATCCCAGGGCTTATTTTCTTGAAGGAAATCATTCCTTTGGAAATGACTCCTGTTCTCTCCTTGACTGCAATGGAGGGGGCGGGGGGATGTCTTTCTCATTTCTTCTGTCTTGTCTTACATATTGGCTATTCCTTGTATTCAAACTGACTACATGTGGAATAGACTAAAACTGAAAGAGATTGGGTACAGTGTGGGGATTTCTCTTAATTATAGCTTTTGAAATGTGAAAACCCTTCTTTAATCAAGATTTTTTCAGTTGTTAGGATCCACCTTTACTCTAGGTCACAGCTTCTGGTGTCAGCCTACATGTATAAAGAACACTGAAGATGGGAGCTCATTCTCTTCATCTACTTACCTTACCTCTGGCTAGCAAGTTCTTTCTTGCCTTTTCTTCTTTTCTTTTCTTTTCTGGCTTTAAAAAGCCTACTTACTTTGAAACTCTGGTATATAGAGAAGACAGACAGACATCCAGCCACATAGACTGCAGCACATTGGATTCTTCAACTTTCCATTGGTAGACAGCCACTCTTAGTGAGACATTCTAGTAAATCCCCTTGCAACATGCATACAGAGATTCATTCTATCAGTTCTGTTCATTGATAGAATCTTTAGTAATATAGTCTTGTGTGCATGTGTGGTTTTTGTTTTGTTTTTCCACCTTTCCACAGAGGAAGATGAGCCAGCTAACAACTGTGCTCCACAGTGTTTGTCCTCTGTTTCCTGCTTTTCTCCCAGGCTTGTCTCGGACCTACAAGGTTAGAAGTAGCTGCAATTTACCTGAACACAGATGAAGTCACAAGGCTCAGGGAAATTGCAATGCCAGAGTAGATAGGTTGTGTAAAACCTAATCCTCCACAATGGGAAGGCCCAGAAGATATGGCCTTCACGAATCCTATAAGACGCAAACTGGTGAGCGGGGAACCACACATTTCAAAAGTGTTGTTCTTGCCCTTTTCTGTGTGCCAGACCTTAGGGTTGGAGACGTTGCTCAATTAGATGAATTAAATTCAATGCTGCCACCTGCCTGTAATGATCAGCACAGGAGAGATGAAATTTACAATGGCAAGACTTGTTCAGACCTTTGGTAGTGCCTAATCAGTCATGGTGTTTCCAGGCACGAAATAGATAAGAAGCCTACTGCATATCTGTTTGATCTCTATAAGCAGACAACTTCTGAAACAAATGAAGGAGAGGCTACATTGGATCCTGGCAAAAGGCAATCTTGGACAGTAAATCAATTTCCAGACTTGAGTCAGTTTGCAGACCCAGAACCCCTTGAATGAAGGGGTGGCCGGGTTCCCAGAGGAAGGATCTTGATAAGATACCTTAAAATTTTGCTATTGCCCTCTCCCCAGGGAGACCTACAGCCTTTTACAAGGGTAACTGTACACTGGGGAAAGGAAATAATCAGGCTTTCCGGGGTCTATCGGATACTGGTTCTGATCCCAGGAGATCCCAAGAAATGCTGTGGCCCTCCAGTTAAAGTAGGGGCTTATGGAGGACAGGGGTTGAATGGAGTTTTGGCTGATGCCTGACTCACAGTAGGTCCAGTAGGTGCCTGAACACATCCTGTGGTCATATCCCCAGTTCCAGAATGTATAATTGGGATAGATATACTTAGAAATTGGCATTCACAGTCACAGACCATATGAAGTTCAAGAAGGAAGACCAAAATGTGGATGCTTCAGTCCTTCTTAAAAAGGGGAACAAAATACTCACAGGAGGAAACACAGATATAAAGAGTGGAGCAGGGACTGACAGAGACTGCCCCACCTGGGGATCCATTCCATATGAAGACGTCAAACCCAGTCACTATTGTTGTTGCCAAGAAGTGCTTGCTGACAAGAGCCTGATATGGGTGTCTCTGAGAGGCTCTGCTAAAGCCCTACTGATACATATGAGGATGCCTGCAGCTAACCATTGGACTGAGCCTGGGGACCCCAACGCAGGAGTGAGAGAAAAGACTGCAGGAGCTGAAGGGGTTTGTAACCCCATAGGAAGGACAACAATATTGACAAACCAGACCTCAGAGTTCTCAGGCACTAAACCACCAACCAAAGTATACACAAAGAGGGACCCATGGTTCCAGCCACACACATGTACCAGAGGATTGCATTGTCTGGCATCAATAGGAGGAAAAGCACATTTAGTGGGTCTATTTTGATTCTGGACACAGCACATTCCTTACTTGGGTGTGTTACTCAGGCACATTTACCAAGTGACTAGGAAAGCCACTGGCCTTTTGTGGGGCCTGGAACAGAAGACTCTTCAACAGGTCCAGGCTGCTGTGCAGGCTGCCCTACTACTTGGACCATATGATCCAGCAAACTCTATGGTACTCGAGGTTTTTGTGGTAGATAGAGTTGCCGTTTGGAACCTCTGGCTGGCCTCTGTAGATGGATCACAGAAGATACCTTAGATATTTTGGAGCAAAGCTATACCATCATCCGCAGACAACTGATTTCCCTTTGAAAAACAGCTCTGGGCCTGCTATTAGGCCTTAGTAGAAACTGAATATTTGGCAAGGGGACACCAAGCTACCATGTGACCTGAACTGCCCATCATGAGCTGGGTGTTATCAGACTCTCCAAGTGAGAAAGTAGGACATGGACAGCAGCGGTCTGTCCGTCAAATAGAAGTGGTGTATATGTGACTGGGCCTGAGCAGGTCTTTAAGGCACAAGCAAATTACATGAAGAAGTTGCCAAAATGCCTATGGTTTCTACTCTTGTTACAATACCATCTGCTGCTAAGCATGCACCTATAGCCTTATGGGGGTGTTCTCTATGATTGGCTGACTGAAGAAGACTAGGACCTGGTTTACTGCCGCCTCTGCATGTTATGCAGGCACCATCTGGAAGTGGACAACTGCAGCATTACAACCCCTTTCCGGGACAACCCTGAAAGATACAGGTGAAGGAAGATCTTCACAGTGGAGCGAACTTCGGGCAGTACACCTGGTATTACAGTTTGTGCGAAAGAAGAAATGGACAGATGTACATGATTGTTCTTGACTAGTGGGCTGTAGCCAATGGTATGGCTGGATGGTCAGGGATGATTACATTTGGAAAATTGGTGAGAAAGACATCTGGGGAAGTATGTGGATGGATCTCTCCAAATGGGCAAAGATATTTGTGTCCCATATAAATGCTCACCAGAGGGTGATTTCAGCTGAGGAGGAATTCAATAATCAAGTAGATAAGATGACATGTTCTGTGGACAGTCAGACTCTTTTACCTGCCAATCCTATCATTGGTAAATGGGGATAGGAACCAAGTGGACATGGTGGCCAAGATGGAGGTTATGCTTGGACTCAACAACACGGACTTCCACTCACCAAGGCTGACCTGGCTACAGCTGCTGCTGAATGCCAGATCTGCCAACAGCAGAGACCAACACTGAGCCCCAGATATGACACCATTCCTCGAGGTGACCAGCCATGAACCTGGTGGCTGGTTGAGTACATTGAACCACTTCCTCCATGGAAAGGACAATGTTTTCTTCTTACTGGAGTAGATACTTATTCTGGCTATGAATTTGCCTTTCCTGCACATAATGCTTCTGCCAAAACCACCATCCATGGACTTCTAGAATGGCTTATTTAGTGGCATGGTATTCCACACGGTATTGCTTTTGACCAAGGAACTCATTTCAAGGCACTGGTGTACTTATAAAATAATTCTCGGAAAGTATTTGCTGTGTAAATGTCTGTCTAAGTGGCTACACTTGTGGTCCCTAGTCCATATTTAAATTGTTCAAAACTTAACCTGGGGCCTGAACCTAAAAGGGACTTAAGTTTGACAGCATAGGAGGAAAATAAAATCTACTCTCAGCCAGCTCTTATTTGAGTATTAGCCAGAGCTGAATGTATGCTGTCATTAAAGAGATTTCTCTTAATCTTTCAATAGTGTGTGCAGTGATTTAAAAGATCTTACCAAATGTTTTATAGTCATAGATTCCCCTCTGTATGAGTTCTTTCAGGAATTCAAAGACTACTGAGATATGCAAAGGCTTTAACAGACTGATCATACACTAAAGGTTTTACTCCTGTGTGAAGATCCTAGGAAACTTTACCACATGTACTGTGTTTATGGAATTTCTCTGCAGTTTGATTTTTCTCATATTTTGTATGACTACTGCTACAGGCAAAGGCCTTACTATGTCTTTTACATTTATATATTTTCTCTCTGGTATGTATTAGTTCATGTATTTGTAGATAATTGTGCTGTGAGTACTGCTGGAGTCCATCTCTGGTGGAGTTCTGGAACCTGAGGATAGATGTATGGTCTGGCAAAAGTAAAGACTTTTCAGTAGCTCTTGACTTTCAACCAAGTGGCACTGAATAGCTTGACCCACCTGTCTTTATACAGTCTTTATACACTGCTCCCATGAGCAGTGATATCATTGGTTGTTCTGCTTAAATGAAATCATAACATCAGCATCCTAAAAGCGCCATCATTGTAAAAGCCCCCAGTAGTTTTTCTTCCCCCTTCCCATCTCCTGATAGGTCAATTACTCCCTAACTTCATTTTGCACTACAAAGCACAATTTCAACAAGCAAAAAATGAATATCCAGCCAGAAATATCCTGTGGACATGAGCACATACCCAGCTGGCAGCTGGTTATTGAGCTATGCAAGGTGAGACAGATTAAACAGTTGTGAGTATAAGTCCATTCATCAAATAGCATCCCTTTGTCATAATATTTTCTTAATTGCACATAGAGATGTGCTCATTGTACCAAGCAGTGTTTCCTGATAAGCACCTATCAATTGGATACCATCTTGTAAGAACCATTTTTAAGTTTCTATTGATCAGCCATAGCTTCCCCATTTTAAGTCTCTGTTTATTGGCCATAGCTTCCTCAGAACACTTATGCAAGCAGGACCCACTGCTCTCTACAACTGCCACAGGCTTACTCAGTGTGACTGTAGTTATTTTTCTAGGGACATGATTACGTGTCGCCTTGTCCTTGTCCTTGTGATTATGTCCTCTTGTCTCTACATGTGCACTGTGGCACTCACATGTGTGCAAGTAGGTACATACACCCACACAAGTCAATAAATATTTTAAAGTTATTTTATTTTGCAATATTTAACTCAAAAATATTAATAAATATATTTATTGATTTAGCTACATGGTACCAAAAGCACATGTAATACTGTATTCATTCAGTAATATTAACTTTTCTACTTCAGTTTCCAGTTTTGTATTAACTATTCATGTGACTATTGACTATACATATTTTTATAATTCCTACTGTCAATGATGAGCCTCTTACAAGCATTCTAAAGTACATGGCTTTTGGTTCTGACCCATTGAAGGCTGTGACCATACCAACTAGAAAACAAGCTCAAACCACAGGCTTCCATTGACTGGGAAATGAGTCAAATCATAAGCTTCTTCCTTATGATTCACTAAGAAAGATGTTTTTTCATTGATCCTATCATAACCTTCAGAATTTGAACAATTACCACTTTCTTAATTGATGTTTAAAGTTGGTGTACAGTGACTATCAACAGTTCCAACGTATGGTCCTTATACTGATTTATTAGCCCTTTCTTAAGTGGATTTCCTTGTTTTGGTTTAAAATGATTTCTCAAGTGGCCTCTGTTAGCACCCTAAACTGACATTATTGAAGGTGTTTCCAGAAAGACCCATTCTCAAAGCTATTTGGTGTCTACTAATGGACTTAGTGCAGTTCTTTCTGTTTAGAAACACTGTACCCCTGATCTTTAAGAAAGAAAAAAAAAAAAAAACAAACACAAACCTGTATTAAAACTTTGCCCTTGGGCTGGAGAGATGGCTCAGTGGTTAAGAGCACCGACTGCTCTTCCAGAGGTCCTGAGTTCAGATCCCAGCAACCACATGGTGGCTCACAACCATCTGTAATGAGATCCAATGCCCTCTTCTGGTGTGTCTGAAGACGGCGACAGTGTGCTCATATACAAAATAAAATAAATAAATCTTTTTAAAAAAAAAAAAAACTTTGCCCTTGGTAAGACACTGAGCTGATGTGCAGCAGGGCAGGGCAGAATATGATAGGGGTGAATGGAATTTCTCCTCTAGCCTCTGAAGTTTTGCTAGAATAAAATGATTAAAATAAATTAAATGGGAGAAAAGTGTGTTAATGCATTATTGTCCTTAAGCACATCCCAACATGGTTCAGAAGCTTTTGGCCCCACTCGATCTAGGGGAAATGAAATACAGAAAATGTGAGTAAACAGCATGCTGGCGGTTTCTCTTGTTGTTGTTGAGCTTTTTTGTTTTTTAGAACAAATAGTAAAAATCATTTAGGGAAAGTTGCAGGCTTGAAAAGTATACAATAGTTTGGGATAACATGTATTTTGCTCTGCACACTTAGTGGGTAATAAATATTGTGTCCAATCTTTGAGAACCTCCAACCTGAGGCTCCATTACTACATCTGATACAAATCTGACAGAGGCTGAGGTCAGATAGAGGGACACTGTGCCTGTCTTCTACCTTTTAATTGCTAAATCACAACCTGTATTTTTTTTTTTACAGCATGTGTTCTTTGTGATAGTCCTTACTAGGTAATGTGATACAATTTTAAAACATGTGTTCCTTTCTTCAAGAGAAGCATTTTTGGGGCTGGAGAGATGGCTCAGTGGTTAAGAGCACAGACTACCATTGAAGAGAACCAAGGCCTGGTTCCAGGCATTCACATTGGAAGGTTCACAGCTGCTTCTACCTCCAGCTCCAGGGGACCAGACGCTTCTAGTCTCTGAGGGTGCCCTCACACTCCCACACATACTAAAAATAAATATTAAAAAAAAAGAAACATCGGGCTGGAGAGATGGCTCAGCGGTTAAGAGCACCTGACTACTCTTCCAGAGATCCTGAGTTCAATTCCCAGCAACCACATGGTGGCTCACAACCATCTGTAAGAGTTCTGATGCCCTCTTCTGGTTTATCTGAAGACAGCTACAGTGTACTTAGGTATAATAAAATGAATAAATCTTTAAAAATAATTTTAAAAAAAGAACAGGAAAAGCAGTGGTCACCTTGCCTTAATAGTCCATTTTATGTATTTTTGTTTTTAAAAAAGATAAAAAAGTGGGTTGGATATAAGCAATGCTCAGAGTTAGCAAGACCAAGTGAAAAGGGTGTCATTGAAACAACCCAAAATGTTAACTGCTAGAGTTGTCTTAGTCTCAATCTCTCATCATTCCTAATGATGTGTGTGTGTGGAGGCGGGGGATCGTGTTTACCAGTGCACACTTACTGTTGTCCCCTATCCTGCATAGGCTCTCTAATAACACTAACACCAGTGACACAAATAGTAACTAATGTTTATTTGGTGTCCATTAGGTGACAGGGCCTGCACAGTCTTACACATTTCACCCCTAGTTTTACAGTAATCCCCAATGGTATGTGCTATTTAGTCAGTTTTACAGTTGAAGGTTCTAAGATGCTGTCTAGCACTCCATTGGTGTGGGACTCAGAGCTGGAATCTTTGTCGCTCAATCTTGAATGCTAAGTGGTGTCTTGTTTACTGCTTATTCTGTCTCGAGGAGGCTCGCCATCCTCAGGGTAATAAACTGATATTTGTTACACAAACCTTTACTCTAAATATCTAAAGAGGCATTGAGCATATATTCTTATGCCAGCATGAATTTAAACATCTCTCTACAGCCAAAGGTGACACAACATTTAGTGAAGAAAAAAAAATCCTTGCATGTTGCAGGCTGCCACTACTGAAGGCATATGTGTGTGTGTGTGTGTGTGTTCATGTAACATGTACCCTAGCCTCAGTGACATACCTTAAAAAAAAAGACATTTGAGGACAAAGGAAGCATCTAATGCTGACTTCTTGTGAAAGTACATGTGGTTAATCAACCAGATAGGCATACAATTTCATTCTGTAAAGTTTTATAAAGGAAAGTAAACTAAGTACTGCCTGAGAGTTAGAGCACTCAGGATTCTCTGATTCTGCCTTCTTCTCAGCACCTCACAGCCAACAGCCGCCTCCATTACACCAAGTCACTCAAAGGAGTTTCCTTTGAGATTTCAAGATACCTCAGAATAGACCTTGGTAGACATTTTAATGTTACTTTATTTTCAAGATACAGCTATCTAAATGCAGTGAGACCGTTAGGAAACTCTCCAAAGTAGATTAACATTGCTGTTACCGAGTTGCAGCTATACAGGGCCCAACCTCCTTATCACTTTATGGCGATGGAGGACTTTTATTATTCTTGTAAAATATACATAATATGAATGTATCATTTTTATCTAAGTTGATAGTTGAGTGGCATGAAGTACATTCACTGGATTGTGGGATTATGATTCCCATGCATCACAATTCTTTTACCATTTCAAACTGAAATTCTATATTCAATAAATACCAGCTCTTCACTTCTTCCTCTCATAGCCCTTGGCAACCACCATGCTGCTTTCCATTGCTTCCATTTGTTGTCTCTAGGCTCCTTGTACAAATAACATCATATAGTATTTGTCTCTTGGCAACTGGGTTATTTCTTTCTGTGTAAATTCCTTGGGGCATCTATGTTCTGGCATGTGCCACAGCTTTTCGTCTGAATTATGTTCCATTTGTATACAGTGTGTTCATATATGTTCATGCATCTCTTGAACAATTGTTGACCTCAGGTAATATCTACCTTGTTTTTGAAGCTGGGTTTCTCACTTGAGATCAATAATTTAGGCTAAGCTGTCTTGACAATGAATCCCAGGGCACCAGCTCACCAGAGCTGGGTTTACCGGCAAAACATCATATGCCTGACTGGTATTTTGCAGTTTTATCATGTGCGTTTGTGTGACTGTGTGTGTTCCTAATACCAGCTTGGATCTAAAGCTTTCAAAAATAATCTTAACATTTAACACTTATTATACAGAATAATGGGATTATAGGGTTTTCATGCATTAAGTAATGGACTTTGACACTATTTCCCCCTTAATTTCTCTTGGGATTGAATTGAATCTGTAGATTGATTTTGGAAGTAGGGCCATCCCATGAGCATGCAAGGTCTTTCCATCTTCTAGTGTCCTCTTTAATTTTATTTAGTATCTACAAAATTTTCATTACAGAGGTCTTTCACTTCCTCGGTCAGGTTTAATTCAAGAAATTTTTTGGGGGGAGGATATTTGACATGATTGATGTTGGCTTTGTCAAAAGCCTTACATATCTATTGATTGATATGATTTCTATTCTATCAAAAACAAGAGATTTGTGAAATTTATAAAATTTATTGACATATTGAGCCAGCACTACATCTCTGGAATAAACCTGTTTGATCATAGTAATTTTGTGATTTATTATTGAAGAGTTTGCAGGCATTTTTAAAGAAATTTTGCATGTATTTATGTTGGAGATTGGTCCGTGTTTATCTAATTTTAGTACTAGGCCAATATTAACTTCATAGAGTTTGGTAATGTAACCTTCCTTTGCTATTTAATAGCATACTTTGAGAAGCATTTGTGTATTTTATTGAAGGACTGGTAATTTTTTTATTTGGTAAATATTTGATCACTACTTCACTTGTACTGCTTTCTACAAATCTGCTCAATTTTTTTTTTAGATCTTCATGATTTACTTTTGGTAGGTTATATATGTCCAGAAATCTACATACTTTATTTTAGAGTTTTCCACTTTATTAAAATAAGTGATTTCTAAAATGAGACCTAATGATTTTTCTGAATTTCATTAATGTATGTACTAACAACTCTCCTTACCCCCCAATCTATTTACGTTCAAGCTGTTCAACTTGATTATTTTTGTATTCGAGGACTCTATGAATACTACATATCATTTTAATCCCTCCCTGTCCCACAATCGAGCTCGTCCCATTTCCTTCCCCAAATTCACACTTTTGCCTAACCCCCTAACACTAAACACCCCCAACCTAACCTTACCCGTCCACTCCTTAACCCACACTGCCCCCCCAAAACTTTAACCCTAAACCCTAACATTCTAGCACTAACTGCACACCCAACCACCTTATTCATAATCCCTACCCTTCTAACTCAGCTGGTTTCCAATAGACTCCTGGCATTTACTTTGACCATGTGTTTGAACTGTTAAGTATTTTGGCAGATTTCAAAACACAAAGACTTTACCACATTGAGCCCATTCATAAGCCTTTTCTCAAGAATGCTATTTTCTGCATTCACAGGGTTTCAGTGAATGCAAGTATGAATACATTTATTATAGTGACAACTATAGAAATGTGCAAAGGCTTCACCATATTCACTACATTCATAGTTTCTCTCTAGTGTGGTATCTTTTATGCTGTTTGTGTTGATTTGGGTTTTAATGCTGTGAAAAGATACCATGACCAAGGCAACTCTTAGAAAGGACATTTAATTGTGGGGAGGGGAGGTATACAGATTCAGAGGTTCAGTCTATGATCAAGGTGGAAGAAATGTCAGTGTCCAAGCAGATATGGTGCTGGAGGATAGAGTTCTACATCTTGATCAGAAGGCAGCCAGAAGACTCTTCTGCCCTGGGTAGAGTTTAAGCATGAGGTCTGAAAGCCCATCCCCCCTCCACATTGACATACTTCCTCAAAGGTCACATCTACTCCAAAAAGGCCATACCTCATAACACTGCCACTTGCCATGGGCCAAGTATATTTAAACCACCATACCTTTGAAGATCACAGTAAAGGCTTTACTACATTGGTTACATTCATAGGGTTACTCTTTAGTATGTATGTGTTCTTTTATGTAGTTGGAGTTGGCTTGATTGTGAAAAGGCTTTACCACATTCATTACATTCGTAAGGTTTCTCTCCAGTATGAATTCTTTCATGCCTTCTAAGGTCATTCTGACCTACAAAGGCTTTACCACATTGCTTACAATCGAAAGGTTTCACTCCAGTATGTGTTGCTTTATGTTTTCGGAGACTAGCATTACAGACAAAGGCCTTACCACATTCATTACATTTGTAAAGTTTCTCTTCAGTATGTGTTCTTTTATGTCTTTTAAGATCACTCGGAACTACGAAGTCTTTACCACATTGATCACATACATAGGGCTTCTCTCCAGTATGTATTCTTTTATGTACTTGGAGAGAACTATGAGATGTAAAGGCTTTACCACATTGATCACATTCATAGAGATTCTCTCGAGTATGTATTCTTTTATGTACTTGGAGATAACTATGATATGCAAAGGCTTTATCACACCGATCACATACATAGGGCTTCTCTCCAGTATGTATTCTTTTATGTACTTGGAGATAACTCTGATATGCAAAGGCTTTATCACACCGATCACATACATAGGGCTTCTCTCCAGTATGTATTCTTTTATGTACTTGGAGATAACTATGATATGCAAAGGCTTTACCACATTGATCACATTCATAGAGCTTCTCTCCAGTATGTATTCTTTTATGTCTTTTAAGAGCACTGTGAAGTACAAAGGCTTTACCACATTGATCACATTCATAGAGCTTCTCTCCAGTATGTATTCTTTTATGTACTTGGAGATAACTATGAGATGTAAAGGCTTTACCACATTGATCACATTCATAGAGCTTCTCTCCAGTATGTATTCTTTTATGTCTTTTAAGAGTACTGTGAAGTACAAAGGCTTTACCACATTGATCACATTCATAGAGCTTCTCTCCAGTATGTATTCTTTTATGTACTTGGAGATAACTATGAGATGTAAAGGCTTTACCACACTGATTGCATTCGTAGGATTTCTCTCCAGTATGTGTTATTCCATGCGTTTTGAGATGACTGAGTTGTGCAAAGGCTTTACCACATTGATTGCATTTGTAGGGTTTCTCTCCAGTATGTATTCTTTTATGTACTTGGAGATAACTATGATATGCAAAGGCTTTACCACATTGATCACATTCATAGAGCTTCTCTCCAGTATGTATTCTTTTATGTCTTTTAAGAGCATTGTGAAGTACAAAGGCTTTACCACATTGATCACATTCATAGAGCTTCTCTCCAGTATGTATTCTTTTATATACTTGGAGATAACTATGAGATGTAAAGGCTTTACCACACTGTTCACATCCGTAAGGTTTCTCTCCAGAATGTGTTATTCCATGCGTTTTGAGATGACTGAGTTGTGCAAAGGCTTTACCACATTGATTGCATTTGTAGGGTTTCTCTCCAGTATGTATTCTTTCATGTACTTGGAGAGAACTATGAGATGTAAAGGCTTTACCACATTGATTGCATTTGTAGGGTTTTTCTCCAGCATGAATTCTTTCAAGAGTTTGAAGCTGAGAATAGTATGTAAAGGCTTTATCACGTGACTTACATTCATAGAGTTTCTCTCCAGTATGTGTGCTTTTATGTCTTTGGAGAGGACTATGTTGTGCAAAGGCTTTACAACACTGAGTATTTTCAGAGGGTTTCTCTCCAGTATGACATCTTTCATGCCTGCAAAGATAGATAGTTGGCACATGTGAAAGCTTTACCACTAAACTAATGAATCTAATAATTGGAAATTAATTTTATAATTTGGTCTAATTGTAAAGAAGAATCACATCTTAAGGTTGTATCACTTTGTTTACACTCATGGTTTCCCATTCATTATGGGTTGGTAAAAGTGTTATTACATGGCTCACATTTGTACCATCTTTTATCTCTATGAGATTTCTCATATATTTGAAGAGAAATGGAAGAGCTCAGAGCTTTACCACATTGAGTACATTCATATGCTTTCCATTATGTTGAAATACACTACATTTGCATACCACATCAGCAAAGTGAACCAGGACAAACAGAAAGGAATTTCCACAATCCTAGTATTCATAGGGATTTTCTGCTATGTGACTTTATGGATATATTCCCAATGAAGTTGGGAAACCAACTAATTATAAACTTGTATCACACTGAGAAAGTCTGCTCAAATGTGGACTACTACATATATCTTAATTGTTCTGGGGGTGGGGAGACATTGCTTCTTTCAATATCCTTGTGCTCACATGGCTTGTATCCATTGTGACACAGGATATAGCTGTTAAAATAACAAATGAAATATTTCCACATTGCATCATTCATACAGTTTGATTTTTTGTTCATCATAGACATATGGTATAAGAATTAAGTTTTCTCTTCAAAAACATTCTTGACTCTCATAAACTGTCCCTCTCACTTAAACTTAACAATGTTACTATATGAGTTATCAGCTTTACTATGATATATTTGCCTATTAGAAACATAAACTTATCACCTACTCTGTTTCTCTCTCTGTGCGTGTGTGTGTGTGTGTGTGTGTGTGTGTGTGTGTGTGTTATGAGACTAAACAGATTGGCAGGTATACAGAGTAGCTGTAATGTGGCTATGATTCAAATGGTAATATTTGTTAAGGCATTGTTTCCTTGTTTTCTTTCAAATCAGACACCTGACATTGAGGTACATGGATTTGTGAGAATTTAATAATCAATAAACTTAGAGAAGTGCTTTTTTCTTTACCACTGTTGCTTTTCTTTAAAAGTTCCAGGACATACTAACATTTCTTCAGAGGCATATTCATACCAACTTGCACATGAAAATTACCTTCCATGTCTTCTGAAACTTTGACAATGTTCTTCAATACTATGGTCTTCACAATTGTAACCTAAAATACAATACCAGAAAATGTATGATATATTATTGGAAATTAGGCAACATTTAAGTTACTATCTTCAGTGAACCTGACCTTTTCACCTCATTTTCCTTTATTCTCAATTGAAGTTACAGAAAAGCAACAGTAACAAAGGAACATTCGTTTCCTTATTTTAAAAACTGAAAGAAAATTTACTGTCTTACCTATAGCAGTGATGTTCCTGTAGGTCTCCTGCATCACATCTTTGTAGAGACTCTTCTGTGAAGGATCCAGCAAAGCCCATTCTTCTCGAGTGAAGTTCACATGTACATCATCATAGGTCAATACATCCTGAAATATCCCATACATGAGTACAACAGAAACCATGATACCAATATCACTGTAAATGTATGCTTCTGGTGCTTCCCCCACTTATTTCTTGACCCAGATGTTCTAATGTTAATTACCAAATCATCTTAGAAGAAAAGTGAGTAATAAGGTTTACCTCTGTCATTTCTTTGCTTTTTGAGTAGGATATAGCCTTGCAAGAGAAATGCTAATTAATGGAGAGAGAGAGAGAGAGAGAGAGAGAGAGAGAGAGGGAGAGGGAGAGAGAGAGAGAGAGAGAGAGGGAGAGAGAGAGAGAGAGAGAGAGAGAGAGAGGGGGGCAGGCGTGCAGTACTGAGCATATAGAGAAATTGTATGAACAATTACTAACTGCAAAAAATATCAAGTGAGCATATAGGCTCATGTCTTTAATCCAAGAACTGAGGAGGCAAAGGCAGGTATATCTGAGGTCTATCCAGGACAGCCAGAGGTACATATTAAGACCCTGTCTCCCCTATGAAAAATTAATCAAACAAACAGGAAAGATAGAAAAGGACTCAGAGGTTTTTACTAGAGATCCTACAAAGAATTACATTCACTGCAGTTCAGTATTCTTCTTCCAGAATCTTGAGGTGGCCCAGTTTAAACTGTAACAGTAATGAGATCTTACTACAAGGGAATGAATGTTTAAACAGATACAAACAGCTTCTATTGAGAGAACTGAGTTGGCCAGAGCAAGGCTGACTCCTCCAAGACAGGTTGTAAACTGACAGACTGGGAAACTAGGCCTAAGTTTCTGTTTCCCAGAACTGGAAAAGTCCAAACAAGTCAATTCTAAGCAAACCATCCCTCACAGGCAGCTAATCAGGAGCTTCGAATGACCCTAATAGCCTGCAGCAGCCCATACAGTCTTCAAATGCACGAAATCACTTCTGACACTCTTGATTGCCACATCTTTTAAAATCAGAAAGCAAGTTATATCGTTCCAACATACAAAGGCACAGAATACCCCTTCCCATTCCAGTAGAGAGGAATGTGTACATAGTGAGGGAAGATTGGACCAAAGCAAGAAACCCAGCAGGACAAACACCAAGCCCTGCAGCTCTGTCTCAGACACAAGGAGCCTCAGTTTCAAAAGGCTTAGATGGCCCTATATGCAGCTCTCCATGACAGGTGTCTCATAACTTGGGTATCTCTATATCTTGTAGTCTCAAATGCAACTCAGGCTTCATCCTCAGATTCATCCCATGCACTCTCACAGTGTCCTCCCTCACTGGGGATCTCACTCTGCCAAACACAGATGGCTGGAACAGTGCTGAACTGAAACCATTGGGGAAGAAGCCATAACCTTATTTTTCCATATTTCTGATTTCCAGAACTTGGGTACCAAGCTTGGACCAGTAGTAGCAGGTTTTATATGAAGTTCCTTCCTGGGTCTAGGAATGACTTTGCCAATTCCCCCTTCCATTAACTGAAGGCTTAGCAGGAGGGACTGTTTCCCTTAATTCACTTTCTTAGGCTTCCAATTCTGAGCAAAGACCTTCTCTTTAATGGTGATAATCTCTTTGAAAATTCATGCCTCTGTCTCAGCATTTGGCTGTCATGTGTAACTTCCCAGGGCTGCTTTTCTCTACAAACCACAGACTTTGGATTTATTGCTGCTCAACTTGTTGTTTTTTTTCTTGTAGTCCAGAATGAGTTACTAGTAATAATCATCTAACAGATTCAATATTTCACCTAAGAAATATAGCTATTTATTTTTTAATTCTGCCTTACTCAATTTCTCAGAGCATGGGCCGAATAAGAATGATTTGGGGTCAAAATACCACATAAATGACTTCTAGCTAGATCTTTCATGGAGTCTATTTTCCACTGAAATCCTATGACCTCAACTTCTGACTGCGTTACTTCCATGACTCCAGTCTTCCAGGTGCTACAACAACAGCCGACTAAGCTCTGAATACAGCTTTCTATGCTGTATTACCATCTCAAGCCCTAATGTTTACCAGGTTCCTCCAAAGGAGAACATTTCTAGTTTCTCTAGTTTCTGTCCAGCAACAAAATAACCTTTTTTTTTTTTTTTTTTTTTTTTTGTTCTAACTTGCTACTCTCCTACTTTGATTCAATTCTCTAACCAAAAGCATCTCAGGAAATAAACAGGTTCGCTTGTTTGGTCCAATCACATGACAGCCATCAGTTTGGGAGCTTAGGATAGAAACTCAAGCTTCAAGAAAAGGCAAAAACCATGAACAAGTAGGGTTTCCTGCTTGGTCACTGTCTCATAGTTAGCCAGCTCTCTTACCCAGCCCAGGCCCACTTGCTTAGGGATCCTGCCACCCTCAGTGTAGAGCCTTCCCACATCAATCATCACAACACAATCTCTCACTGATACAGCATGCAGACATTTTGATGAGGGCATGCCCTCAAGGGAGACCCTCAGATGATTGTAGGCTCTAAAATGTTCACAACTGAAGCTAACTAGGACAAAAAGGCAATAATATATCAGAAAGTTTAAAAAACCCAAATCAAATGTGTTAACAATATCAATCATTTAAGTAGCAAAAACAAAGAAACAAACCACACACACACACACACACACACACACACACACACACACACACACACACACAGAAAACCAAAAAATTGATGATTGCAACAATTGGAATACACAGATTTGCCAAGAAATGAGGAGAGACAAGCCTTCAGAAGAGGACACTAAAACTGTTTCCCAAACTATCAAAACCTCAAGAAACTCATAACATAGTAAATTTTCAGATTATAAAATTGTAGGTGCAGGTCTTTCATTTTCCAGAGAAACAATATAATTAGATTATAATGAATAGAATCACACAACGTAAATGGTACCAAAATAAAAGGAGACAGAAAGACAGACAGAAAGTGTTTTAAACATGAACTACAAGATTGTAATAACAATTTTAAGATATTACATGCCAATACTCATCCTGTGTATTCTGTTTCTCATCTTTGCCAACAAATGAAAAAATAAATATATAAAGGGGATTAGCTGTGGCAAAATCCCAGTCAATTGGACATAGTGGCAGCCTAAAGAACGGGAAAATATTTTTTTAAACAAATCCATATCTTATAGAGGCCTAATATATAAAATACATAAAGACCCGAAGAAAACAGACTTTCTAAAGCAAAAAATTCAATTAAGAAATGGGGTATAGGAGCTGGAGAGATGGCTCAGCGGTTAAGAGCACTGACTGCTCTTCCAGAGGTCCCGAGTTCAATTTCCAGCAACCACATGGTCACTCACAACCATCTGTAATGGGATCTGATGCCCTCTTTTGGCCTGTCTGAAGACAGGTACAGTGAACTCACTCACATTAAATAAATAAATCTTTTTTAAAAAGGGGGGGTATAAATCTAAACAGAGAATTCTCAAAAGAGGAATCTCAAAGAGCTGAGAAATACTTAAAGAAATCATTATCATCTCAGCCATCAAGGAAATGAAAATCAAAACTACTTTGAGAATCTATCTTCCACATGTCTGAATGGCTAAGATCAATACAAGTGACAAGTCATGCTGGTAAGGATGTGGAGAATGGGTAACAACTCTCCATGCTTGTAGGGTGCAAACTAATACTGCCACTATGGAAATGAGCATTTCCTCAGAGTCCTGGTGCCTCAGAACCCTGAAAATCCATCTATCTCAAATCACAGCTATAAAGCTCTTGGCATCTCTCTAAAAGGTGCTCCACCCTACCACAAGGCCATTTGCTCACCTATGTTCATAGCATATTTATTCACACTTGCCAGAACCTAGAAACAACCGAAAAATACCTCAACTGAAGAATGGGTTGAAGGACCCTAGTTCTTACTGAAGCCTAAGCGCTGTCAGGAGGCTTGGCCTGGTGGAAAGCAGGTAGGTTATGGGGACCCTAAGGGCTTTTGCCAGCTTTACATCAACTGCCTCTGGTTAAGATTAGGTAACAACCCAGCTTCAGGCCTCCGGCCAAGGCTAGGACAAGTTCCATTCTCCACCCAGAGTTCCTGGGAGAAGCAGGGACATTCTTGAAAATCCTGCAGAATGTACTGAGAGTAGCCTTATCCTCTGGTCTCAGATAAGAGCTCAAAGGCATGCCATATAAGTTTGAACTGTAAACCTGCTAATGTAACCTGTACCTCTGAAAGTATAAAAACTGCTTGTCACAGCCATTGGGGTCACCTTCCAGTCCCTCGCTACGAGGGGCTGATTGAAGGTTGACCCCGACACTCCCGAAAATAAACTCTTGCCTTTGCATTAAACTCCATTCTCATGCCTCACTTGGGGGATCTCCTGGTAGTTAAGACTCACTTTGAGCCCTATGGGGTAAACCAAAAATGTGGTACATTTATCACTCAGCTGTTTAAAAAGATGCCATCATGAATTTACAGGCAAGTAAATGCAACTAAAGAAATTACACCCAGAATTACAAACATGGCATGCATTTACTTACAAGTGGATATTACCTATTAGATAAATAATAATCCAACCCAGAGGGGTTAGTTAAAGAGGTGGACTCTAGGGAGGAAGCACAGATCTCTTTCTACAGGGGAAATAGAATAATTTCTGTGAGTAGACCAGAGTTTGATGGGAACAGGAGTAGGGAGGATCAGTTGAGGGGGATGCAGGGGAAAGTACAATGCAGGAAGAAACAGCTGGAATTAGGGGTTATTTGGGAGTTAGTATAGAAATCCAGTACAATGACAACTTCCTGGATGACCAGGGTGACCCTAATGAAAACTACTGGTAATGGAGGATATGGAGTATGAACTTACCATCCTTTGAAACCAGACAGGGCTTCGATGTTGCTAATAAGTTACATTTGGTTGAGCTGTTGGCCAAGGAGGTCCCTTGAGATCCTTAAACAATCCATGCTGATGCAAGGACAAACTTTTCTCTCAGATAACTGACAGCAAGGCCTGATCATTAAGGACAAATTCCACACAGAATGCAGAGGTCAAGCGAGTGCAGGCTCGGAGCCTTCGCCCCTGTGTTCTAGTCTCTTTGAGGAGAGAAGGTACTCTACAGGCTAAAAAGAAGAAAGAGAAACCTGGAAACACCCCTCGGCCCCCAACACCCACACACACCTACAATGGGTCCTTCCTAAGATGTGCTGGGGCATTATGGTAACAAACGTGTTTGAGTGGCCAACCAATGTTTGGTTTAACTTGAGGCCCTTGATATGAGAGGGAACCCATGACTAACACTGACTGGATTTCTAGGAATCTTACAGAAACTTAAATGGCAAGCATAGAGACAGCATGGGTCTATGCCAGGTCCTCTGCTTATATATTATGGCTGTTAGCTTGGTGTCTTTGCGGGACTCCTAACAGTGGAAGCAGGTGTAACTCTGATTCTTTGGATTGATCTTGAGATTTTTCCTATCAGGTTGCCTTGTCCAATATGAAGGCTTTCACCTTGTCTTTTTCTATCTTGTTTTGTCCGTTAGGTCTGCTCCTTTTTGAAGAGGAAATGGGTGCGGGGGTGGATCTTGGGGAAAGGATAGAAGTGGGGGGTAGTCGGGAGTGCAGGTTGGGGAAACAGTGGTCAGGATATATTACATGAGAATCTACTCTCATTTAAAAACTTAATTCAATATTGCTTAAATGAAAATGCAAAGAAGGGAAGCTGTAGTGAACAAAGAAAAGCAAAATCGTGGGTTGGGGATTTAGCTCAGGGGTAGAGCACTTGCCTAGCAAGCGCCAGGCCCTGGGTTCGGTCCCCAGCTTCGGAAAAAAAAGAATAAAAAAAAAAAAAAGAAAAGAAAAATCATAAAGATAGGAGCAACAAGATTGTGATACCTACAGTACTCGTTCTATTTTTGTAGACAGTGACTATCACATAGGAATGTAAAAATACCTGGAAGGGTTACTTCCTGCTTCTGATAATCTAGGCCTAGTCATGGAAGCTTATAGCTTCTGTACAATCTGATCTAGGTCTAGAATGAGGGGGCATAGGCCTGGAGTATTTAACAAAAGACACAGACTAGGGTCATTTGTGCTAAGAAAATGCCAAAGCTTTACTGAGGTTCACAGAATATACACCCCAAGTTCACTGGGTGGAGAATTCCTGGAAGCACAGTGGAAAAATAGGTTATGCCCTCAGGACAAAAACAGGAACAAAAATCAGGAACTGGGTGTTACTGCCCAGATGCCAAACAGAAAGATCAAGATGTTCCTTTGTTAGGAACTAAAGCTTCCACATGCATCAGCAAGGCTCAGCACCAGGCAAACACAGAGGGGGCTCAGGAGAGTTGGGCACTTGAGTGTTTTGGGCATCTGAGACTTAACTGTTAAATAAAATCACCCTTTCTTCTTCTTTTTGAACTCTGGCTGGTCAACTCTGCTCTTCTAGCTCAAACTCTTCATGCTAACCAATTCAAATTGAGTCTTTCACTTCTGACTGAATTGCTGTGCTTGGCCTCAAAGGGACTCTAGTAAACTGCTCTCTTCTCATTCTCTTGCTCATTTTCTCCTTTTCTGTCTTTAGCCTGCCTGTCTCTGTAAAATTCTCCAGGTAAAACTGCCCCCTCCTCTTACCCTCTGTGCTGCTTCCTCTTTACTTTTCCTTCTTTCTTTTCTCTGCCCCCCACCCCCCCCAGGAGCTGGGGACCAAACCGAGGGCCTTTTGATTGCTAGGCAAGTGATCTACCACTGAGCTAAATCCCCAACCCCGCTGCTTCCTCTTATATTGCCTCTTTTCCCTCTTCTCTTGAGAGTTGGGCATATCCTATTCTGTCAGATCTTAACCTGACTCATCATTTTTTCACCCACTCAATTATACATTACTTACAAATATGAGTGCTTCCTTCTAAAACTATGTTTACCTTCAAAACTATGTTTGGTAGCAAAGTTGTGTAGTAATGGCTGAGCCCTACCAATTAGAAACAGCTCCCCTGCCCCCCGCCCCTGCCAGTAAATTGGACAGTCTCTGGGTTCATAATGCGATCAAATACTCTGCAACACAGGAATTCATGACAAGCTCATCTTGGGCCCATTCTATATGTGAAATCAGAAGTTTTGTTCTCAGCAATGTGAAATATATATCACGCAGGAAAGAAAAGCAGTCACTTTCTTGTGTTAGCTTTCACTAGTTAGGAATGTGGAATTACAATGCTTTTCATTTCATTCCAAAGCAATACTCATAATTCTTTTTAAGAAAAACTAAAGTTTGAATATCTATTCAAATAGAAATGAGATGTTGTACAAAATTGCTACATTAACTATATTATGCATTAAGCCAAAATAAACCAATGTATAAAAATATTAAATGTTTAAATGCTTTCTCCAAGGCAAAAATGAAAGTATTACCATCTAAGATAAGTTACTTAGAACAGAGAAAACAAAGAGCCGAGTCAGTTATCTAAGACTTTTACATATTTGTTCAACTGTAATTTATCGTTACTATTTAAACTCAAACAAAACAGTAAATATGTTTCTTTTTTTATTTTCTTTTCTTTTTTTCAGAACTGGGGAGCGAACCCAGGGCCTTGTGCTCTACCACTGAGCTAAATCTCCAACCCCTTCAATCTGTTTCTTAACCTCGTTTTTACTTCTTCATGCAGTATGACTCATTGGCAGAGGGCTCTCATTCCATTCAAATAAAGCCCCTTTCTGCATTTTTACAGCATACTCTAATAGCACATTTGCTTCTCATCTACAACAACTCTTGCTACAGAAAGCTTGATATTTCATTTCTCTTCTCCACATAATGTTCTAAATAAATATTAGGAAAAAAACGTTTTGAAGAAGATTGTTTCAGCTAGATTCTCTGCTTTCTGCCCTTCTATAGGAATTTGGCAGGAATTTGACCTTGGACTTGGACTAGGACTAGGACTTAGGAAGTAGGTTCAGGTAAGAATATTTACATTTGGGCTATTAACATTCCTTCTCTCCTGTTAAACTAATGAGCCCCTAG
Organism: Rattus norvegicus; assembly: GCF_021556685.1. NCBI lineage: Eukaryota > Metazoa > Chordata > Mammalia > Rodentia > Muridae > Rattus > Rattus norvegicus. The sequence continues at coordinate 128,882,077 of NC_141542.1, read as the reverse complement.
AAACAATGATCACAGGTATTTGTGCCTTGTTTGTTCCTTGACCTAGAATTGACCTTATAACTTGCTTGTAATAAAAATGGTAGAAAAGCAGACTGGGAAAAATAGACCCGCTTCAGCCTCAGCACTGGCTAGAATCATGCTATATATTGTCTAATTTTCTTTTTCCTCTCAATCCTCACTCTCTCCCTTGAGACCCTATTGACTGACTGAGCTGGCTTGGTCACCCTTCATTTTCGAGTGCTACCTGCAAAGTTGACAAAATGGTTCAAGCTCTCAGATCCATCAGACAATAACAGTGCATTAAAGGTTAAAATTATATGGGAGAAAGAAATGGGTTGATAATGCTTAAGCTATAATTACATGCTGTTTTATGACCAATAAAGCACTGACCGTGAGAGTCTTTACAAGTGCATAATCCTTTATCCACTCCTTTAACCCAAGGCACCCTAGGTCCCCTAGAGGCACCTAGCTGGTCCTCAACAAATGAGCATTGATGTTATTTTCATAGTTAGGCAAGTATGAATACAACTGCAATGAACATGAGCATTCTGGTACTTTTTAAAACTAATTTCAAGTGCATGGAAACTATACTGAGAAGACTGCTGGGATCCATGGCAATTCTGTCATTTTTATGAGAAGTAAGTGTTGGTATGAGGAACCGGCTTTATGGTTGCAGGTTGTCTCCAAACCCAGCGATAGAAGTGACATCACCGGGGCTGGAGAGATGGCTCAGTGGTTAAGAGCACCGGCTGCTCTTCCAGAGGTCCTGAGTTCAATTCCCAGCAACCACATGGAGGCTCACAACCATCTGTAATGGGATCTGATGCCCTCTTCTGGTGTGTCTGAGGACAGTTACAGTGTACTCATCTATAATAAATAAATAAATAATTAAAAAAAAAAAAGAAGTGACGTCACCCAGAGGTGAAAAGGGACCTGTGCATCTGTTGTCATATATTTCCAGTGTCCTCCTAGCCCATCTCCTACCCTCACCTGCAAGAAGTTATGTCCCTACCCAAATAAAAAGCCAACCCTTCCTGACCTTCGCCCCTTCTTTCTCTTTTCCTCCTTTGTGCACCCCCCCACCTCCCAGCACCAATGAAACTGTCTCACGTGGAACCGTACTGGCCAGCTGTGGAGCCATGATTCCAATACAACACTCCATAGAATGGGATTGCTTGAGTGTAGGTATTATGTCCACATGTATCAGAATACATATATTAAATATGCACAACTTTATATCAACTATAAAAACACAGTCTTAACTAGTTTTAGTAGATATCTATGGAAAATCCCAACCTATTGCTATCAGAGTTTACTGCTAAGACACAACCCTGTGTCACATCCAGATTCATTGTCCAATTCTGGACCATGCTTTATTTCCTCTTTTTTTTTTTTTGTTTTCTCAATTAAGTCATACTTACAAAGATCTTGTCTACGTGACCCTAAGGATGTATTCTGTGTCACTAAAGTGTATACTAAAGTCCTCTTTCTATGGCTTTGGACATTATTTCATATCAGTTTCAGTTTCGCACACATACTATATAGCTTGCTAAATGAATTATTATGTAGAATATCTTTTACCAATTTATATAACTGTAAACAACACCATTACAGTGATGTTAAAAAAGCAATGTTCGGTATGTTAAATTTGCAGCAAAAATTCAAGAAAATCTAAAGAAAACATCTAATAATACATAACAGGACAGCTGATTTCAAAGCTATTTGCCATGTGAAAAAACGTCAGAATCATCAACAGGATTATGAAGAAATAGTACACATTTTGGCACAATGGAGATTCCATCTGTACTTATCAAAGAGCTACAATGATCAAAAGTTTTAGCACATTTGTGAAAAAATGAGATGTAGAGAAAAAAAGGCAAGAACATAAGCCCCAAATTATAGTCAAGTTTTAATCAAAAGACCTAAGGAAACTCAGCCAGGAAAAATGTGAACTTGACCAATATTACCTACGATTGCATGTGTATTCAAATGGAAAAAACACAGACTTCCCAACTCCAACAAAAATGACTCGAACTGACCCCTAAACTGCTATATTTCTGACCCTCCAGCCACTACTGACCCCACGCTCTAGAGCTCTCTGTGTGGAGGTGGTAAGAAAGGAGGGTTATGGCTCTATAGTTCCCATGCCCCTGTGTGATCACACAAACCCAGCCCCCCTGAACCCACACACAAACGAAGGTTGAAGAATAATTTAATGTCTGCTTGCACATGATGCCATGTGGATTTTAGTAATGATGTACAATCTGCCCTACCTACCTACACCCCACCCTGCACACCTGAGAAACCTCTGCATCTCAGAAACTCCTTTTGGACTCTGGAACTGAATTTCCCTGAATCACTCCATTCACTGTGACTGCTGATAGTGGAAAGGTAAAAGGGTTTTAACCAAGTATTGCCAAAGGATGATTCTCATAACCTCATCCCTACCAGTTTCTAAACTATTTGTAAAATTTATCACACAAAATGAATTTGCAATACAATCTTCTGAACTTCTAGAAACTGGATTTTCAGTTTTGAAATCTGTCTTTTGCACACCAAGAGCAATGCTTGTGTGCACACTGGCAGTGATATTATAATCAACACACCTTATACCCAGATGCAAAGCCTCCTCCCCAGGGAATCCACACTCAGAGAAGCTCAGAGGACAAGGCCCTCTGCCCAGGACACCACATGTACCAACAGCACCACAGTCTGGTTCACAGTCCACGTCAGTCCAGTCAGATTGGACACCGATAGCTTAGCCAACCTGTTGTTCCTGGTGGCTGCAAAATCTCCCTCACAGCTCTCTGATGAACTACATCAGAGAATATGGAAAGAACCTGCAAGCTACCTCCCACTGGTGCTCCTCCTGATTGCTAGGCTCCCCAGAGAATGGTAGCAGCTCCTCTATTGGAGGATTAGAGATTGCATGACTCATCACAAGCCTTCCCAGCTCTGCCCTTCCGCCCCACCCTAGGGGCAGACAGAGCCCTAGTATGGTAAATTTGTATTTTATTAGAATCTTCAACTCTCCCAGGTGTGGAGAGATCTTGGTACCACTTCTAGGAAAATGACAAGTATATTTGCCACTGGGCTACGACAAGAAAGTAAGTTCAAAAGAAAAAAAAAAAATACAGCTGAGGAATGTGGGAGCCAACTTGCCTGAGAACCCAACATTGTGCTAATTAGGACAGACAAAGGACAGATGAAAGTTCATCTAGTGGACAAGCTCAGTGGAAAAAAAAAAAAAACCATTGTTCTAGCTAAGCTTACAGAAGGGCTGATACAAATCTGGTGGTCAGCATTGCTTAGGAACAGGCTTGCCAAACGGAGGCTCATGACCTTTGAGGGGGAGTCAGGTTCCTACAGACCTAGGCATCCCGCAGGTGTGAGCCAACTTCATCATAGGCTAATAAATAGAGGTCTCCCAGCCCCCTGAAGATTTCTTCCTCTCCTAGTCTTGCTATAGTATATAACCAGAGCTTGTAAAAATAAAATTGTCACCTTCATCAGACACTTGTATTAGTGTCCTTCTTCAAGTCTCTTGTCCCCCATTCTCTTCTGGGTACCCCCTGGAACTTCGTTAACTGTCCTGTTGGATGGGACAGAGTAATGTGTTCCTGGTATCTTGGTCATCTTAATAAGCCCAATAGAATGACCTTGGGAATTTTGTTTACACCTTTTTTCTTCCTTGGCTGTCCCATCCTGCAACAGGGTAGTTGGCTCACTCCTGCGGGATGTTGGCCTAGGTCTGTAGGAAGTTGGGCCCTAGTAGAAAGTCACAATCTGTGAGTCTGGAGGAAATTGGCTCTCAGCAAAATGTCACAGCCCTGGGTCTGTAGGAGTCTATAGGAAGCTGGTTCTTTTGCAAAGCTAGCTGTATGGAGCTAGCTCCCAACAAAAGGTCAGGAGCCTCCACTTGGCAAACCTGTTGGAACACCAGATTTGTGTCAGTGCTCCTGGCAAGCCTTGTTACTAAGCAACTCTGACCCCCAGATTGGTATCCGCACTTTAGCTGGAACCTTAGGTTTTTCCACTCAGCTTGTCCTTTAGGTGACCTTGTCCTTAGGTGTCCTTTCATATGTTCTTTGTCTGTCCTAATTAGCTCAATGTTGGGGGTCTCAGGCAAGTCGGCTCCCCACACTTGGCTATTTTGTTTGTGCCTTAGAACTGACCCTATTCTTTGTATGTACCCAGGCAGTCAAAGTGGGTCAGGGTCTGTAGGCAAATTTATCAGCCTGCTGAGGCATGGAACGATTGGAGGGGCTGAAAGTTCTATCAACCTTGGTGGAAGGAACAGGGAGGTGCCTCTGGATAAGAACCGATATTCTGTGCATATTTTGGAGAATTGTTTGTTAACTTGTGGCTTTGCTTTCTATGGCACTGTGGGGCATAAAAATTAGGAAAAACAAACTCGAGTGAGGCAGCTGTATTAACCAGCAGTCCCCCCAAATGTAACTATTGGCTTTGCATCTTCACTCCCCGCAGCGGAGACTGTTCGACTCAAGCTTGTGGGCTGAGTACAAGGAATTAGATTCAAGGATCTTTTTCTCCTCCATCCTTGTTTCTCTCCTATCTGGTGTTAGGGGGTGAAATGGGGGTGGGAGAGGGGGCTGAAGAGGAGGAGGTTTAAGCCTGGAAAAAGAAACCACAAAGTAGCAAAGACCAGCAAAGATCCAGTTAGCTGGGTCTAAAATGCTAAAAGAGGATCTAGCCTAGGTAGATTTTACAGTCCATGTATGCTGTCACCCTTAAGTTTGTTTTACGTTCAGGTTCCAGTTTAAGTTTTGAACAATTTAAATATAAACTGGAGGATACAAGTCTGACCACTTAGATAGGACATTTACACAGCAAACATTTCCAGGATGTTTAAGTACACCAGTGCCCTAAAACAGTAGGTTAGTGACAGTGTCCTAAGTGGAAGGTCTCAGAGGAAGAAAAACATAGGAAAAGGAGAAGGGAGAAAGTATAAAAGCTGGGGGGTGGGGTGGGGGTGGGGTCTTAAACTAAGTAAGCTTGGAGAAGTGCTGTTGGCACGCTTGGCGGTGGCCGCCGTTTGGGTGAGGAAAAAATGTTGGAGCAAGAAGAAAATGGCTTGTTTGAAATACCAGATTATGAACATGTAGAGGATGAAACTTTTCCTCCCTTCCCACCTCCGGGCTCTCCAGAGAGAGATCCTGCAGAAGCTGAAGCTGATGAAGGGAGTGGAGCACCTGTTCCTGTTCCGCCAAAGAGAATAGTTAAAAGGAATATACCCAAGCTAGATGCTACAAGATTGACTTCAGAGAGAGGGCTTCCAGCCTTAAGGCATGTATTTGATAAGACAAAATTCAAGGGGAAAGGTCATGAGGCTGAAGACTTGAAGACGCTAATCAGACACATGGAGCACTGGGCGCATAGGCTATTCCCCAAACTGCAATTTGAAGATTTTATTGACAGAGTTGAAAACCTAGGAAATAAAAAGGAGGTTCAGACCTGTTTAAAACGAATTCGACTTGATCTGCCTATTGTACATGAAGATTTTGTTAACAATAACGATGAAGTTGAGGAAACTAACAGCCTTGATGCAGCTGCCACTGGATTTGATGCCTTTGTGACAAGTTCATCTGACAGCAAGAGGTTTGCTTCTGAAGCGAGTAGAAACCTAACAGAAGAGCAGCAGCAGAGAATTGAGAGAAATAAACAACTGGCCTTGGAAAGAAGGCAGGCAAAGCTATTGAGTAATAGCCAGTCCCTAGAAAATGACGTGACAGTTGAAGAGAGCAGTACTGGTGAGAATCAAGAAGAGTCAAATGGATTGATCTCTGCTGATGGTCCACATGACGTTCCTTCTGCCAGCACACAGGAAGAAGGACAGTTGGAAGCAGAGGAAACACAGCTGGACCATCCTAACTTAGACTAATCCAGAAATGTTCTAAGTAGCCAACCCTCTACAGCAGAATCCTACAGGCTTGGAGTTATTTGTAGTTTTTTCTACTTTGTATAAATCCTTAAGTCTTAAGGCTTCTGTGGATTCCTGTTTAAAATACGATGACTATTTAAATTGTTTCCTACTTATTTTAGTAAGTCTATTTATTATTTTTGGTGTTCTGTATAAGTCTGACTTTATAAGCTGTTTTGTAGTTTGCATTGAATTGTTTCTTACTAAATTGGGTAATGATTAAAATGTAAATATGCCCTGACTGTTAGGTCAGTTTTTATAAAGAAATAAATTATTTTGTAAGCAACAAAAAAAAAAAAAAAAAACTAAGTAAGCTTAACAAGAATGTCACCTTGTATACAGTTTACATGAGGGAAATGGAAAGAAACGGGAGACATCAATGAAGTCAGCAGAAACGTTAAACTACGAAGTTAGCAGAAACATCATATAATGGGACAGACTCAGGAAAAGTCTAATCAAACAGTGCTGCACAAGGAACTCAGTGTATTTCAAAAATATTCCTTACCAAGCCCATAGTGGGCTAGACACCCATAGCCCCATATTGTGGCAAGACTTGTATTCTCAGAATCTTAAGCAACCCCTCCCAAATTCCCTGGCCCCAAGCATATTCCTGGTTTTAGGGGAGCTGTTTTACCTCTATATACAGGGCTCCAGGGAAAGCTCCCAAGGACTAGGCCCTAGATGGTTACTGGCTCTGCCAAGCATGTCCCCGAGTTTCAAAAGGAGCTCAAACATGGGGACCTCAGGAAAAGGAGGGAAAGCGTAGCTTGATCAGGCCAGCGCTCAATAAAAGTGTTTTGTTGTTTTACATTTTCTAATGGTTGTCACCGGGTGTCATCTTGCCCATGTGGCAGAACTATGCTTTTCTCAAGAAGAAAACTAAACCTTTATGGCACACCAGGCCTGACTGTTGATTGTGATCCTGTAATGCCCCATTGATCAGTTTGTTAGAGGCCTGCTCTTTGATATGGAGATGGGCTTAGTGGCTGGTTGCAAATCAGGGTCTGGGGCCATATTTCTGGACAATCCTGGTGAACAAACTTGTGTATCCTAGCATCCTAATCTCTAACAGGCCTGGTTAGCTTACTACTTACACGTGGGGTGTTTTGCAGGCAGTCCTCTCTCAGCTAAATTCTACTTGGTGTGCCTTGCTATCTCCTGACCTTTAGCACATCCTTTACATCATCAATTCTACTCTTACATTACAGCTGGAAACTGGATTGCTACCCAGCACATGAGATGCCTTCCACAACCTCCACAAAATAACTCCAAATGGTTCTTACACCTTAATGTTAAATGCTAAGAACAGAACTTGTAGAAACTAGGCTTCTGAGTTTGGGATCCCGCCAAGGATCTTTCCATACACAAGCCAAATGCTCTGCACAGTTGCAGCCCCTACAGGGAAGTTTTTCAGAAACTGCCGCTGGATCCAGTGAGTGGCTAAGACCTCATGGGTAGCCGCCGATTCCCACTCAGCCCGGGGAAAGACCCACCACACCACCTTCCACTGCTCAGTCCCATGCCGGTCCGTCCGTCCATCCGCCCGCCCGTCCGCCCGCCCTCTCTGCCCCTTTGTGTGCAGTGACCCTGTGCTCACCATGTCGCAACTTTGGAGCTTGCCTGAACATGCCTCAGAGAATCCAAAGGCAGAACAGAGAGCACAGCAGCCAGGACCAGTTAAGACTACTTAACTACTAAACAAATCCTACACCTAGGAACCCGGAAAAGCCCGCCTTCTCTTCTGATTGGCAGGTGCATTGAAGACTCCAATTGGCCAGTAGTCTTGAGTGACTTGAGCACCTCCTTAAGGGTTACAGTGAGCTGAAGGTACAGGGTAGGTACACAGTTCTCGGCCCTAGCATCAAGCCTGGGACCAGACCTTTTCCAGATCTACAGGAATTTGCATTTCAGTAGCACTTGTGCTTGTCCTCCAATAGCGTTCTCATCTGTCTCCCCGCCCAGCCCCAGGA